>NC_135783.1:2798946-3151446 GCF_051106095.1 Pogona vitticeps
CGGGCCCGTCCCGAAGCTTTACAAAATAATCCCGGTTGCCAAGTGGACTGTGCATTTGGAAAAAACAGCACAGATAAAGGGAAGAAGTGATTCCACCAGCTGCCTTGGTAAGAAGAGAGGTTTCTTTGAAAATAAACACATTAATAGGACAGAATGTCCGAAACCCTCAAGACCAAGGGGAGAATTTCCCGGGGTTGTTGAGCTGTCTCCAGAAAATTCCCTCCATCTTCCTCCCAGATGGCTTTCACCTCTTTTTTTGCTGGGTTTGCTCAGACATGTTTCATCTCTCTCTCTCTCTCTCTCTCTCTCTTACTGTGTGTGTGTGTGAATGTGGGATTTTTCACAAACCTCACGGTCTCCTCCGTCTGCCCTTGGGCTTCACATTCTATAAGCTAAAGGTCTTTAATCGGATTTTCAGTGCTGACCCAATGTCTGGGGTGGGTTTTGTCTCCCTAGAGGAAAGCTGAAGCCGGGCTTTGCTTTGACACTCTGGTTTACCCTGAGGCTCCGAAGGCTGCATTTACAGTGGTGCCTCGCTAGACGATGATAATCCGTTCCACTGAAATCGCTGTTTAGCGAAATCAGTGTCTAGTGAAAAGCATTTCCCCATTGGAATGCATTGAAACCTGTTTAATGTGTTCCAATGGGGAAGAATCGTCATTGTCTACTGAAGATCGGCCATAGGAAAGCCGCTTTGCGAACTGCCGATCAGCTCTTTAAATCCCTGTCTTGTGAAGCTTAGGTCCCGAAAACACCTGTTTTGTGAGCGCGGAGGGAGCTGTCAAAATCGTCGTCTAGCGAAAATTGGTTTGCAAAGCAGGGACCAAACATTGTCCAGTGAAATTCCCCCATAGGAATCACTGTTTTGCGAATCGCTATAGCAATCGCAAAAAGTCAATGTCTAGCGAAAAAACTGCCATGCGGGGTAACTGTCTAGCGGGGCACCACTGTATACCTGTTTTCCGGTCAGCCAAAACCACAGGCCTGGATGTCTTTTGTCCGTGCGGGAGAGCCCTTTTCTGACAGCTTTCGCTAGTAGTTCTGCCCTTTTCTTTTAGCTCCTTCAATCGGTGATTCAGTTTCCAGGTTTCACAGTCATGGCAGAAAGCTCTAGGACAGGGATCTCTTCAGGATGGGGAGGCAAAGCTGAGGGCGAGTAGCCGTGGAGGAAGACAAAAGTCTGTTTCCCAAGTATGAGGTGGTTTTGGAACCTCAGTTCCCATCTCTCATGATGTATCTCAGCTGGCATCAGGCTGCAAAGGAAGAATCTTGCAGGAACTGAAAATTCCTCGTTTGGGTGTCTTGCCTTGTCACCCCGCTTGGTCTTTGGCTGTAGACCGGTATTCCTTTGAAAGAGGCGCGTGGCTTGAGAGAAGCGTTCTTTGCTGTTCCCTTGGTAGGCACTGATTCCCAGTGTCATAGCTCTTTGTTGAGCAGGCCTATTTTTGGGTTCCCATCTGCCCAGGGAAGAGTTGTTGTTGTTGTTTAGTCGTTCAGTCGTGTCCGACTCTTTGTGACCCCATGGACCAGAGCACGCCAGACCCTCCTGTCTTCCACTGCTTCCCGGAGTTGGGTCAAATTCATGTTGGTCGCTCTGATGACCCTGTCCAACCATCTCATCCTCTGTCGTCCCCTTCTCCTCTTGCCGTCACATTTTCCCAACATCAGGGTCTTTTCCAAGGAGTCTTCTCTTCTCATGAGATGGCCAAAGGATTGGAGCCTCAGCTTCAGGATCTGTCCTTCCAGTTATGATCTAGCTTGTACTTATTTGTCTTTCTTATAGCCGACGGTATGCACAAAGGATTATTTTTCTGATCAGTTGTCTTCATTGTCTAGTGTTCACATGTGTACATAAACCATCCGGAATACCACAGCATGGATGATCTTGGCCTCAGGTTCCCAGGTGCACATCTTTACTCCAAGGATCCAAGGTTGACAAACCAATCCAAGCCTGGTTCAGTCCTCTGTTAGCATCTACTAGCCTTCCCCGTCCCATAACCCAGCTTGTTTAACACAAAAGCCCCAAGGCTGGCAACCTGTGCTGGTGTGTACGTGTGTGTGTGTGTGTGTGGGTGTCCCCTGTAAGTTATGTGCCCCTTCCTCTAATTTGAACCAAATGTTCTCAATTAATATTGCCGGCTTTTTCTATAAACAAGAAGTTGCATCATGAAAGGCTTTGGGCCAGGTGAATTTTAAAATTTTGCAATAATTGCAATATCGTTATTATTATTATTCCTTTGGGCTTGGCTTCCATCCAGACTCATTCCGGACTTGCTTTGGGGAATGGGGAGGAATTTTAAACATCCTTGGAAAGGTTGTTAAAGGGGAGAAATTGAGTCGCGAACCCTTTACATTCCCCCCCCCCCGGTCTTATTCTGCATAGTCCAGAGATTTTAATTTCGTGTGACGGTGAGGACAGAGTTTGAAAGGTGAAGCTGAAGTTGTGCTTACCCCCATGTGCCTTCTTCAGTTCTGAGCCCTGATCCTGCTGTCAGCAAAGAGCTTGCATACCCCACCCAGGCCCTTGGCTGTGTTCAGGGCTTCCTCCCTCGGCCTCGTTTCTCAGAATCCGCCTGTGGATGTCACACTTTGCTCGGGGCCAGCTGTTAAACACACAGCTGGGGTTGCCTAGGAACCACACAAGTTTCCCCCTTTTGCTCCCAGTTTGTTTTTAAATCCAAAAATCCCAAGAAGGTCTTCTAAGTCTTGATGGATGGATGGCTGCCCTTCCTTCCACCCTGTCCAGAGGTAGCGTTACCTTTGGTCCGTTTCGTCATGGATAACGAAAATGGCCGCACCAACCCAACCCAAAAGCACAGTGACCCCTTAAAGCAGTGTTTATCTGCGGAGCATCGTTGCCAAGAAATAGGGTAAAAATCCGGCCAAACGGGTGTTGGGTGTGAATCAGTGGGGATCATATCTCGCTGGCCTGGTTCGCTTGCCTTGCCTCCCTGTCGTTTTCATTCAAGGTCTTAGTTTTAGTACACAGAGCCCTTCATGGTTTGGGCCCGTGTTACACGCCAGAGTGTCTCTCCCTCAGAACATCGGCCTCTACCGTCCGCTCCTCTCAGCCCTTCCTGGGTTTCCAAAGAAGGCTGTCGCTAGTGATTGCACCTCCTCGGTGGTGGACCCATCCTTATGGAATGGGCTCCCAGAGACATCCACCCGCTGTCCTTTAAAAGGATGCTAATGACTGCTTGCTGGAAGGACAGATCCTGAAGCTCCAATCCTTTGGCCATCTCATGAGAAGAGAAGACTCCCTGGAAAAGACATTGATGTTGGGAAAGTGTGAAGGCAAGAGGAGAAGGGGACGACAGAGGACGAGATGGTTGGACAGGGTCATCGAAGTGACCAACATGAATTTGGCCCAGCTCCGGGAGGCAGTGGAAGACAGGAGGGCCTGGCGTGCTCTCTTGTCCATGGGGTCACAAAGAGTCGGACACGACTAAACGACTAAACAACAACAACAAACGACTGTTCTGTTTCAAAACGTTCCCAAAGACATTCTCCCTTAAGTTAATTTGTTTTTTGCCACTATCATAGGCATAAGGCGTTCCCAAGGATATGGAAACTGATTTTAACAGTCAGAGAAAAAAAATCATTGCCTTAAAGACTAACAGATTTATTTCAGTATGAATCTTGCAGATTATGTAGTTCCGTGACCTGTGATCCACTTGGAACAAAAATAAGCCCTCTAGTTGTTAAAATACCACATTACTTTCCTTTTTTCTTTTTCTGATACTTCTGCTGTGGGCATGCCACTCTTTGCATCAGCTCCTGGTCTGCTAGCCTTTCCTCCTCTTAAAGGGGGGGGGGCGACGAGGAGAGACCTTCGGTCAAATATGGCACATCACCGGCCACGTGGATGGGAACGATGGAAGTTGTAGTCCAACAGAAGTAACTCTCCCAGACTTTGGAAACAGGATGCTAGACAGGGACAAGGATCTGGTTTGTCTAGAGAGGTTTTTTTTTTTAAATTATTTTTACGAGCTTTACTAAACAGTTGCATAATGGCTTGAATTAATTGCACAACCCAAGGGAGCATGACATAATTAACCCAAAACATCATTTTGTGACAATGAGAAGACGCAAACGACAAGTTCGTGGCAACATTTACGAGGAATGATGGCCAGCGCTGTCTCCACAAAGAAATACAGATTGGTGCAAATGTTCATTTAAACACTCACTTCAAATGGAGTTTCGGATATTTTTCCTGCATCCGTAACACTTAGGTCTAAACCCCCTGCTGTTCAAAAAGCAGATGTTAAGATGCATTTTAATCTGTGTGTTTGGGTTGTGTTTTGAAAACTTCTTCTGAAGTTTGAGGAGATGCTGTTCCGTTCTACAAGTGAGACTGGCAATAGCACATGAGGTCATCTTTGTTCCTGTTTTTTTTTGGGTGGGGGGAAGGACCAGCAAATCTCAGCCTCTCAAATTGCTTTAAGCAAATAGGGTGGGGGGGGGGTCAATCTCCAGTTTCCGTTCTTCGTGGGGACCACTGGCCTTGCTGAAATGCGGATGCTTTTGCACTGCTCCAAAAAACAAAACAAAACAACACTTTTTCCCCTGTGCTACCCCCCTCACACACAAAAAAACCCATGCATGCACACACAACCCAGCCCGTGGTATATGAAAAGCAGCATTTCCTAACTTTACAGCTGAGGCCTGCCCCAGATTCCCAGGCCATCTGCAGTAAACTGAAATTGACTGATTTTCCCACAAGATCACGGGGAAGGTGCCTCTAACTCTGATTCATCCAGAGTGACTTTTGCCGCAAGTCACCCTTTTTTCCAACAGACCCCTATGGCCTGTCCTTTTGTGCTTCCGACAGAATCTCTGCCTTCCATCATCCCACCCACCGTTTTCTTGACTGGTCCTCCCCTTCTTTTTTCCTCCTCTCAAAGGGGGCTTCAAAGGGACTCCTTTTGCCTGAGAGCGCATGGATTTCTGCTCAGTCTGTGCATCTCTCGTCAACAGACCCGCTAGGTTCCCGTCAGGTTGGCCAAACCTCCACAACCTCTTTGACCAGAGGCCGAAGAAATGTGTGGCGTTGTCTAAGAGGGAAGGTGATCTCGGACCGGTAAGGGTTTGTCTCCAGTTGCAGCGGGGTGATGCAAACTTCACATTCACCAGGTGTGGTTCGCTTAGTCCCCAGTATTTTTGGGGAGGGAAACAACCCCCGTGGAACCGATGCCTTCTGCACAGCCGTTGGATCGTATGGGCTTTCCCTCCAGTCCATAACTGGTTTCTGGGACTGGCTAGAATGGTTGAACAAAGCAAACCCCGTGTCGGCCTCTTGAGAGCCAGCGTGCTGGGCTAGGACTCAGGAGATCTGAGTTCCAGTTCCTGCTCACGTGCAGAAAGCGATGGCAGGACAACAGTGAGAAACCCCAGAAGCTTGAATGTCTCACATGACCTTGAAAAACCAGGTTAGGTTAGCTGTAACTCGGAAGCACATCTCTCTCCCTTGATCTGTGGGAACCCGTTTTGTCTCTTGCCTGCCCCAGACGAGAGGAACCGGTCTGGGCTTTTTCGCTCTGATCCGTCTCTTGGAATATCTGAAAGCCATTAATACTTTTATTCCCAGCTAGACTAAACATGCGGCGTGTCTTGGGCCAATCCTGCTACGGTTTACGTTCAGCCCTCTTGAATTAGCCGAATTCTAAGCTGTTGAGCGAGTGGCAGGTGCCGTCTGCCATATGTCGGTCTCTTCTGTGGCTCTCCTCAGAGGCTTTCTCTGAGCAAAGCCCCAGGTTCGAGATGGCCTTTGGTCTGTGCCGGGAGACGGGTAGACCCTGGCACCTCGAACGTGTGGTGCCACCCAGTGGCAGGGCTCCTAGGGGTAATTCCTGGTTCGAGGGATCAGGAGAAGCCCACGGGGAACCAGAGATGGGAAATGTTCAGTTTCTCGGGATTGACTAGGCTGCAGTGGTCCCCAACCTTGGGTCTCCAGATGTTCTTGGACTTCAACTCCCAGAAATCCTAGCCAGCAGAGGTGGTGGCAAAGGCTTCTGGGAGTTGTAGTCCAAGAACATCTGGAGGCCCATGGTTGCAGACCAATGGACTAGGGCTTCAGACAGGTGTAGTCCAGAAACTCCAGCTGTTTCCCATCATGGCATGAACCCGTTCCCCTCTGATACCTGAGGCACTGGAGCATGGAGTAAAGCATGGCGACAGATGGACCATGGGTAGCTTTCCCAGAAGGCTTTGACCCCATGCCTTCAGTTTTGAACATGGGTTTCCAGGTCTTGGGCTCAGGGGATGACATGTCCAGAGATGCTACCGAAACGGTTTTGGAATTTGGAGTGAGTCTCAGTTATTGCAAATCACCCAGAAAACTCCTAGGAGATCCATATTTAGCCTTGTTCATCATCAATGGTTTAAGAAAACTGTGTTCCTATCATTTACATGAGGCTCTCGCTGCAAGGAACGGGAAGCCAGATTTTGGTTGAAGATCAGGAAAAACCTCCTCACTGTTAGAGCAGTACGGCCATGAAACCCATGACCTCGAGAGGGGGTGAGCATTCCAGCGCTGGAGGCCTTCATGAGAAAACTGGACCCACCGTCTGTCAGATCTGCTTTGGTTTGGATTCCTGCCTTGAGCAGGGAGTTGGACACGATGGCCTTGCACACTCCTTCCAACTCCGCGATTCTAGGATTCCATGCTCTCCTTCGAAGTCCAAATCCCCTTTCTCTGTTCGGCACTGGTCAGGCCTCCTCTTGAGTCCTGTGTCCAGTTCTGGACACGGCGCTTTTAGAAGGATCCCGACAGACTGGAACAAGTTCAGAGGGAGGGCGACAAGGATGATCAAGGGACCTGAAATCCATGGTGTGCATCAGCCTTTAGCTTGTACGTCTTTCCCAGCAGCCTCTGCATGATTGACCCTCGGAAGGACTACTTGGGATTTTAGCTTCATCCATGTGTGTCCTCCACTTTGTCTGTCTTTCTTTTTGTCTGTCTGTCTGTCTCCCTCTTACATGCACACATGGACACCATTTTGCAATGGTTACCAAAGGGTCCAGCGCTTGCATAACGACCGGGCAGATTCCTGGATCTTCCGTTTTGGCCGAAACGGGTCGCTGCATGACCTGACAAAGAGAGAGCAGAACATGGGGTGGGTTAGACCAGGGTGGCCATGTGGAGTTTCTCCTGAACCTCAGCTCTCACCCGTCTAGAGAGTATATACCCAGTGAAGAGTTTTAAAAGTTACTTTTTTTGGAGACTACAGACTGTCCCAATCTGTGGCCCTCTTGGCTGGAAGGTTCGGCTGTTATTCTCCCATGTGATTACGGAGGACAAAGGAGCATGTCGTCAATCGGCATCTGAAGGGGTGCAGGTCGCCCCGCGAGGGGAGCTGAACCCCCTCGTTCTTTTTCTGCTTTGTGGGCCACCGATTAATTTTTTTCTAGGATTCAGGAACGTACCCCTTTCACTCCCGGACCAAATCATTTGCTCTTCTCGGCGTAGAAGTCTAATTGAGAAGGGACCTAATGGATCCCCCTCGCCTTTGCACTTCAGGAAAGGGTGCCAGCTTAGAGAACTTGGAGGATGGATAAGCTACAGCTACAAGGAACTGGGGGAAAAAACATATTATTTTATTCTGGAGATGATGCAGAGCCTCCTATGTAGAAGGGTTTAGCCTGGTCCTGAGTGGATCGGAGTCCAAGCTTGCTCTGGCTGTTTATTCTTTGCTGCTCAGCTGGGCCAGTGATCCATAGCTCCCGTGGGACAGGAACGGTCCAGCCACCAGCGTCCTTTTCCAGACCGCCTACACGCCTTGGCTGGAGTTAATTATAGCCAGGAGAGCACCATCCAAGCCTCAAATTACTCACCCAGAAAGCCAAACTGCTCGTTATGCAATTAAGAGGAAGAGGGGGCAGGCTTGCGGTGGGAGGCTTCTTCAAGAGCATAAACATGTTCCGCAGCTAAACCCCAAAGAAAATCCTGGTCTGGTGCAGCGTCCCCATCCAAAAAGCCGGATGGGCGGCGCTAAGGAGGTTTGGTCCAAACTTTATTTAGAGGGAGCTGCCTCGGCCATGAGCTTGGTGGGATGATGGTCGCTTTTGCAATGCGGGTTCTCGCCATCATAGTTCCCGCAACCGTGCTTGGTAGGAGACTCCCCAAAATGCAAGGAGCCGTTTGGGCTCCTCTGAAGAAACCAGTTCTAGAAGCAGGTCCAGCGGAGTCTCCGTTGGCCATGCAAGAGCGAGGCACTTCTTGATGGTAATATTAAAAGGGCATTTCGGTAGATCTGAGGCATTGTAATTAGTATTTAAAGAAAACAGAATGAGTTTTTACCAGAGCCTGGACGTTTTGCTTTTTTTTTTTTTGGACTACAACTCCCAGCATCCTGCAACCAGGATGGGAAATTCTGGGGTCAACAGTCCAAGAAGATAACATTTCCCTCCTCTCGTCTTTACAGCAGCGTTCCTCATTCTGTCGTCATCCAGGTGTGTTGGACTACATTAACTATGCTCACTGAGGATGATGGCTGTTGTAGTTCTGTGATGAACATCTTCAGATATACAGGGGGGCTGTCCTATGGCGAGTGGAGCAAGGTGGTTTCTTCTTGCTCCAGAGAGCAGGAGCCAGGCCCTGGAGATTCAAGAAGGCAGATTTAAGTAAAACAGGTTTACCTTTAAAGGCACCTGCCCTTCGCTTGCCTGAAGTTTTTCAACAGAGCCTAGATGCCCAGGGTGCTTCAGCGATGGATTCCCAGGGGGTCAGTTTAGATGACTCTTGGGGGACCCACTGAACCTTACAATCCCGATGCTGTGATTCTGTGAATAATATAATAATCTTAGAACTTGGGATCCTATGGAATCAAGGAGTCACCGGGGGGGGTGGGGTGGAACTAAACTCCCAAACCAGATGCCTAAAGCACTGAGCTCTCCAAGAAAGGCAGCTTAAGGTTATGTTTAGCTTTACGGAGAGAAAAATGAGGGGAGATGTAGTAGCCGTCTCCCAAGATCTGAAGGGTTGCCACAGGGAAGAGGGCATCGATCGATTCTCCATTGCTCCTGAGGGTTAGGATAAGAGCCCATGGGTGGAAACCCATCAGAGGGAGATCCAACCTGGAAATCAGGAGGCATTTCCTGACGGTGAGAAACATCAAACAGTGGAACAGCTCGCCTCCTGGTGTGGTGGGTGCCCCATTGCTGGAGGTTTTCAAGAAAAGATGGGACAGCCACCTGTCCAGGATGGTCTGAGGTCCGGCATGGTCTGAGGCCTCCTGCTTTGGGTCCCAGGGGGTTGGACTAGAAGACCTCCAAGGTCCCTTCCAACGCTACCACGATCCTATGATTCGATGTTGAGCCTAAGCCAAGCAGGCGACAGCACAGGTGTGAACACAATTGAGACTTTAACCTGTCCCTTACAGGTCTCTCCTCCCTTGCTTTCCAGTGTCCAGACCACAGAGCTCTCCAGGAGACCTGAAAGCCCTGACGGGAAACGTCAACCAGTTAAACGAAAGCTTCCGGGAGCTTCAGCTGAAGATGATTCAGCAGCCCTTGAAAGGGGACTTCCTGGACCACCTCTGGCGCCTGCAGGAGCTCCTCCAGAACCACTCCGACACCCTCCTGGGGATGAGCGCCTCTCTCCAGAGCTTGGAAGGCGCCTTGGGCCGCTTGCGGGCCCAGGCGGCTCAGACGGACCGGGTGGTTGTGGGGCTGCGGGACAGCCTGAACCAGCAAAGCGACCTGGCGCAGATGGAGGCGTACAGGCTCTGGGTGGAAGGGAACAGCAGCCGGCTCCTACTGAAGCACCACGAGAGCTTGTTGACGGAGCTGGCCTCCCAGGTGGGGAGCCTGGCCGACCAGCTGACCCAGGTGGGTGGGGACGTGGGCAACATGAACCGGACCCTGTCCTACGACGTGGGCATCCACCACACCCGCATCCAGGACCTGCAGGTCCTGATCAGCAACGCCACCGAGGACGCCCGGCAGATGCGCCTGGTCCACATCGCCATGGAGCAGCAGCTCAAACAGGAGTTGGCCATCCTCAATAATGTCACGGAAGACCTGAGGCTCAAGGACTGGGAGCACTCCGTCGCCTTGAGGGACATCTCGGTGATACAAGGTAGGGGGATCTCGCCCGTCTCTCTATCTCCAGGAAGGATGGTTTGACTCATTGAGGTGACATTTCTGTTGTGTAGTCTTTAAGTCGTGTCCGACTCTTCATGACCCCAGGGACCAGAGCACGCCAGGCCCTCCTATCTTCCACCACCTCCCGGAGTTGTGTCAAATTCATGTTGGTTGCTTCGATGACACTGTCCAACCATCTCATCCTCTGTCCTCCCGTTCTCCTCTTGCCCTCACTCTTTCCCAACATCAGGATCTTTTCCAGGGAGTCTTCTCTTCTCATGAAGCTACATGGGTTTGGTTAAAAGGACTGGTCTGCTTCAATCATCCTAGCTTTTCAGATCTCATTTATCACCATTTCGCTTAGGGTCAATGCATAAGACTTCCACCGCTATGTACTAAAGAGGTCGTAGACTCATACGATCCTAGAATCATGGAGTTGGGAGGGGGCCTCTAAGGTCATCCAATCCACCCCCCTGCTCAAGGCAGGAATCCAAGTCAAAGCTGATCTGTCAGGCAGTTGCCCCATTTTCTCTTGAAGGCCTCCAGCGAAGGAGTGCTCAGTACCTCCAGAGGACAAAATGGGTTCCATTGTTGTACTGCTCTAACAGTTAAGAAGTTTTTTCTCCTGATATTCAGGTCATTTCTCTGTTTAGAGCCATTCTCTTATCATTTTACCCTGGATGGCTCAGGTGGACCATTTGGGTTAGTCTGCAGCACCCCCCCCTTTTTTTTGCCTGTCCCCCAGCACTTCAGAAGGCTACATCCACCCCACAAATGGAAGGAAGGAAGGAAGGAAGGAAGGAAGGAAGGAAGGAAGGAAGGAAGGAAGGAAGGAAGGAAGGAAGGAAGGAAGGAAGGAAAAGAGAAGAAGGAAGGAAGGAAAAGAGAAGAAGGAAGGAAGGAAGGAAGGAAGGAAGGAAGGAAGGAAGGAAGGAAGGAAGGAAGGAAGGAAGGAAGGAAGGAAGGAAGGAAGGAAGGAAGGAAGGAAGGAAGGAAGGAAGGAAGGAAGGAAGGAAGGAAAAGAGAAGAAGGAAGGAAGGAAAAGAGAAGAAGGAAGGAAGGAAGGAAAAGAGAGGAAGGAAGGAAGGAAGGAAGGAAGGAAGGAAGGAAGGAAGGAAGGAAGGAAGGAAGGAAGGAAGGAAGGAAGGAAGGAAGGAAGGAAGGAAGGAAGGAAAATATAGAAGGATGGATGGATGGATGGATGGATGGATGGATGGAAGGAAGGAAGGAAGGAAGGAAGGAAGGAAGGAAGGAAGGAAGGAAGGAAGGAAGGACCAGAAATGACCAGTTACCCAGCTGGCTTTGGTATTTGTGATGGGAGTTGGACACCCTGCCAACGTTTGCCACTTCTAGAGGCTTCCCACAGGCAAACCATGGATTGACAGCTGTTTGGTGGCTTCTGTGAGTTGTAAGTCCAATCCATCGGGAGGGCACCTGTCGGGGAAAAGCTGTTGCCGAGACCGCTCCTTGATTTGCCACCTTGAAACTTTCCCTGCGCCCTCCCCGCCCTAAACCTTTCCCAGCAACGTCTTATTAGCTCAATATTTTGTAAGTTTTGCTTGGTCCCCATAAAAAATAAAGATTGAAATACTCTTTGGATATATATGTTTCCCCCCACCCCCACCCCTTAGGGAGCAACACAGCTGCCGTGGATTTTTTTATTTGGTTTTTTTTCCTTTTAAAAACCCTTTTCTGTCCAACTCTGAGGCTGACTCAAACATCATCCTCGGAGGCCTGGGTTTAGGCAAGCTGTTTCAGCTCCCTGGTTCACCAAACTCCCCGGCAGAAGGAGGGAGTTCAGGAAAGCAGGGTCGAAGCGGTTCTGCCAAACTGGGATGGCTCCAGTTTGGCCGTGACCCAAGTTCCTCCCAACGAGGTCGGCAACCGGGTCCCGTAAAGTTCCACATGGCCTTGCATAATACGAGGAGGCATCTGCCTCTCATTAAGCCATTAGGCCGAGCTCCGTGTGTACCTTGGACCCTGGCCAGCGCCGCACGCAGCTTGGGTGGATTTTGATGCCACCCGCTCTGCGCCAGCTGGGACTGATGCATTCAGAGGAAACAGTTGTGCAAGACTTAATCAAGCGGGGGGGGGCTAATGAGAGGAGGAGGACTCTCGTGAAAGGAGACAGAGATCCTGAAGATGGATCCTCTCACTCTCTTGCAGTCCAGGTAAGAGGATACAGTGAGGATCTCCGAGGTTCACCTAGTCCAGCTCTCTGCCAAGGCCGGAATTCCACAGGTAGAGGAGCCCTGGTACAGGAGTCTAGGAGACGGAGGGGCACAGATCTCTGGGTTTCAACTAGAAGCCGAAGAACTCTGTGGCACCAAAAATCAGCATACGGGGATTTTAGACTTCTAGCCCAGCAGGGTCAACTCTTAACTGATGGCCGTTTTTCCCCTTAGCCGTGCCCGGAGATGCCTGGCGGTCTCTTGTCCAGATATTAATCACACTTGATTCTGCTTATTCTGCTGAAATCAGAAGAGACCAGGCATCTTCAGTGCGGGTTGGTGATATGGTGACATCCGGGTGTCCATCCTCTGTTTAAAATCCTCCAGGGAAAAAACAGACTGCCACCTCCAGAAGCACCTCCCTGATCCTTCGTCACCTTCTCTTCTCTTGACAGTTCAAAACTCACTGGTTTCAGAACTGTGAAGAAGGACAGCCTGGAGCTGCGCCGGCCAAACTGCGTTTGTAACTCCTGTGTGTTTGTTGACCCGATTTTAAAAAAATTAATATTTCAGCGTGGAAATATCCATTATCCATCAGTGGAAACCCCTTGATCCGTGCCCAGGCGTCAGGAGCAAGGTCCAGTCACCACAAAATCCGTAGCATTCACCACACACAGATTTGTATTGGTCATTTTCTCAACTGGAAAAAAAAACCTTGTCGTTAAGCTACTAAAAACATAAAACATTGGGTTTGGAAGAAGTGAGTCCCCTTTGCAGTGTAATCTCTATTAGTGAAAAAAAAAATCCCAGACACTTAACTTGGATTCGATTCGATTCCTGAACACCGATTTGATTCCGATTCAAAGATATCCATTCACTTACTTCCTGGCCTCACTTCCCAGCCGTGTCTCCCGTAAGATTCTTTCAACCATGCAGGTGGGGCTGTGTTGAGTTCATTGTGTACTTATTTCATGGATTTATTCCACAGCCCTTGAATACTTGGCTTCGTTGTTCCGGCTACTGTTGTTGTGCGAGGATCTGTCGCGAAGCCATTTACCCCTCTCATTTGGGTATCTTTTAGGGCCTCCAGGACCCAAAGGAGAACAAGGCAACGAAGGGATGGAAGGCGAGCCCGGCCCTCCAGGATTACCTGGACTACAAGGTAAACCCATCTTTACAGGGAAAGTGCTTCTCGTGTCCACCCTGTGCAGGCGCTGGATTGGGGTGAGGAAGTGAGGACCAAATCCAAACCATTTTGGGTCTTTTTTGCTCTGTATTTGGAGCAAATATTGTGCTCCGTAGCTTTCCAGGGAGCAGGATCTGGTTTATTTGAGGGCATCTCCCCTTAGAAAGAGATTCCACGAGGCAGGTGGGAATCCTGGAGAGCAGCCGCCCGTTCATATTGGCCAGACCGGACAGAAGGTGGAGAAGTTACCGTATTTTTCGCACCATAAGACGCACCTTTCCATAAGACACATCAATTTTTTAGGAGAAGAAAACAGGAAAATATAATCTGTTTTCTTCGCTCCATAAGACTCACCCTGTTTTGTGGGGGGAAAGTGCGTCTTATGGTGCGAAAAATACGGTACATTTTAGAATGTAACTTCAGTCCTCAGAATCTCTCACTGGCCAGATGGATCTGGGATCTGTCATCTTAAAAAAAACAACAACCAAGGACCTTTTCCAATCTGAGTTGGACTAAATTAACCAACAGATTGGTTAAAGCCGGTTTCATATGCTTTCCCAGTAACTGGGTTCGAATATTCGGGAATCAGGTGGGTGTTTCCTGCCGTCTTTGGCTTCGTCCTCCAAGGGATTATAAGGAGCTGTTGGCTGGCTGGAGAGAGGCTTCAACCCAACCGTTCTTAGTGTAGTCCATATGCCCCCGTGGGTCCCCACCCCACCCCGGCACATTTGTAGGGGGCCACAGACTGGAAACAACTCTTCGCAACCACCTTATTCACCATGGAACTTACAAAATCCTGATCAGGCCTATGTTTCTTTCATATGGCGTTTATGGCTGCAGCCAAATAAAAGTTGAGAAAGGGCGGCTCTCAAACTGCCCAAAATGGACAGAGAGCACATCGTTAGAAATTCTCAAGTCCTAAAAGTCCTAAATTCTCAAGTCCTAAAAGACATCTGAGGGCTCGCCGGCTGGCTTGCTTTGTTTTGCGATTGGCCATCAGAAGGTAAACCGGGCTTCATTTGGAAGTCTGATTACTCGGATATGAAGCTTCCTCAGAATCCTGTTTCTGAAACACTGCTTTTATTGATGCCTGGCCTGTAATATCTGTCTGATCTCCTGATGCATTTGCAACCCCAGGAAGCGTCCCTGTAAGTCAGAATTGCCTCGATGGTGTACAATGGTGATGTAAGATTGGGAACTACCCTTTCTGGGAGTGCAAGAGCGCCGAGCGCCTTTCAGCTCTTCCGCCCCCTCTCCCCGGACGCTTCCATCCGTTCACCTGCCAATTCCTCTTCACGGTTTCCTTTCCACAAACGAGACCCTTGGGTTGTTTGTTTATTCCTTTTAACGGCACCCTCCCTTGGAGAAACGAGCACGCCCTGCGTTTATACTGGAGCTGAGTGGCTAACCGCTAACCAGATGGCTTTCGGGCAGGAAACCAAAGGTTCGCCTCCAATTGGGTGGGTAGAATTTCCCGGGGCTTCGGATCTCTATTCTGCGGGTTCCCTAAGTGAGCCTCTTAAGGTTTTAGGAAACATTTCTGTCCCCCCCTTCCTCAAAACCTCTGTTTGTAGAGGGAAATTAAATTAAAGCCCTAAAGGAAAACATGATTTTCTAGCTAAGTGGAAGCGTATGTTATGTACATTGTAAACGTTCCTGGCTGAAGGACCGAGTGCCGCGTCTTTAACTACCTGTCATCACTTTGGATCCCTCCTTGGGGTGGCCGGGGGCCATGGGGCGTGGTGGCCCCACAGCACCGCAGCATGGAATACCTGCTGACAGCCAACATTAGGATCTGCTTATGGGGAGAGGCTTTATATCCGTGCTTCCTAACTTTGGTTCCCCAGGTGTTCTCGGACGACCGCTCCCAGAAATCCTGGCCGGCACAGCTCGGGGTGAAGGCTTTAGGGAGCTGTCGTCCAAGAACATCTAAGGAGCCAAGGTGGGGGACCGCTGCTTCGTATGACCGTATTTTCAGGCAGAACCATGGATTTTGGAGTCTCTGCTGTTTTGTCCCATTTGTGCGTGTTTGCTGCGGATGCCTTGTGCATCTCTTGCTGTGTATCTCTGCAGGTCATTCTCAAAGAGCTTAGAGAAGTTCTGTTTTCAGAATGCTCCTCATAGTCATCGTGTGAGGTGTGGGAGCTGTAGTCCATCTGAGCAGAGTTGACATCTGAGCGTATAGCCTGGAGGCAGACAGTGCATCACGGCCTCTCCCAATTTGAAGAGACCCTTGTCCAGCAGGCCAAGGCAAAGTGGAAGTCACGAAAGCAGCAAAATTGGGGAGCTGGGCAGGGGACAGATTGCGTTTGTCTTCAGTGTGGAAGGGGTGGTCCCTCTCGAATTGGCCTTCTCAGCCACAATAGGACTCAGTTCCAAGACCTCCATTCAGTGCACGTGACCATCGTTTCTCAAGACTGAAGGATGCCTAATCTGTAGTCCAGAAAGGAACTTTTCCAATTTCTCTAGTTCCTCTACCTTGGCTTCTTTCTAGAATCTGGCACCAGTATGGTGAGCTGGCTTCGCCCCGTCTGTTCAAACCTGACCTTTCCAGGTTTAGTCCCCTCCCATTTAGACTACTGCAGGGTGGCCCGCATTGGGCTGCTCTTGGAGACTGGTTAAACAAATGCAGGTGAGAGCAGCTGCATGGAGTCAAGAAGACCTGATATCTCGTGGGAAAAGTTATTTTTTGGGACTAACCAGCCTAGCCAGGAAAATTCTGGAAGCTGTCAACCAAAAAGGAGCTTTCCCCAAAATCTGATAATGGCTAAGAAAGTCTGAAACTCTTAAGAGTTCTGGATCTGGGTGGCCACAACTCCGATTATTCTTTTCCCGTGAACTCATTAGGTAGCCTTAGGCTACTCATTCTCTCTTAGCCTCCGTTTCTCTGCCTGTAGAAAAACGATCTAGCATTCTCCTTCCGTACAGGGTTGTGGTTGGAATTTCAACTGTAACAACGACAACAGCAGCACCAGCAGCAGCAACAACAATGATGATGATGGTGATGATGATGATGATGATGTGCCATCAGTGCAATGGTGACCTTATGGTGACCTTTTTGCAGAGTTTTCTAGCTAGAGAATACTCAGAAGTGGTTGACCATTACTTCCTTCTAGGGGTGCCCTGGGACTGCACAGCTAACCCAAAGCTACCCAGGCTGGCTCTTCTCCCCAGAAGCACCCAGTAGGGAATCGAACTCTCAACCTCCAGCTCTCCAGCCAAAGACCTAAACCACTGAGCTACCCAGCCAGCTCAACAGCATTAGGCCTCTGAAAAAAAAAACTTTAGAAACTTGCCAACTATTATGACAATGCGGTTACAGCAACATGTAATAGTACAGAAGGAATTTGTCCAATGTCCCTTGCTGGGAATGGCAGGATCCTCCATGTTTGTGTCCCTCTATTCGGAACCCTCTATTCTGGTTTGTTGTTTTTTTTAAAAAGAATTGGTCTATCAGTCAAACTTTCAGAAAGGGGAATTAGAATTAGAATAATAGCCTCAATTAGAGCAGTTCGTTCAATGACTAGAAATAACAATAACAAGCAAAATAAAACGTCAGTAAAAATATTTTTTTCAAACCCCAACCACCACCGAGAAATAAAGCCAGAGCATAAAAACCATTCTTCGTGGGAAGGCTCAAGAGAAAAATAATGTCTGCACTTGGCAGTCGGAGGATCGACGCCTCCCAACAGCTGGTTATGTGAATACCCTCCAAGGATCTGTTGCCCTGGTCCCCCTCATGCTGTTCGCTGTAATTTAATTTTACTGTTTAGATTGGATGAGATTAATGGCTCGTAACACATTTTTAAAAGGGGAGATGTGCAGAGCCTTGGTTTCGGCATAATCACACTTGAGATTGGGGGTGGGCAGGGGAGGACATACGTACGTGCCTGCAAACAAACATCCACAGAGGAAGCATGGATCTGTGCAGAGCCCCTGTTATATATTGCAGAAGGTTCGAATCCTTGCATTTTCAGGGAAGACTAGGGGGAAAGGAAAAAAAATCAAGTCTGAAACCTTGAAATGCTCTTTCTATGAGTCAGAGTGGGTGATATTGGGCTCGATGGAACCAGGGTCTGCCTTGGAATGAGACCGTTTCCTGTGCCTTGAGAGAAAACAAGAGAGGAAGCACCGTGGCTATATGTTTAATGAATGCAACGTGTGTCCACAGTATACCTGTGTCAAAATGCGGCCGGCCACCAGCCCAATGCAGGGCCCACCATTGCCTCCACCGAGCCACCAGGTCTGCCAACACACCTGCCGACAGCAGCAACTGTGGAAAATACAATTTTGCATGCGTCTCCTTTAACACTAGGGGTCGGTGGGAGCATGCTCTGTATCTGCCTTTTCTCCACCCTCACTACTCTCTCTCTCTTTGGAGAGCAGAAAAAGGAGGAGAGAGGCTTGGTGGCTACCAAATGAAGCAACGGGAAGGGACAGGTGGTCTCCAAGACAGTGAGGGTGGAGAAAAGGCAGATACAGAGCATGCTCCCACCGACCCCTAGCGTTAAAGGAGACCCATGCAAAATTGTATGCTCCCACCCGTCCCTTCCCGTCGCTTTGTTTGGGAGCCACCGAGCCTCTCTCCTCCTTTTTCTGCTCTCCAAAGATAGAGAGCCATATGGGGAGAAAGTTGCATATATAGAATAACTAGGAACAATGGGCTTTTGTTTCTTTTCACGAAGAAGCATCCAGTTTGATCATTCAAGAAAAAGGGTGAGACTGGGCAAATCTCTCCGTGTTTTTATCTGAACGAAAAAGAGGAGAGCTAAATTCCAAATCCTTCCAACCCCTGATGGGTGAGGCGGTGCTGAGGATCATGACCTCCCGGAGTTCATCAGCCCACCACCCTCAGTGTGCCGGCCATGCTGGCATTACTGGGGTCCTTACCCCTGAGGTGGGATGAGCAGAATTAATGACCTCATGTGGTGGGAAGCTCCCCAACACAGAAGACTTAGACCCAGTGACTGAAAAAAATGGGCACGTTTAGCCTTGAGCAAAGAAGACGGAGAGAGGAGAGCGCTTTCCAAAGACTTGAAAGGTTGCGATCCAGAGGAGGGGCAGGATCTGTTCTCCATCCTCTCTCCCAGCACACGCAATAATGGGCCCAAGCCTACAGGAAGCGAGATTAAGGTGGAATATCAAAAAAAAAACTTCTTGAGTGTTTCAGCAGTACAACAATGGATAGCTCAGGGGCTTGAGTTTCTGGCTGCAGGGCTAGAGGTTGGGAGTTCGATTTCCCCACTTGGTCTCGCTGAGAAAGGCTGGACTGGATGATCTCTAGGGACCCCTTGCAGCTCTGCTGCTCAAAGATTATGAGCTAGCTCTTTAACTCAGGGGTTCAGGTCTCTGACTGCAGGGCTAGAGGTTGGGAGTTCAATTCCCCCACGGGGCCTCTCTGAGAGGGGCTGGACTGGATGATCTTTAGGGGGCCCTTCCAGCTCTGCTGTTCAAAGATTATTAGCCGGCTGGATAGCTCAGGGGTTCCGGTCTCTGCCTGCAGGGCTAGAGGTTGGTAGTTCGATTCCCCCACGAGGCTTCCCTGAGAGGGGCAGGACTGGATGATCCTTAGGGGCCCCTTCCAGCTCTGCCATTCAAAAAGATGGAACCAATTAACCTTGGGAGGTGGTGAGCGCACCAACGCTGGAGGCATTCAAGAGAAAATGAGACAATGATCTGTCAGATCTGCTTGGATTCGGATTCCTGCCTGGAGCAGAAGGTAGGACTCAGTGGCTTTAGAGCTGCCTTCCAACTCCATTATTCTTTGATCCTATGATTCTAATCTGGGGAAAGCGAAAAACAAAAACAAAAAATTCCAGATGAATGGATGGGAGTGCAGAAAACCATCTTGTGATGGGAATTCCCTTCTGGGCGTTATAATTGCTGTCCCAGCTTTATTTCACCAGATCCAGCGTTTGCAACCCCCTTTGATAATAGCCAAGTAACTTGTGACCCCCAGCCATGTTTGGATTAGATTAGGCATCCTTCAGTCTCGAGAGACGATGGTAACATTCCCTGTATGGGGGACTTGGAACAGCGTCTAGTGTTTTGACACTGTATGTGAAGCTGGAGTATCCTCTCCAGGGCACAAAGCCTGGGTAAAATAATATGGAGGATAGGCTGTTACCCAAGCAGCAAATCCCCCCCCCCTCCACGTCACTGAAATGGTCCAATGGAAAGGCAAGAGCCAATATAACTGGTTCCAGCGATGTTGCAGGAGTTGGTAGAACGACAGGAACTGCGTCCGGGACTCCAGCTCCGGAATTTATCTCGAGGTTAACTCCTGAAGCCTTTTCCATCAATGGATATAGCCACAAGGCAGTGGAGGTTTGAAATTGGAGTTTTCCTTCTCCTAGATGGGCTGCCTTCCAAGGCTGACGAGCCCCCGGCATTTGTATATAAAGACATTTTTCAGGAGGCTAAGCCATCCCTTCTCAGAAAGTAGAGACTTCTTTCTCTCTCCCCCCCTGTTTCTCCTGCATACACATACACACTAATGTTAATATCCTGCTCTGGAAGGTCAAGGAAAAAATGATCGAAGAAGTGACTCATGCCCCCCCACCCTCAGAAAACACTTTGTGACCTCTTGGTTTCCAACCACACGGTCGCTCCTCTTCAGTGACTCCTCCAAAATCTCTTCCCCTCTTCACCCCAGGTTGGGCTGTGCCTCCCGACCTTCCCTGCCCTGGCCTTTTGTTTGAAACCTCTTTTTTAACACCAGAAGAGGGAAAAGGTGAGAGACGGAGCGGTTCTTTCCATGCGCCAGAACCTTGCAGAGATTCAGAGCAATTAAAAAGGAGCCTGGCTCCAGATCCTCCCAGAATTTGCTCCAGTTCCTCTCCGGAGCTTTCCACCGAGTGGCTGAACAGTTAATCATCTCTCCTCATAACAGACCCCACTCTTGTCAGAACAGATCTCGTTCCCAAGACCAACGGTTCACAAGGGAGGCATTTTTATCTCATTTATAACCACAGAGTTGGAAGCCCTCCCAAAAAAAGAAACGTTCACCTTTGTCTCCGTTTAGAGAAAGTCGACGCTGATCGTTCCTCTGGGCGCCCAGTTCTGTAATGTTAGGTTAGTGTCATGTTGGGAAGAGCACTCTGAAATTGAG
The DNA here is from genome assembly GCF_051106095.1 of Pogona vitticeps. Lineage (NCBI taxonomy): Eukaryota > Metazoa > Chordata > Lepidosauria > Squamata > Agamidae > Pogona > Pogona vitticeps. The sequence goes on from NC_135783.1 coordinate 2,819,498, forward strand.
AGTGTAGTCAACCATGGAGAATCCCTGCTTTGGTTTTACAGGCGCCGTACGTTTCCGCCCGAGAAAGGCATCCCTGTGCTCCAGAGACGTCACTAAAAGCATCTCGTTGGTGTAATGAGCGGAAGGCGCTGCCTCTTATCAAGAGAGGCCATTGCTATATTCTTGATTCCGACGGGCACCCATCACTCTCCAGGGATTTGCACTCAAGTCTTCCTTGGGCTTGCCTGGAGAGGCTGGGAATTCCACCAGAAACCACCTGCATGCAAAACAGAATCATAGAATATAAGGCCATTGAGTCCAGTCCTCTGCTGAAGGCAGGAATACAAAGGAGATCTGCCAGGTGGTGGTCTAAATTTCTCTTGCATGCCTCCAGGGTTCGATCACTCCCCACCTTCCGAGATCATGGGTTCTGTTGTCCTACTGCTCTAAGAGTGGTCTTAACCGACCAGATAGGCGGGATATAAATAAAATAAATAAATAAAATAAGAGTTAGGACATTTTTCCTAATTGTCAACCGAAATCTGGCTTCCTTTAACTTGAGCTCATTCTTACGTGTCCTGCACTCAGGGATGATCAATAACAGATCCTGCCCCTCCTCAAACAATGGAGCACTCACCACCTCTCGAGGTCATTGGTTCCATATCCCAACTTGGCATTCCCAAAGGTCAGGAGCAATTAGCTCTGTATTCCAGGTGTGGTCAAAGGATGCCTTCACTGGACTAGAACTGTCAAGGAGGCTGGCACTCCTCACATGCTTTCCAGGCTGGTAGACGGAAGACCTGGACCATCAGCGGATTTCCTTTCTGAAGAACCAGAGGTTGACAAGGGCTCAGCAGGAGACCCAGCTGATGCGGATGGGTCATTGGCTTTTGTTTTGGAAGATTCTGGAATGAGTATCATCTGAGTGACAGTACTCAGCCAGTGCAGGAGGGATGCATGGAACAGGCAGGAACTGGCAAGGAGCTAAGTGTAGAACTTCTACAGGCAGGTGGGAATCTGGTGGGAACTTTGCCTGCACAGTGGAGGCTGAGCAGTAGTTGATGGCACTGGGTTATATCCCACCATCCTCGATCCCAGGCCTTTATTTTTCCCATTTTTAGTCTCTCCGCCATTCACAAACATACAATTATCTATTTTTTTAAAAAACAACAACAACAGAATAACTGGGTCATCTCCAAATCAGCCTAAAGTGAATTTGTTCCAATTTGTAAGACAAATTATTCGATACGAATGGAATCACATGGCATTTGCACAAACCTGCTCTCACTTTCCCCACTATCTCTTTGGTCTGTCCTTACTAGATTTATTAGCAATTTCTCACAGTTAAAGGTGGCATCAAAAGCTTCAATCATTTCCTTGCTGTTTCCTTTTTTTCTTCAGAGCCCATTTTTTTTGATACTTGCAGAGTTCATTGTTAGTAGCAAATGAGATCAATCCGTCATCTGACTTTTAATTGGGGCATTGATCGCAAGATGACATCCAGCTGAACTGAAATATAATGTCTTATTAGATCTTTGAACAGTCAGACCAAAATCATTTAACACTGACTCTAAATGAAATGAAACTGAGGAATCATCTGCGCCAGAATGTTGAATTTCTGGTGATAAGTTATATCATTAGAATACCATGTTGTGTGAGGACATTAATGGAAATATTAAGTTATAAGTTACATATGTATTGATAGAAAACATTTTAAAATAGGTACCTATCCATACTTTGCCCTGTTTCATAGCCGGGCACCTAAAAAAAATCTACCTTATGTTTTAGCATTTTTAATTGGGGGATTTCTATCATTGTCTCATCTCAGAATTATTTTCATAAATTATAGCCCAAAGGGATAGCCTGTCTCTCGTTATAGTCAAAGATGCATCTGTGGCTTATAATTACAGTAGGACTGCAGTATACATGGGAGATAAAATAAATAAATAAATAAATAAATAAATAAATAAATAAATAAATAAGATCAGCTCCAAGCCCCCTGTGATGCTCAAAAACGTGCCAGTAGTGAACATTATACATAGCCCTGTCTTTGTCTCCATCTAGTGGCTAGTTTTGGTAAATACACCATGGAAATGCATATTTCTGTGTTTGTTTTTTTCATTTAATATTTTAAGGTAGCGGATTAGTGCATCCAGCGCATGCCGATCGAGCAGACAGGGGTTGTTGGTTTTTCTTTTCCTGTCAGAGCAAGCTTTTTGTTTGCAGTCTGGTAGACTGAACAAAAGAGGAGAGCCGGTTATTAGGTAGCCACCTCGTTGGCATTTCTTCTTCCATGAAATCAGCATGACATTCCTGGAGGAGTCCACCCGATCTTGACTCGAACCCTTATTGTTTGTGTTTCTTCATTCGGTTCCAGGATTCCCAGGAGAAAGAGGACCCATGGGCCCGCGGGGGCCGAAGGGAGACCAAGGAGACATCGGCCCCCGAGGCATACCTGGCCAACGTGGAAGCACAGGTATCTGTGTGTGTAACTTCCCAGGCTCTGATCTCTCTGATTCCCATCCCCAGTATTTGAATAACAAGATGGTCTATAAAATCGTGACAGTCCAACATGGGGAGTCTGTTTGAGAAGTCCTTACATTATGAAACATCCCTCCTGCCTTTGAGAGCGTATGGATACGCCCATTTTATATCTGAAATAATTTCAGTTATTTTGTAAACGGTCAAGCCAGCTGCCCCCATTGTCTTTTCTCTTATTGAAGCGCTGGGCGTTCTTGTTGCCCGTTGCATCTCCCCAGAGCTCAGCAATGTTGCTATTTGTTGTTTTTAATTTTGTGGACTACGACACCCAGAATACCCAGGCCACGGTGGTGGGCACGGTCACCCCAAAATAACATCTCCAAAGGTTGGCATCCAGTGTGGATTGCTGGGGACCGCCTGTGGAAGCATTCGAAACACCTTGAAATGTTAGATTACATTATTTGGGTTTCAGAACAAAGCCATCGGAATATGACGCCCTGGGTTCCAGGGTCAGTCTTGACCCTCCCTATGGGACTGTTTTGATCAGCTAAACCTGAAGGGCATCCCTATAATAATTATTCCGTGGGACTGGATCGACGTGTAGGCTGCTAAGTACAGCCCAACTTGGCTTCCTTCTGTAACCAGTGCTTCTTCCCGATCTTTGGAACAAAAAGTCGATGTAGAATATCAAATTGGAGGCAGAAACGGGCACCCCTAGAGAACAGCCAAAGGCTTTTCCCCTCTCAAAATCCACCAGGAGCTTTGTTCTTGTCTTTAGGAGTGTGTGAGGTGGGCCTATGTGTGTGCTTTGGCTGTATGACAGGGTTTTTTTTATCCCTCATCCCAAACTGGCACGGATTCCCCCCCCCCCCCGTTTTCCAGCCTTAGATCTCAAACCACCTTGCAAATAAAAATTCTAATGCGAGCTAGTAATAATTCCCTCCATCCGTTCAGCTGTGTTGCAACCAAACCAGTTCATATTTTTTGGGTCCAGGTTTGACTGTTTCATTGGTCTTTGCTGGTGCATTATTTTAGATTTTGCTGGCAGGTGATTTTAGCCCCTGCCCCCCCCCCAAAAAAACCTGTCACCTTTTGCAGGTGGAAAGGGGACGGGTCTTTCTTAGGAACCAGAAGAAGGCACAGAGCAGCCCCCCAGAGGGGGTTTCGACTCCCACACCCATGATCCCTAGTTAGCAAGGTTAAGAGAGAGACGTGGGACGGGGATGGGACCATCTTTGACCACACCTAGGGAGTAGCTTCCTGCCTTCCCTTCTTGTAAATTGAGTTTTTCCTGGTGCCCGGTGTCCCATGGCTCTCTCTCTCTCTCTCTCTCATTCCCATAACTCTTTCTGCCCTGCAAATGGGGTGCCCGTTCTATCCTTCCAGGAAAAACTTTCCAGGTCCGGGTGCCATTTCCAAATGCTTTGGGACTTGCACAGCCAGGGAAGCACGGAAAATGGGCATCTCAGCTGCCAAGCAAAGGGACCCTGTTTTACCATTTAAGCAGCTGCCGCCTGTGTTCATGTCTCTCTCTCTCTCTCTCTGGCTCCCAACACCTTTCCCTATAAAGGACCGGCTTCTTTCTTTCCACCTCTGGGATCATGTCGGCTGCCAGCCCACCATTTGATAAGTAACCAGGCCCGAAACTGCCTGAGACTCATGGGCAGATTAAATTTGCTTTTTTGGCCCCAGCCAAGCCGTTCCCTGTTAATGCTGTAGCTAATTAAACACACCAGGTTCCAGAGCAGGTTTGGATGTGTGTTGACAGCCATCCACAAACGCCTTGAGGTGGGGGCTCTTCGTAGGTCTTGGCTTCATAGAAAATGAGGACCCCATTAAACTGAAAATGGGTCTTCTGTGGTATGACCAGGTAGAGAAGGGGACTGGCAATCATCCAAAAAGGAAGGAAGTAAGTAAGTAAGTAAGTAAGTAAGTAAGTAAGTAAGTAAGTAAGGAAGGAAGGAAGGAAGGAAGGAAGGAAGGAAGGAAGGAAGGAAGGAAGGAAGGAAGGAAGGAAGGAAGGAAGGAAGGAAGGAAGGAAGGAAGGAAGGAAGGAAGGAAGGAGCTGATGGATGGAGGGATGGAGGGATGGATGGAAGGAAGGAAGGATATAATTGGACACAGGTATGCATAAAATGGGACGTGGTGGTGCTGCGGGTTAAACCGCAGAAGCCTCTGGGCTGCAAGGTCAGAAGACCAGCCATCGTAAGATCGAATCCACGCAACGGAGGGACCCCCTGTCACTTGTCCCAGCTCCTGCCAACCGAGCCATTCGAAAGCATGTAAAAATGTGAGTAGATAATTAGGTACCACCTCAGTGGGAAGGTCACGGCATTCCATGTCTAGTCACGCTGGCCACGTGACCACGGAAACGGTCTTTGGACAAAACGCTGGCTCTACGGCTAAGAAACGGGGAAGAGCACTGCACCCCAGAGTCGGACACAACTGGACTCAATGTCAAGGGGAACCTTTACCTTTACTATGCATAAAATGGCTTATCCTGGTTTACATGCACGTACACAACATTACAGATGATGATGATGATGATGATGATTTTTATATACAGAGTCATAGTATGTCTGACTCAGATAGGGAAGACTATGCTGACATGAGCAGGTGGCGGAAGGCTGAGTCAACCCTGAGCCAGTTCCCTGAGCCTGGGATTAAACTCAGGTCTTGAGCAGAGTCTTCCCTGCAGCATTGCAGTTGAGCCGTGGTGCCGCAAGGTTCCAGGTGCTGCTCCAGGTGGAGGGCGGGCAACGCCCAGGTCCCAGGTCCCCCTCCTCTTTGTGGTTCTTCCGCTTCGCATCAGACGTGGCTTAGACACACTGCCCCATGGAGAAGTACATCTGCAAAAAAGAGAAGGGTCTTAAAACAGGGCATGCGTCCTCACTCTTCTCTGCCTAAGGGGGTCCATCCATCTTTTGAAGGGCCATGTCTAGCCCAGGTCTGATCCAGCACTGGAAGGGTCCTCTCCACCCTGAGCAGCCGCACCTGGAGGGTGGCCTCTGCCGTAGGTGCTCCTGTCACCGAAGGATGGTCTTCCTTGGTGGAGAGAGAAATCTTGAAATACTGTCTATTTGGGTTTTTTTAAAAAATCCTTTCTGGTTTTGCCTTTTGGCATAGGAATTAGCACATGCCTTTCAATGTAAATCAGTGTCCTTGTTGATCCTCGGTTTGGTTGTTGCGGGTCCTCTTTCTTGGTGACGTGGAAGTGGCCGCTCTACTTCCAAGTGATGCCAGGGGGTGGTTTGGTTTATTTACAGGAAGGAGCCCTGTCATGATATCCACATGATTCCTTCCCCTCTTTGCTCACTGGGTGGTTCTCCCGGAGCCTTCTAAAACAGGAGCTCGGGGTTTGGAGGGGCTGCCATGACAGGGGAAAGGCTGGGGAGCTTTCCTGCCCGCTGGTGACCTGAGTGTGGCATTAAAGCAATGGGCTTCTCTTCTTTGATCAAAGAATCTATGCTGCTGCCCTATGCAGGCTGCATTATTGGGGGGGGGGCCCTAAGAGAGAAGTGAGAGCTGGACCATAAAGAAGGCTGACCGCCGAAGAATGGATGCTTTTGAATTGTGGTGCTGGAGGAGGCTCTTGAGAGTCCCTTGGACTGCAAGGAGACCAAACCTTTCAATTCTAAAGGAAATCAACCCTGAGTGCTCCCTGGAAGGACAGATCCTGAAGCTGAGGCTCCAAGACTTTGGTCACCTCATGAGAAGAGAAGACTCCTTGGAAAAGACCCTGATGTTGGGAAAGTATGAAGGCAAGAGGAGAAAGGGGACGACCGAGGACGAGATGGCTGGACAGGGTCATCGAAGCGATCAACATGAAATTGACACAACTCCGGGAGGCAGTGGAAGACAGGAGGGCCTGGCGTGCTCTGGTCCATGGGGTCACGAAGAGTCGGACACGGCTAAACGACTAAACAACAACAAAGAGAGAAAGCAGTGTGGGCTTGCAAATGACCTTTTTTGGAGGGGGATGTTTTGAAAAAGGGAGAGGTGGCACCTCCTCCCACTCTTCCCAGGCCTGGGGGAAAAAAACGGAGACCATCTGCGTTGGCTGTGTTCCCAGCTCCTAAGCCCGTATTCCCAGCATAATATTTCCTGAAAGGTCCCTGCTGGAGCTGTTAAGTACACAGGACGGCTGAACAGATTCTGTGTGAGTGAGCGTATGAGAGAGCGTAGGCACACATGAGCAAACCAAGATGGGGTTCCAACCCCATCTTTAAGAACCTTGTGGCACCGTGCTTAAATTGCAGCACTGCACCCCCAAACTCTGCTCACGACTTGGGTGGTTCGATCCCAGGTAGCCGGCTTGAGGTGAGCTCGGCTGTCCGTCCTCCCAAAGTCGGGAAAGTGAGCCCCCCCCCAGCCGCCGGGGAGTGGGGGTGTTGCAATGTGCAGCCTGCAAAATTAAATTGTAAACCACCCCTAGAGAATACTTTAAGTGGGGTGGCATCTATGCAGCACGCTTTAATAACAACATCTACCCGGGAAATAGGATTTCGAATCAGCAGGAAATGTTTCTGAAGGTTAAGCCAAGTGGGCACATTTGAGGGTTGACCTTGCAGGTCTGGAATGAAAAGTTGGGCAGATGTTCTTAAAGGAAGGCGGGTGTCCAGGAACAATCCGCAACCTTCAGGACGAACTGGATGGACTGGCACGCAACATTTCTCTGCAAGCCCCTTTTGAAGGAAACTGAACCACAAAATTTCTTGCAAACTTCAATCCCAGACACTTATAAGAGGTATGGAAGCAGGACGTGAGCACAGGTGCGCCATCCTGGCCATGTTTCCAAGCATCTGCGACATAGCAGGATACTGCCCTCGAAGGTGGGGAGTATATCCTAGGAGAGATGCCAGATCTGATGCATCCAGTTCCCTGGGATTTGAGAAGCCAGGGTTTTGGCCTGTGCAATATCCGAAGAGGGGGAAGCCAGGGGTCGGGATTGCTTCTGTACCAATTGATTGTGAAAACAGGCACAAGAGAAATTGTGGAAACAATTAAATTGGCCAATAACATTAGGAAATGCGCAGCTGGACTGAAAACTCAATTCGCTATAATCTGCTTTTGCTGGACGAGAGGCAAATCTTACGACAGAATTATGGAGAAACAGAATGGTTTCCTACAGGCAAATGTGGCAAACCAGGATGCGTTGCATTTCCCTATCAGTTCAGTCTGTGTGCCGAAGAGATATGGAAAGCTGGATTAGATATAGAGATGACCCTGTCGGACAGGCAAAAAGCAGCAAGGAAACAACACCGGGTGGAAGTGAAAGAAAAAAAATGTGCTAAAGCAGGACTGCCGTTGAATGTTAATAAGACCAAAAAAACAAAAAACTGGAGCGCCAGAAGGACATAGAAATGAGTAGAAGTTAACATTCTTGTCTAACTTCGAACATGCCATGAGAAGACAATACTCAGTGGAGAAATTGGTAGGAAAAGGGGAAGGCAGCAGGAAAAGAGGAAGACCCAGTGTGAGATGGATTGACGCCATAAATGAAGCCATGACCTTGTGTTTGCAAGACCCAAGCAAAGCTGTTAATGACAATGACTTAATGGCCCATAACAGTAAAAAAAAGTGGACTAAGTCCAGGCCAAACCCACATTATTCCTGAGGGACATTAAAGCTGAAAGTTTCCCTTCACGGAGACACTCTGAGAGATTTGGGGAAATCCATTACCTTGGTTTGTGCTCTGTGCCTGCAACACAAGCATATTCGTAAACGAGCGCATGCCCTGCGTGTGTGAATGGGGTGATTCCCTGTGCCGTGGTGGACAAACCCATAATCACATTGAAAGAGGCGCCTTTGTAAATCGCTCTGTTTGCTTGCATTAGGCACATGAAAAAGATGCGCCACGGGGTCTGTTCCCCGTCTCATCTGTCTTCAGGGGATGGAAAGGGAGATAAAACATTTCTGGAAAACAGAAGAGCCCTGCAGATTGTTGACCTCTGGTGCCAACGCAAACAGAGACAAGCAGACGGCAAAGCCAAGAGGCCAAGATCAACCGTAAGGGCCGAGAGAATCTCTCCCTCTTTGGCGGCCGAGCGTTTCCCAGGCTCAAGGGGAAGGTGCTGAGCCCACGAGGGAGGCTTTGAAGCGGGAGGTGGACTCATCGCCGAGCCTGTCATCCCAGATTTCAAAATTATTCACGGTCCATTTTTCATTTCCTGGACTTTTTGCTTCTTCGGTTATTCATCCTGATGTGACCAAATTTAGCTTGTTGAAATGTTTTTCACAAGTAGCTGCAGAGTTTCTCCGCCGGGCTGTTCACAGACTGCGGAAGGGTTTTGTTTAGAGAATTGTAGAGCTGGAAGGGACCCCACGCGATCAACTAGCCCACTGGTTCTTAACCTTGGGTTACTCAGGAGTTTTGGACTGCAACTCCCAGAAGCCTTCACCACCAGCTGTCCTGACTGGGGTTTCTGGGAGTTGCAGTTCAAAAGCATCCGAGTAACAAAGGTTAAGAACCACTGATCTAGCCCACATCCCTGAAAAAAAAGAGAAACCCACCACCTCCCTTGACAGTCTTTCCCACGGTCAAGCCACTCTAACTGTGAGGAAGTTCTACCCTAGGTTGAGTCTTCATCTCCTTTCTTGCAATTTGAATCAATTTATTTCTGTCCTGCCTTCTGAAGCCCCAGGAAACAAGCTGACTCCATCTCCTACATGATGGCCCTTCAAACATTTAAAGCGTGGAGGAAATGGCTGAGAGATCCCCATCAGGGAGGTCCCAAAGAGGCATGATGCTTTCTCAAGCTTTACCATCTCAGGCAGGCCCTTGTGAAGGGACTGGAAGAAGAACAGAGCCCCCCAAGTCTTAAACTCAATAGCCCTCTCAGAAGGATATCGTGATTGACCGTTCAAAAGCTATAGAAAGATCCAGGAGGACCGACAGGGTTATACTGCCCTGCCTCCTTCCCTCGGAAGATCGTCTTGCAGGATGATCATGGCCATTTCAGTTCCAGGGCATGGCTTGAACCCCAACTGAAATGGATCAAGGCTATCTCTTTCCTCCAAGGAGAGCTGGTTGGCCACCACCCTCCCAGTTGACTTGCCCAGGAATGGAATATTGGCAACCGGCCTCTTGTTGTTAATACAATCTCTTGCTTGGTTGGATTTCTTTGGAATTGGCCTTATAATGGATACCTTTCAACGGGAAGGTAAAAAGCCCTCCCACAGAGGGTGGGTCATTCATGATGCGCGTAGCCCATTCTGTGGCCCACATCACCTTGCCGACAAAGGTCCGCATGGTCAAAGCTATGGTTTTTCGAGTAGTGATGTATGGAAGTGAGAGCTGGACCATCAAGAAGGCTGACCGCCAAAGAATAGATGCTTTTGAATTGTGCTGGAGGAGGCTCTTGAGAGTCCCCTGGACTGCAAGGAGAACAAACCTATCCATTTTGAAGGAAATCAACCCTGAGTACTCCCTGGAAGGACAGATCCTGAAGCTGAGGCTCCAAGACTTTGGCCATCTCATGAGAAGAGAAGACTCCCTGGAAAAGACCCTGATGTCGGGAAAGTGTGAAGGCAAGAGGAGAAGGGGACGACAGAGGACGAGATGGCTGGACAGGGTCATCGAAGCGACCAACATGAATTTGACCCAACTCCGGGAGGCAGTCAAAGAGAGGAGGGCCTGGCGTGCTCTGGTCCGTGGGGTCACGAAGAGTCGGACACGACTTAATGACTAAACAACAACAACGCATGCTGATGTCTCCCCAAAGCTTGTAAATGTAATCTTTTTGGACTTTGCATCCCAGAACCTCCCAGTCAGTATGTCCACTGGGAGCTGTATGTAAGAAGAAAGAAAGAAAGAAAGAAATTCCCAAACTCTGTCCACTTGGACTGCTCCCGTTCCCCCCCCCCCCCGCCACCCCCTCTGGTCAAGGGAGAATCCTTCTCTGCCCCCGGACTGATCCAAGCCCTCTGCTTCGGAGGAGTTACTTCTGGAGTCACCCATGGACCCACTGACTATTCCCCACGGGTGCAGAAGCAGGCAGCAACAGCCCTCCAGATGTTCTTGGACTACAATTCCCATAAATCTTTCACTGTCGACTAGGAGGAGCCCTAAGGCTGATGGAGGCTGTCCGTTGGAACACATCTGGAGGGCCTGCGTCGCCTGCCCCTAAGGATTGGTTACCAACTGTTGCAGAAGAGTAGGTGGGAAAAGGAATGGAAGCAGACACGGATCCGGCTTGGAAATAATGGTCAGAGCTCTATCAAAAGAAAGCTGACATTCCTTAAGGCATACTGATTGGTTCAAAATTGGGAAAGGAGTACGACAAGGCTGTATATTGTCTCCCCGATATCACCTTGCCAACAAAAGTCTGCATCGTCAGAGCTATGGTTTTTCCTGTCGTGATGTATGGAAGTGAGAGCTGGACTATAAAGAAAGCTGACCGCCGAATAATTGATCCTTTTGAATTGTGGTGCTGGAGGAGGCTCTTGAGAGTCCCCTGGACTGCAAAGAGAACAAACCTATCAATTCTGAAGGAAATCAACCCGGAGTGCTCCCTGGAAGGACAGATCCTGAAGCTGAGGTTCCAGTGTTTTGGCCATCTCATGAGAAGATTCGACTCTCTGGAAAAGACCCCGGTGTTGGGAGAGTGTGAAGGCAAGAGGAGAAGGGGACGACAGAGGACGAGATGGTTGGACAGGGTCATCAAAGCGACCAGCATGAATTTGACCCAACTCCAGGAGGCAGTGGAAGATAGGAGGGCCTGGAGTGCTCTGGTCCATGGGGTCACAAAGAGTCGGACACGACTGAACCACTAAACAACAACAGCCAGAGAGAGGGCCAGATTCTGCATCCATTAGGGTTATGTGAGAAGCTGGAGGAATGGTTTCCCATTAGCCCCACCACCCCAGTGCGTTTCTGTGGTTGGACAGGCATTTGAACCCAGGATTCCTGAGTCGTAACCCAACACACTGCCCACCACACCACGCCTGCTTTCTCTGTTGTCAAGATATATATATATAAATATATATATGGAGAAATACTTCCCCGCCCCTCACCCGCAACAGTTGTTGGTGTGTCTCTGGGAAGATCGGGCAAGACAGTGCCCAGGCCTGCGCTGCTTCCCATCTGTCTAAACGGTTGAGACAAGCGGCTGGAGGATCAAAATGCCACAAGGCGGGAGGAGGTTGGAGAGCGCGGAGGAAGGATCGGGGAGGGGAGGGCGCAGAAGCACCTAACGAGATGCAAATGGCGGGAGGTGAAGCCGGACGCCAGCTCACACATGTTGGGCTTGGAGCCAGCGGGAAGCAGAAGCCAGGAATTTGGGCAAGAGGGGGCATTTGGGGTGCGTGGATGCCAATCAAGGCCCCAATCTGATGGCTGTCTATTTCTAGATGTGGAAAAAGTTGCATGTCACGGGCGGGGGGGGGGATTATAGGATGGAAGAAGGCTGAACTCCCTGCATGTGGTCCTTCAGAGCCACAGGGGAGATGCAGGACAGGATCAGTCCACGTGACCATCTCATGAACAGAGAGAAGGACGTGAGGACCCGACACTGGAGGTATCCAAGATAAAACTAGACAGCTGTCTGTCGATCTGCTTGGATTTGGATTCCTGCCTTGAGCAGAGGGTTGGACTGGATGGCCTTAGAGGCCCCCCTCCATCGTTCTAGGATTCTGTGATCTTCATGCAATGATGTGAGACTCAGTATTCTGTCCCACCATCCAGACTATCCTGCCTAGGTGGAGGCCGATGGGATTATCCTCATGAACGCACCCTTCTTGCAGGGGAGGGACAAGCCTCGCTTGGAGAGTTCACGCATTTATAAGGCCCTGCAGGGGCATTGTTTTGATGAAATCCTATGAGATGAAAATCGGCAGGCCTGCTTTGAAAAGCAAAGGGCTACCGTGCCTGGGACGGGCAAACACCGAGACCTTGCAGACAGGCTTCAGTTGCATAAATTCGGCAAAATAAACGAATGCATAAAATAATGTTCGAGCAGATTCATTAGGTTTGCACAGTAGAGATGGCCACGAACCGGGGAAATGACGAATTGGCAAAAATGATGAAATGACGAATTCCCACTGCCCCCCCATCGCCTCCCTGCCGCTGCTTCCTCCACTGCCGCCCTCCTGCCGCCCTCCTCAGAGGCAGCAATCCCAGCCTCCCTCCCTGGAACCAAACCCTGTGGCCCCTGTGCACATGCGCTCGCCTGTCAACTGGGTGGTGGAGGCAGGCGCCGAAGCTGCGGGCCCGGCTTGCCGCCTCTGAGGATGGCGGCGGGGAAGGGAGAGGAGGTGGCCGGAGCAAGGAATTCATCGCAATTTCGACAAAACAAACAAAACCAAGTGCCGCCCCGGTGGGCGGGGGGAGTTCAGCCCTTATTTTTGTTTCAGCAAAACAGGATCCCCAAACTGGTTCGTGAAACGAACCACGAAACGGCTCGCGTGGTTGGTTTTTCTGGTCCGTGGTTCGGTTCGCGCCCATCTCTAATGCACATGAATTTTGTGACAGAAGGGAAACACGTTCACACAACCCAATGTGAGTCAAGAGAGTGGGATGGGGAGAAAACACAGTTGGGGCCTGAGCTTGGAAACATTCATTCATTCATTCATTCATTCATTCATTCATTCATTCATTCATTCATTCATATTCTTGAAGGCTTTCACGGCCTTACACGGCCGTACAACAATTAACTAACTAACTAACTAACTAACTAACTAACTAACTAACTAACTAACTAACTAATTAATTGTTGTATGGCCGTGTATTTGTTTGTTTGTTTGTTTGTTTGTTTGTTTGTTTGGATTAGATGCCCCACCATCACCCAGTCAGTGTGACCTGGGGGTGGTGGTGGCATTATTAAGGCAAGCCTGGAAATAACCGGCAACAAGAAAGAATCCCAATCGACTGGAATGGGAAAGTGCTTGGCCAAAGCATGTCTTGGTTTTTTTTTCCTTTTCTTTTGCCTTTTGACCTCTGGAGAGTAGAGTAAAATAGACAGTGGGAAGTGCTATATAACCACTTTTCGCAGTTTTATTTTCCATTCACCAGGGCAGCTGGTGGCCAACGGGTAAGATCGGATCCTCTGAACGCCCTCCAAGGGCAACTCTCTCTCTCTCTCTTGTCCAAGCGCCCCCTGGACCTACGCGAGAGCACTTGTCGCTGGATCGTGTCCTTGGGTTAGCCGTTGAGGCCTTTCCTCTGTGTGTGTGTGTGTGTGTGTGTGTGTGTGTGTGTGTGTGTGTGTGTGTGCGCGCCATTTCCTTCCCCTGATGCCCTTGGGACAGCCCAGTAGGGTAACCAGTTGACCTCTGGTAGGGACCAGAGAACTCCACTCAAAGAGGGAGCCGTGTGAAAGGATGTCCAGTTGAAGGGTGACGAAAAGAACCGTAAGGAGGAGGTGGATCAGGACCTCGAAGGCTACCAATGCCCGGACAGCACAATTAGTAGACACCCTGATCTTTCACTGTCTTTCCCAGGCATTGAAATCCTGCTCGAAGTGTAAGATTTCTAAGTTTGCCTTGATTCCTATAAACCAGCATATTTAATTTTATGCCAATTGCTATCCCTCTTCAGCCTCCTTTCCTGGTCATTGCACGCCACTCCAGGATCCCTTCCTAGTCCATGTGGGCACCATGGCGGAGAAAAGTCGGCCAAAAGGGAGAAAGGAACCAAGACCATTGGCTTACATCTCCATTGGGTACCCAGGAGCTTGAAAGAGCTTACAAAGCCAATTCCCCCCCCCCAAAGCCTTCTGGGTCCAGTTTCTCAGCTTAATATCATGACAGTGGTCAAACCCCATCATCCACTTTATTCATGAGGTTTTAAATCCATCACCCACCCAACCCCAATTTTCTTTTCCTTTGTGTTTTCAGGTGACCGAGGCCCAAAGGGAGAGAAAGGGGAGAAAGGAGACCCGGGCGGAGAAGCAGGTAATCTTTTGTTTCATGCTGGATTCTCACCTTTACCTTCGCGAATCCTCAGGGATCTTTTAAGTTCATACAGGAGAAGCGATCAGTCCAAAGGAATCATTTAATCCAGGTGAGACAAAGCAGCCGCTGTTGGGCGTACGGTTCCTATCCAAGGCACAGGAGCCCCTTGTTCTGTGGCGAAGTGTACAACTTTTATTTTTATTTTTAGTGTGCCATTTCCTATCACTTTAGCAAGGAACAGGAGGCCAGCCTGCAATCACGGATGTAAAGAATTCTTGCCGGATTCTTTGCTGCTCGTGGGTTCAAGCCTGAATGTCCGGCCCTTGTGAGGTTGCTTGAGGACGAGACCAGTTTTTCATCATCGAGGTTTTCCTGAATAGCCCAAAGTGGGCCGGAAAAAAACAAACATTTTTCGAGGAGCGAAAGAGACAGAAATCGCGCTTTTAGGGCTTGTGTTTCAAAATCGGTGTGACGAAAAAGAAACTGTCTCATTTCAGGCAAGCTGTGTTACGAATTCAATTCTTCACACACACACACACAAAACCCCACACCTCTGGTTCATGAATGTGCGACATCGTACTTCTGCACCCATGATTCAGAAAGAAAACTCAATGACTCCATGGATTGTAACGCAAACAGGGACATTCTCTCACCATAAAGAGAAAAGAAGAAGTTCTGCTTGGCGTATGTTTTTATGGCTTGCCCTCTACTTGCATCCAGTGAAGTGGGAGGCAGTCCACAAAAACACAGACCAAATAAAACATCTTCATCTTTTAAGGAGCTACAGAACTTGTTCTTTTCAAGAAAGGAATTTGCATCTTGTCATGGAGGCATCCTATAGATTTAAAATATTTTTACCTTGCCTTTCTCTTTTGAAAAAAAGAGTGCGACTTTTAAATGGATGATTGTGCCTTACTGCTTTGAATATGTTTTGGTGTTGCTTATGTTTTTTTAGTACGGTATTTGACTGAACTCTTTTAGTATTTGTATATTCACTGTTGTTAGCTTCAATACTATATTTTAATGATGTAAGCCACTTTAGGATGTTCTTGAGGAGAAAGGTGGTGCAGGCAGGCAGGCAGGCAGGAAGGAAGGAAGGCAGGAAGGAAGGAAGGAAGGAAGGAAGGAAGGAAGGAAGGAAGGGAAGAAGGAAGGAAGGAAGGAAGGAAGGAAGGAAGGAAGGAAGGAAGGAAGGAAGGAAGGAAGGAAGGAAGGAAGGAAGGAAGGAAGGAAGGAAGGAAGGAAGGAAGGAGCAGACCCACCCTCTGAGCCTGGGCGAGTGGAATGAAAAACGAGCAAGCTTTCCTCTCTGCTGGGGTATAAATCTTGCGCTCAGCCCTCGGAGACACATGCTCCCAATTATCCCAGAGATTTGATGATATCTTTCTGCAGCTGCATGGCCCTCCAGGGCTTGTTTGCCTTAGCAATCATGTTTATTTCTTTTTCCTTCTATTTTCGTTTTGGGAAAAGGGCCGGGGAGGTAATAAGCTGAATGAAAACAAACACAGTTGAGGACCAAAATCTATGCATGCCCCTTGGGTTGCATGCACAAGATTTGAGAGGGGGCTGTTGAAATGCACACACAGTCCCTTTTGCTATAGAGGGACTCTTTGCTAAGGTGGGGGAGAGCATTCGGGGCAGACGGGATGCCCCACGGCCTCACATTCAAGGAGGTTCAGTTTTGCTTTTTTTAAAAGATGATCTTGGCACTTGGTCTGGGATGCCCCCCACCCACCCTCTGTGCCTGGCCTGGTCCATGGCCCTCACCACTCCCCTGCCCCCTTCCAAGTGAAAGCAGAAGAAAAGCTCTTATTGAAGAGCTCACGGGGCACACAGCTGTTGCTGAGAAAAGTTACTTTTATGGGACCGCAGCTGCCAGAGTTCCCCAGCCAGCCATGATTGCATCCTGGGGTGGATAGTCCAAGCTCTGCACCGAGTTCATCATTATTTCTTTCCAAACATCTTTGTTTCCTTGTGTGTGCGAGCGTTTATGTGTCTACGTGCGTTTTAAAATATTCTGGTTCTGGTACACTTCTCAATCACTCAATCACTCCCCGGCCTGTCCTTTAAGAACAAAAATAACAGAAGGGATACATCGCACAGTGCAGTAAAAGAGCTCCAAGCCTTCTCTCCACCTCCCCTTTTCCCTTCCCTCCTTTACTTACTTCCCTTGACCTTTTTGTAAGGATTAAAGAGAGAGAGAAAGAAGAAACAGGAAACGCCTCTGCTCAAGCCCTTTTTTCAAAGGGTGGGGGAAGGCTGTCTCTTTCAAGCTATGGCGAGTTGATTTGTTGATATACCTTTAAAAGAAAAGAAAGAAAGGGAACCAGCGCAGTGGCCATGAAGTGGCCACAGTGCCCAGAAACCTGACCCCTTTGTAAAGGAAATAAATTGACAACCATGTTCATGTAAGAAATGGAGTGATTCATCATCAGTATGAAATAAACAACCCCCTGAGCCGGAACGTGCGGGTCACGTTACACCAACCTGGCCAGTTTTCAGAACTTTTTGTAAATTCCTGAGCACACGACACACGGCCAAAATCGATTCATTTTCCTGGCCCGTGGTTCATCTGCGGTTTATTCTCTCGTCCCCGTGTAACAGCCACAGGGTTGCTTCCAGCCAGCTTGTCTGCCTTCTGGTGTGGTACCCAGTTAGTGTAAAGGAGCCGTTGGCCACATGGCAACCATTAGCCACCAATGTTACACATTTCCTATTTAGCTCTTTTAATGACGGCGACGATGATGGGTGTCATCAAGTCAATTCTGTCTTCTGGTGACCTTTATTCAGGTTGATCCTGATCGAGAATACTCAGAAGTGATTTCCCATCTTCTTCTTGGGCCAGCTGTGCAGCTGGCCCAAGGCCATCCAGGCTGACTCTTCTACCAGGAGGCCCCGTGGGGGGGGGATTTGAACCCCCAACCTCTGGTTATGTGGTCAGAGACCTAAACCACTGTGCTATCCAGCCAGCTCTAACTTATGGCAACCTTTCCCAGGGGTTGCTATGATGTGGTTACCCACTCCCTTCTTCTGAATGGACCACCATGCAGCTGGCCCAAGGCCACCCAGGCTGGCTCTACGTGCAGGAGGCCCAGTGGGGATTCAAACTCCCAACTAAAACCCCTGAGCGATCCAGCCAGCTTTTGCTCTTTTGCACCTCCTTAAAGTGACCCTCCGAGCATGCACTGACGTTGTCTCTCCACTAAACCTATTGCTGCCCTCTTCGATTTTAAGGCAGCTCCGTTTCGTCTGATAATTCTGCAAGGTGGAATGCTCAGGGACTAGGATCTGCACATCAACGCTTGGTCCATTCTGACTTTTCTCTTGTTGAAATTTTGAGAACTGTACACATCCAGTGTTTCCCCTGGGCCTGTAAGCATTCGCGTACTCCATCGATTCGCTACGTTTAAAATTGGCAGTGTCTCCTGCACACTAAAACCATTTCCCCTCCCTTCTTTAAGCAAAACATTGTATGACCCACATCGGTCATGAAACACCCAACAACCGCACATGGTTTTGCTTACATAACATGTCCGTTTTTATTTGGTACATGCTGAGCGTTCGAGAGAAAGAGAGGGTGAAAAAAACCACATTTGACTTGGGAACGACAGCAGATTTGCAGCCTGAAAGGAGATACGAAACAGCAGAACATTTGGCATCTGTAGCCAAGCTAAGCTTGACGTAACGGCAGGGCCTCGTGGGGCATTTTTAAAGGCTGCCTTGGCTCTCGCGCAGAGGGCAGCGTGACAGGCGGTCGGAGTTACGTCCGTGCTCGAAACACAGGCCCTCAAACATCTGCTAGTCATTGTCCTGCCTCGCCAAACTTTGATGAGACTCCAGGCACCCATTCTTGGTTCAGGGGAGGGAGAGGAGGGAGTCGATTTTCAAACACACAGCGGAGGGGCAGGATGCTTCTTAAGTGGAGCTGGAGACCTTGATTCTCCCAATGAATCCGTTCATTCATTACGAAACATGACATGAAAAACAGCCTTCCTCTCCTGAAAACCCAAGAGCAAGGGTTCCCAACCTGGGGTGCCCAGATGTTCTTGGGCTAAAACTCCCAGAAGCCCTTGCCGCCGGCTGTGCTGGCCAGGATTCCTGGGAGTTGTAGTCTGAGAACATCTGGGGACCCAAAGTTGGGATTCACAGCCCTACACGAAGTCTCTATAGAGGTGGTCCCCAACCTTGGTCCTCCAGATGTTCTTGGACTTCAACTCCCAGAAATCCTGGCCAGCAGAGGTGGTGGTGAAGGCTTCTGGGAGTTGTAGTCCAAGAACATCTGGAGGCCCCAAGGTTGGGGACCACTGCTCTGTAGATACAACCAGTGCAGAACTTGGAAAAATGCCTTTTGTGGACTAAGGCCCACAGAATCTCGGAACCAGCATAACTACCAGACCTGCTGGCCAGGAGATACCAAGAGAGGTCATATTTAAAAAGAGAAACTTCTCCAGCTTTGACCAGTGGCCGCTCAAGACCTGCCCCATGTCACCTGACCACACGCTCATTCCCATGATCCCCGGTAAACTGTTCAATTATGGAAGACACCATTGTCCAGAGCGGATGGGGCTTGTAACCATATGCAGAGGGCAAGTGTCTGTCCCAGCAGGAACGAATCTGTCCACACCCAACTGCAGAGGCTCCCAAACATCTGCATGGAGTTTTACTGTTCCTCTACCCAGTTTGGGTGACACCCCCCCCAGGGTCCTGGGCTCCAGCCAGCCCTGGACAACTTTGAGAAGTTCCTGATGGGGCCTTAGCATTTAGACTGAGCTGCCCAGCACATCAAGCGACGATGGGTTCATGGGAACAATCACAGACCATAAAGGAGATGCCCATTGCTTATGTTCGCCATTGGAGCAGCAACCCACCGAGGCGGCCCGAGGGAGAGTGTCATTGCCTGTCTCTGATCTACGGCTCTGAGCAAGCCAACTCGTTGGCCCCACTTAACCTGCGGGAGTGATGTCTTTTGTTCTTGGTTCCCTGCTGAAAACACGCTGGTCCCTTGCCCAGCTGTGGAGACGAGCGAGCGTTGTTAGGAAGCCGTGCATTGCCAGGTGGAACATGTCTTTGCGCCTGGAAGCGTGCGCTGGTTTCTTTGAACTCCAGCGGCCGGCAAGAGTTAGGTCCACCCCAGAGTGATGTTTCCAAAGAAAAGCTGTCTCCGGTTGATGGCTTTTTCCTCTTCCTGTATGGAAGCATCACTAGGCATCACTGTTCTTGGGGACTGGCCAGATTCTGGGAGCAGTAACCCAAAAAAATAGGTCTGCAAAAGCCTTTGGAAAATAAAAATAATAATCAGTGTTGTCCTCCTTGTTTGACAAGGGGAGGCTTGGATGCTCTCCCAGCTCAGCGGGAAGAGGCAGGAACCTCCTCTTAGGGTCGAGGTGTTTCGTTTTCACCCGGGCTTTCTTCTTCGCCTCCCCAGTTCCAAGCCCCGAGGTGGGGATGATCCGGCTGGTGAATGGCTCCGGCCCCCACGAAGGCAGGGTGGAAGTTCTCCACGACCGACTCTGGGGCACCGTTTGTGACGACGGCTGGGACCTGAAGGACGGGGACGTCGTGTGCCGGATGTTGGGTTTCCGAGGGGTTGAAGAGGTCCAGCGGATGGCTGCCTTCGGGCAAGGTAAGCAAACCCCAGCAGGATTTATGGCACTACAGAGAGGAGGCGGGTTGGGGAACAGTGAAGATGGGTGGGATGAAAGACCGACCCTGGTGAGGATGAAAGTTGGTGGTACAGCTACCTTCTGCAGAGGTGTGGGCAATGTCAAAGTACGTTGAGAGAGACGGACAGAGAGAATGACAGAGAGTAAGAAAGGAAATTGGACAAACTGGAGGTCCCTGGAGAGCGTATGCAAGAGGAGAGCAGGCACTCACCCATAACTGCACAAAGACACACAAACACACACACTGTGTAGTACAAGTCTTCCGTAGCATCTCAGTGGATGGGATGTCCAGGAGAGGTCTTGAACTCTCTTGGGCGGGGGGGGTGTCAGCTGCCGCTCATCCGACAGCTCAGGCCAATGACACTTGAATCCTCCTTTCATTGGTGGCACTCACACGGGGAAATAGATCGCAATGCGGACCCCTTGGGGAGCCGTCCGGTGAGATCAGTTTCCCAGCAATCACACAACGTAACGGGAACGGCGCTCCAGCCCTATCCCCATCCATGCCCACCCTGGCTCTTTTTATGCTTCCGCTGCGGGGGCTCCTCCTTTTCTGGGACTGGGCCGGAGCAATATCCCGGTGGACGGAAGGGAGGCCATCCCCGGACGGAAGGGAGGCCATCCCCATTCAAGCAGCCCTTTCCGATGGGATCAGATAGGCACCTTTGCAGCCGCCCAACGGCACCCTGACCAATTGCACCCTGAGCGCCAAAGGCTGGAGGGAATGCAAAGGACCCGTGGAGATGCTGACCTTCCCTGTGGGGGATCATGGCCTCTTTGTGGGGGGTCTCCTGGTGGCCCATAAATTGCAGACATGCTCCCATTCCAGTGGTTTAGGCATCTGGCCGTGGAGCCAGAGGTTGGGAGTTCAGTTCCCCAGTGAGCCTCTTTGACAGAGGCTGGACTAGAATCAGTGGTCCCCAACCTTGGGGCCTCCAGATGTTCTTGGACTGCAACTCCCAGAAGCCTTCACCACCATCTCTGCTGGCCAGGATTTCTGGGAGTTGAAGTCCAAGAACATCTGGAGGCCCACGGTTGGGGACCACTGGACTAGATGATCCATGGGGTCCCCTCCAGCTCAGCCGTTCTAAGACGACGACGGTGAGGATGATGATTCAATCTATTTCTGCAACTTCAGAGCAATGGGAAATTCCCATTAACAGCTCAAGAGAACAGGAGCTGTCCAGGAGAAGGATTTATGACCTGGATCATTCTTCGGTTTCCATACGTAGCTGTCAGACAATGTAAAAAAATCCTGTGTCTGTTTTGGGTCAAAAGACCCAAGAGTAGTTTTCATGACACGCAAGAGGAAGGGAGAACGTATCCGCCCCAAGTTGAATTTTTAGATCAGGTTTTGGAAAATTCACCCCGCTTGGTCTTTGGCTGGAGACTGGCTTTCCTTTGAAAGAGGCGCGTGGCTTGAGAGAAGCGTTCTTTGCTGTCCCCTTGGTAGACGCTGATTCCCAGTGTCATATCTAGACATTCTGGCCTCCCAGCTTGGCTGTTCTATTGATCCAACTTGGAAGCTTGGATCACAGTAGATTTCATAGGCGGGAAGAGGACAGGCAAGCAAGAGGGGAAGTGACCGCCGTCTGTGTTGAGCAGGCCTGTTTTTGGGTTCCCATCTGCCCAGGGAAGAGTTGTTGTTGTTGTTTAGTCGTTCAGTCGTGTCCGACGCTTCGTGACCCCATGGACCGGAGCACACCAGGCCCTCCTGTTTTCCACTGCCTCCCGGAGTTGGGTCAAATTCATGTTGGTCGCTTTGGTGACCCTGTCCAGCAATAGCTGGAGGCCATATACTTGGATGGGACAGGTGGGTCCCTTCCTCCTCGAGCAGCTAATGGCAACATGTGGCTTTGCTCACTTCCAGCAGTAGATCTTTGTGTCCTCTGAATTTTGGGTCAAACCACTAGTCGTCGTATCCTATTTATGACTCTGTTTATGCTGTTGTGAATTTCTGGTAAAATTTTCTTTTTGTACGTAGTAGAAGCACAGAGATCCAGAGAGGAGAATAATAGTTCCAAGCCCACCGAAGTCCACCCCTTTCTCCTTAACCGGCCGGCACTTCTTGAGACATTTGTAGGAAAAAAGAATAAAAAACATTTCTTTACTTACATCGGCTTGAAATTACAGTATGCTGCTTTCTTTACTGTACACATACGGACAACCAACGGAACAGATCCAAAGCAAAAAAAAAAAAGCCCCACTTGCCACCAACTGACAAAGAGAAGGACCAAAAAGTTAGCAGAGAAGCAATACTGCCTTTGAATTCAAAAGCTGGAAGGAGCGATTCATTAGTGCTGGATAGACAATCACCTCAGCCTAGGAAAGTCTCTCCTCCCCCCCCCCCCAATCACTCAAACTACAGGCAGCATGGTGAGGTTGCAAATAAAATTCCAACAGTTCTCACTCCTGGCCAAACATCTCGTGCAGATTTTTAAGGCGTTCTTAGGTAAAGGTTCCCCTTGACTTTGAGTCCAGTCGTGTCCGACTCTAGGGGACGGTGCTCATCCACGTTTCCTAGCCAGCATTTTGTCTGAAGACCGTTTCCGTGGTCACGTGGCCAGCGCAACTAGACACGGAATGCCGTGACCTTCCCATCGAGATGGTCCCTATTTATTGACTCGCATTTTTACATGCTTTCGAATGGCTCAGTTGGCAGGAGCTGGGACAAGCAACGGGAGCTCACTCCGTCGCGTGGGTTCGATCTCATGACAGCTGGTCTTCTGACCTTGCTGCCCAGAGGCTTCTGCGGTTTAACCCGCAGCCCCACTACGTCCCTTAAGGCACTGTAACACTATACAAATCCTGCTGGATCACAAGAAGAACGCTCGCCCATCTCCAGACAGTTCTTATCTGGTGTAGAGTAGCCCAGCCTTCTTCTGCCTGATTCACCTCCAGAGGTAATGGACCACAAAGCCCATCATGCCATACTGACTGGGGATGACGGGAGGCGGAACTGACACATCCAAAAGGCTAAAAGATCGGGCAAGACAGATAAAGACCGTATACATCAAATCTACACTTTTCCCATCATGCAATTTTTTCAAATGCCTGCTTCGTTTTGCACACATTTTCTACACGAAGACACAGTGCAAACCTTAGAAAGAGATGCCGTTTCTCTTCTTGCTATTCTCAAGTCACATAAGACCAATATTTTCATAGGGAAAGGCAAACCCAGTAAATTCCCATCTCTGTCCGAGGGTAGCCAGAGCTTTGTCAGTCCTTATTGAGATAATCCAGATGTGGATCTCACAAACGTATATATCTGTTGCTTTGTTTTTATATTACTTAAGGAAGGGAGGGAGACACTGTGATTCCAGCATTCAGAACAATGCATACCAATGCCATGATTCTCAATGTTGGGGTGTGTGTGTGTGTGTGTGTGTGTGTGTGTGTGTGTGTGTGTGTGTGAGAGAGAGAGAGAGAGAGAGAGAGAGTTTTCAGTCTTTGTTTGACGTCTCCAGTTGAACGTGTAGCAATAAGTCCTGGTTTTCCTTGGAAGCTCGTTTTTGAGGCTGAGGGGTCGGGCCTGTGTGTATATTTGTGTGGTCGTGGGCCACCCCTCCAGAGCCTCCTGCCTGGGATGGAGAAGCCGACTGAGGCATCACAAGAGGAAACGGACCGGAACCAAGCCAGACAAGCTGCGCCGAGTGATAAACACGACCACGAGGGGTGCCTCGGTGAAATCTAAGCTGCAACCGTGTGAGCACCACCTGGGAATTTTATCCCCTCTTTTTGAGCAGCTGGAGAGAGACAAGTGGGTCCTAGATCAAAGCAAGTCTGAATGATCTCCAGAGGGAAAAACAGTGAATGTTCTGGTATCTTTGTGATCCACCTGTGCAAATCTGTCTGCGGCTGGGATTTCTCCCAAGCCTAGCCTTTGATCGTTTGTTTTTGGTGTATTTGTGGTCGTGCGGTCCCTCACGAATTAGTATTTTGAAGGAGCCAAGATTTTTATCTGGCTCTTAAATAACCTGGAGGTTCAGGGCGAGTAGGGAAGTAGTTAAATGTGCAGAGGATGACAGAAGACATTAGAACCAAGATGGATTGCAAAAAAACCCTCCCAAAATATATCTTCAGCCAAAATGCAACAAAAAGGTAACAGCTTTTGAGGTTTCCAGACATGTTCCCCAGGTAATCTGGCTCCAGGAGAGTCTCTCCGTCCAATACAGGTCATTAAATAAGTACAAGCGTTTGAATTTCCCAGACGGGCTCTCCAGGCGAAGTTGTTCCAAAAGGATCCCTCTAACCAGAAATGCAGCAAAAAAATATGCAGACCTTTGAATTTCCTAGAACTGCTCACCAGGTTTAGGTGGCTCTAAGAGGATCCGTGAGGACAAAAGAAATACACTTTATGTCGACCATAAAGAAATTGAAATAATCAAAGATTTTTGTCTACCTTGGTTCAACCACCAGTCCAAAGGGAGATGGCGGCCAAGGAATCAGAAGAAGGTGGAGATCTGGAAGGGCAGCCATAAAGGAATTCGGGGGGGGGGGGAATCATCACAGGGATCATCCACAATATATTATTTCCTATCACCATATATGGGTATGAAAGCTGGACAATCAAATGAAAAGCTGACAAGGGGGGGGGAATGGATTTGTTTGGAATCTGGTGTTGGAGGAGAGCTTTGGGGGCCCCCTGGATGGCCAGAAAGATGAACAAGTGGGTCCCGGATCAAATCAAGCCTGAATTCTTTCTCTCTGGAGGCAAAATGGTTGAAAAGGAGGCTGTCTCACTTTGGGCACATCCCGGGAAGGCAGGATTCCCCGGAGAGGACCAAAAACACTTGAGGCCCTCAAGCCATTCTCAACTTTTGTTTAGCCATAGCCATGAAAGAAATGTAAGTCAAATTAGGATTGTATAATGATGCTTGTAAAATGGTGTGTGAAGAAGTGTTTCTAGACAGGGGGCTGAATATAAAAACGAATCCGGATATTCGTTAAATATCCCTGATTCGTCAGATATGTGTTGCTTCATAATTCTTGAGGTTCAGAGAATGAATACGAAGCCATGAATATTGTATAACCCTTTTATATTTGCCACCCCCCCCCCGGTCTTCTTATGGCTGAGCGGGCATAGAAAGACAAGGGAAGGGGGACCCAAGCAATTCCCCCACCCCTGCTGTATTTGCAAAGATAGCAGGACAGAGATATCGCTTTGATCCCTGCCTTCTTATGTGGCCTAGGACGGCTGCTTTTTTTTTTTAAAGGTAGCCCCGCGGGCTGTCTTAAAAAAGACCCTTCTGCAGACAGAGAGAGCCTTCGTTCCCTTTAAAATGCTGGTTTCTGCACTGATATGATCTGTGCGTTTCCTGCCATCTGTACAAGGAGACCCTTCTCTCATTTTCCTCTGTGCTTTTTAGGTGACTTTCTGTGCCTTTTTGTTACTCCTAAAAGCACTCTTCATTCTTAATATCACTTTGCATAGAGTTTATAACTCCTGAGTCACAGTTAAGGGTTGCAGGGAGAATGAGCATCCTCCGCCCCCCCCCCCCCCCGTGCTAAGGAAGGAAGGAAGGAAGGAAGGAAGGAAGGAAGGAAGGAAGGAAGGAAGGAAGGAAGGAAGGAAGGAAGGAAGGAAGGAAGGAAGGAAGGAAGGAAGGAAGGAAGGAAGGAAGGAAGGAAGGAAGGGAGTTGTTGTTTTTTTTAATTAATTTTATTTTATATAAAAAATACACCAAAAAACACATATACATAACAACAAAAATACAGGAAAAAAAATACAAGTAATAGCGCTTATTATAAACTAAATTCTAACATGCACCCCATACCCACAGGACTCTTTTTAGTAACATTTTATTACAGATTACCTCTCCAAAATTGTATTGAGTATTCTTTAGAGGCTTTCCCCCTTCCTTTCACTAACACAAATTCCAAAAATTTACCCCAAATATCATACGTAGAAATTGTTAGAACTTATTTCCCCTCTTTTTATTTTAAGTTCCATAGTCAATTTATCATTTAATGCAATGTCCCATACTTCACAATACCAGTCTTCTATTTTAATATCATTCTTGTCTTTCCAAAATCTAGCTGTTAATATTCTAGCCCCTGTCATAAAATTGGTGATTAATTCTTTCGAGTGATGGTCCAAATCTGTATTATTAGAAATTGACAATAAAGCAATTTTGGCATTAAAATCAATATCTTTACCAAATATATCATGAAGATTGAAGATGAAGGAAGGAAGGGAGTTGTAGTCCAAGACCATCTGGGTTTGGAAGTACCGGCCTAACTCTGTCTCCCAAGGTGGTAGGAAGATAAAACCAGGTCAGAAAACCATGAGTCCTGCCCTGAATTAATTCAAGAAAAGGTGGTACTGTATTGAGTATAAGAAATGAATTAATCAATGCACTTATTTAAAAGAAACATCGCAACTGATTACGGTCCAGAACCCGCTGGTCTTGGTGATGCCCCCACACCTGAATAAACTCCTTTCCAAGGGATGTCTGGCTGCCCCCTTTGCTACCAATTGAAAACAAGCCTAGAAAATCCATTCTCTCTGGCTTTCATGTTAGCTCAAAACACTTTGTAGGGTTTTCATTGTGACTCTCTGGCTTTCTCTGTCCTAAATTATTTTAAATTGGTTTGCCATGTTAGACTGCAGACAGAGTCATTAGCCTGCTGTTTTAATTTAAGCGTTTTATTTTATGACTTATTATTTGATGACATGAATGTGCTGCTGACCCATAACCAGAGAGGACTTACAATAATTCGATGGTAAATTCCACCGCTTTAAGTTTAGTTGTGTTCTAAGTTTTAACGCGCAGGCCAGGAGCTACGGCGACGGAGAAAGAGCAACTGCTTGAAGGTCACCCAAAGAGGTTTCGGGGCAGAGTAAGGATTTGAACCCAGGTCTTCTGACTTCTTGTCTCGAAGTCTCACCTCCAGACTCAACCCTGATCCAAGTTTCACCCTCGCCACTGTGAGAACGAGATGGCTGGACAAGGAGTTTCTGACAAGGAGGGCTCTTGGTCTGGCTTTGTATTCGCAACATGCCCCCAATTTTATTTCAATTTAAGCGAAGCTTTTTTTGCATCCCGTAAAAGTCTGCCTGTCTTTGCTTCCAGTTCACTGTGAATGTGCAAATCTTACCCTCTTCCTCAGGATCTCTGTTTTGATTTGATTCCGGCGTATTTGATCACCGGCATCAAACCAAAGCCGATGGCATATTCTGACTCTTTTCTGAAGCCACCTAAGAATTGTTGCATTCATTTAAAATATTTTTATGCTGGCTTTGTCCTACAACAGATCCAACATTTAACTCTCCATCCTTGGGGGTTCTCTCTGACTTATAAACACTTTGCAGACACCTAAATGTGGCTCGCCTGGGAGATGGGCCTCAAGTGCTAGGCCTAGCTCGGCTCAGGCTTCCTGTTTCTGCCCCGGTGCAGGCTGGGAGTTTTCTTTCTGAACAGGAAGCTGGGTGGAACTAGGCCTAACTCAGCCTCAAAGCTTTCTAGTGGAGGCTGTTTCGCCCCCCAGAAGAGGCACATTTAGGTGTTTGTGGTCTCTTTTTCTCAGATAGCAATCCCAGAATAGAGAATTAAGTGGAAATCCAAAAATCCCATCTCTAGCAGCCACTCACCACCTCTGGAAGAGCCTTGAGCATCCCTTTAACAGAGCAAACGCGTGTTCTAGGACAGATACTGTATGAAGTGAAGGTAGCCGAAGATAAGCGATACTGGTCATGCTGTGATGAAGATACACACACATCCCCAATTGAAATGGGCCCAAAGCCCAAGGCCCCCTTTGCAGGATGAATAGGTTAGAGATGATAGGTCAGGGATGATGGCCCATGGAAAATGTCCACACATGCACCAAAAAAAGAGGAACTTCAGTGCAGCTAATTCTGTTGTTCTTGATAAATAACGGTGCAAGGAGACCCATTTTTTTATGATTGCGGGAATGAAAAGGAATGACTATAGCTATTTGTATTGAGTCCCCCCCCCCCCCCAAAAAAAAAAGCTTTGGAATCTCCGAGCAAAAGAAAAGGATGGATTCTGGGCCCTTTTCCTCCTCAAAAATGTCTCCCGAAGCCAAGACCTCCGCCTCTATTCTGTTCTTGCAGGGAAAGGACGCATCTGGATGGACGACGTGGCCTGCAAAGGAACGGAGGAGAGCCTCTTCCAGTGCAGCTTCTCCAACTGGGGGAAAACCAACTGCGGGCACGCCGAGGATGCGGGCGTGAAATGCTTGGCGCAGTGAGCAGGCACCACCAAAGGACACACCGTGGATCTGTGGGAACCTCAGGAACTGACCAACACACACACACCTCCCGCCCCCGTGGACATCTTCCTTTCTTCTCTGCTCCCGGAGGAAATGGAGGCCACCTGGGCCTTTTCTGTTTCCCGGGGCTTGCAGTAGGGTGTACTGTAACGCTGCCAGCCCGCGCCCCCCGCGCCCCTAATTTTATCCCCTTCCCCAAATAATAGCACTCCTCCTTCCACGCACACCTGAGCAAAGCTTATGGAACGGCCAACCGCTTCCGCCTGCCGCTGTTCTCCGTAGAACGGCTTCTCCTGATACTTTTTATTTTTAATCCGGGGATGCAGATTTTGCCATGGCGAGCCACGTACAACGCCGCGACCGCCCCAGTGCTGTCACTCCACAGGGTGCACGAAAGCAGGTGCAACAGAGAGCAGCCGAGCAGCTGTGGATTCCCTCACCTGCCTGCGGAGCAAGCTGCCGACAACAGTGGCTTTCTTAAGCATAAAATAAAATTTAAAAAAAGCATCCGCCACATGCTAGAATCACATAGACTGGACCACCAAGGCGTCCGGTACTGCTGTTCTAAGTCCCTGCAGGGTGTGAAGGGGGGGGGAATTGCCTTAAACACACACACACACACACACACACACACACAGAGAGAGAGAGAGAGAGAGAGAGAGAGAGAGAGAGAGCGAGCGCTCCAGGAACATTCAAGTGGTTGTCTGGTCGTCCCAACCTGAAATTTGTCAAGTTCTGGATGGTTGGAGATGGGGCCGGTGAGGAGAACCTCACCGAAACTGTTCTCAGCATCGGAAAACAGGAACAGGTAACAGGAACACAGGTGGAAGCCAGGTTGGAATAGAGGGCATAGCATGCAAGAGAGCAGGATGCAGGATCCGAACCTTTGCCATACAGCAAACCATGAGGGTGGCGGCCGCTCCCCACCTGCTGCAGGTAGATCTCTCTGGGGCTTGGAGACAGCACTCCTGTTCCAGGAGCAAAGGGAAAGGCTGTGCTCACCTTGGTGGGCCCCAGGGCATGCAACACCTCACCTGAGCCAGGTGGGTGGGTTTCAGGGTGATGGTGATAGACCGACAGGCAGGCAGGTAGGCTTAAACCTTTTTCTCCCCTCTTTTTCAAGTAACCACTTGTGGATCTGTATACGGCTACTCTCAGGCGTTACATCCTTTCTCCTCCTTTGCTAGAGAGAGGTGGCTCATCTTCTGGATGACGACCCTTTCCCAGAAGCCAGCTTTAAGCCGGTTTAGGGCTCTTTCTGCTGCGCTACCCCTGAAAGGGTTTCTTGTAGGAATAAACATGCTTTTTTTACCACATTTGGCTTCCTGTTTGCATGGATTCACTCTGGACAGCCTAGGGAGGGTTCAACACAGCCCTCTGGTAATGGATGGAGTGCAATTCGATGGACATTTAACCCGCTGTTTGGTCGGCTTCAGGGAGGGGCTGCTTTGTTCCCACGGGACGTGATCGCTAGAGTCCACCAGATCATTCGTTCCTATCAACCAAAGCGAGCTTGAGGTTGTCAAAGCTCCTTCTGTTGTCAGTTTCCCATATCGTGAAGTGACTTTAAAAGAGAATTACTTAAAGACCCTGAATGTCTTAAAGATTCAGCCAAGAACCTCCCTGCAGCTGAATCCACCAACAGCAGGCAGATTCTTGATTGAATCTTTAAGGCAAGTCAGAAAAAAGGTGGTGTGGGGGGGGAAATGTCCTTCCTTGCAACCTCCTTTCCTCTTCCTGGTTCCGGGAGGAAGTTTTCGATTTTTTAAATAAGCGATGCAGTGCATCTGTGCTGCCCTAATACGGACTTAAACATTTTTGGGTGTGTGTGTGTGTACTTCCTTTATCTTGAAGTCGCTCTGTTCTTAAGCCACCATCACGATATGGGGAAATGACAGGAAGGAGCCAGACCTAAGGGGGGGGCACTTGAAGCACACCATGCCATTGAGATGCAAGGATCAAATCCGATGGCATAACCAGCTCTCTGTGCAACCCAGCTTAGCCCCACTCCCGCTTGCTCCAACGGAGACCCTGCAGGCAGTCCCAGGATCTTTCTTGCGCTGCAGCTGCCCAAATGCCCCAGCCCCCGTGGTCACTTGCCCTCTTGGCACGCACGATGGAGCTCACTGGGTCCATGGTTCAAACATACATTTTTTTATTCTACACTACGCTCCCCCGACAGCCCTGTCTCTCATGCCGACTCTCGCCGGTCGGTCCACCCTTATCGGGTGCTGCTCTCGAACTCGGAGTGGGTCAGATCACTGTGGGTCTCATATTGGCTCCGGTGGTCGTGGTGGCCGTGGTGGTGGTGGTGGTGGTGACGACACCGGCACTCCCCATGGCTGCGATGGTGCCGGTGACTCCGGCGGCCTTTCCCCTCAGGGAAGGCGGCCGCTTGGATGGCTTCCGCCACTGCCATGGCTCTCCGGGCTTGGGCGCAATCGTGCTCGGCCTCAGCCGCCTGCTGGTAGGCCAGGGTGGCGATTCTGGAGACGTAAGACAAGAGGTGCTCCTCACGGGCCTGGGCGGCTTCGGCCGACTCTAGCGCTTCCTCGGCCTTCATCTGGGCCTCCAAGCTCTCCTTCTTGGCCTCGGCGGCCTCGATCTTGGCGTGGACCACCTCCAGTTTGGCCTGGATGGTTTCCGTCAGGGCCTTGGTCGTCTCTTTCCGGGATTCGGGGTCCTTGTACCTCTGGAAAGAAGTCGGAAGTAAGAGGTGATGCTCCGGAGAGGACCTCTCACCCGGGAGGAACTTTTTCCTCACGAGGAGCTGCCTTCTGGATGGCCGCTTTTCCGCCCTCTCCGCCCAAGGGTGGAGAAGAAGCCGTGCTTGGAAAAGCAACTCCTCCAGTCCGGCTTCTTTCGTAGCTCGTGACTTTGGAAGATCGAAACGAATTTCTTCCACCATCCTTACGGGGCCGTTCAAAAAACGCTTGACCAGAATGGGAGAAGAGGATCTGCTTCAGACCTTGCGAATGCCCACCGGCGGCCTTCTCTCCCCTTGCAATTCTATTTGGATCCCGCTGCGCTGAAACCATTTACAGGAGCGACTCCCGAACCTGGGTCCCCAAGGGGTGGTTGGACTACGACTCTCGGATCCGCCGCTGCCCTCCAGTGAGATGAAGTCTCACAGCATGTGAAGTCCCGAACTTGGGAGCCACAGATCTCAAGTCTGCCCTTCAGGGATCCGGGAATTGCACTGGACCGCCGGAAACTTTTGGGGAGAGGGAGTACCCCCAAATGGCGGGAGAGGGGTGGCAGCAAAAGCCAGTGCCTGGGTCAGAGCCTTTGCATTCTGGTGCTTGCAGTTACAAGGGCGGTCAAGGGTGCAGGTTGCTAGGGCTGTTCGTACAGTATTTCAGTTTAACTTTGGGGTGGGCGAAATGCATGTACACACAAACACCCTGCACCACCCAGGTGCTGTGGTACTAAGCTCTGGGCATTCCTCCCCATGGTCTAGCTCATTTATTGGGTCCTGAGGGCCTCTATGTCTGCTACACTGAATGTGTGTGTGTGTGCAAGCCACACGGTTGTGGGGGGCGGGGGGGAGTGCGTACCCCGGTTCAGACCACTCACCAGTTCCTCCCGTACTTCCTTCAGGAAGGCGACTTCGGTCAAGAGGGATCCAATTTCAGTCAGGAGCTTTTCCTTTGCCCTAGGAGGAAAGAAAGAGGATAGAAAACGTGTGAGGAAAGGGGGGGGGGTCCATTATTCGGCAGAGACCCAGCCCTCTGAGAGTACATATCCTCTCATCACTGACCTCTTGCAGTCCTCCACGTTGTTATATTTTCCTGTAAAGAAGAAGAAGAAGAAAGACCCATCACTCAAAACCTTTGCTCTTCCTCGACTAAAGCCACTGATGGAGAAAAGTGGCTTCGCCAAGGCTGGCTACCGTCGGACCCCCGTATCCAACGTAGGGGTTCGGTTCCAAGCCTAAACCCGCAGATGCTGAAAAACATGGATTAAAGAGAACGCTATAAATGGCGTGAACTCTGGCCTCCTCTATCAGCCCATTCTGAGAACTTCATCGTTAGAAATATATTTCGGCGGTTTTTCTTTTAATATTTTTAATATTTTCAGACCGTGGAAAAGTGAATCAGCTGATCCCGATCCTGAGGATAAGGCGGTCCTATTGTACTGCTGTTAAGCAATGTTAGTACTGACACTGTTCTCTGGCAGAGTAGGGAAAGTCAAGGTCATCACCTTCCACCAAAGATGATAAACACCAACTATTTGTGGGTTTGGCTCATCCCACAAATGATTAATAATTCTTATAGGTTTTTCGGGCTCTTTGGCTGTGTTCTGGAGGTTATTCTTCCTAACGTTTCGTCAGTCTCTGTGGCCGGCATCTTCAGAGGACAGGAGACAAAACTCTGCCTGTGTTCTGGTGTAGTGTGTGGGAAAGTTGAGTATTTGTAGCTGTGGGATCAGCTTTTTGTCCTTTTCAGGTGATTATGGTGATCAGGGTGAGTCGAACTCTACCCAGCCACAAGGACCGGTGATCACTGCATACAAAAGACTAGCTAACGATACTCATCAATCACAATGACAAATCATCTCCCCCTTATCACAACAATACACCCACAACAAAAAACATCCTGATCACCATAATCACCCAATCTACTGAAAAAGACAAAAAGTTGATCTCACAGCTACAAATATTCAACTAGCCCACAAACTACACCAGAACACAGACAGAGTTCTGACTCCTGTCCTCTGAAGATGCTGGCCAGAGAGACGGCAAAACATTAGGAAGAGCAACCTCCAGAACACAGCCACACAACCTGAAAAACCTACAACAACCATCAGATCCCGGCCGTGAAAGCCTTTGAAAATATATTAATGGTTAGCTTGCAGGCTAGAAGAGAGAAACACTGACAAAGATGGTCTTCATTTTCCCACCTGCGGCAACAAAACTACAACGAAAATGTTTGGACAATACTTATTTAGTTTTTAAAGGTTTTAAAAACATTAAAGGGGTTTGTTCAAACACACACACACACACCACTCTCACAAATGTTTTACAACCATGTGCCCTGCAGTGAAAGATGCAACCACCAGAAATTTCGTAATCTCCATGAGGAGAAAAAAATGGAATCTTTAAAAATAAATATTTTATTGTATTTTTTCTACTCTTCTGTCCGTTGCAGCCAGAGTGATTTATTACAATTTTTTCCATTCATTTAATCTTGTCTTACACTCTGTAGCCTAATATTAATCTATTCTGTTTGATTTAAATCAGTGTAGATTTTATTCAGGTCTAAAGAGGTTCCCATTTATTACTATCCAGTCTATCATTTAGTGTATCTGTCAAAATAGCCATTTCTGCTCGTTCCAAAGTCTTCTCAATAAATTCCTCCTTGGTCGGCGCCTCTGTAGTCTTCCACTTACTGGCATGGACAATTCTAGCTGCCGTTATCAGGTTTAAAGTCAGGTAAGTCTTGTTGATTTTTTTCGAGTGTAGCTGGTAATATATTCAATAAGAAGATTTCTGGTGTCAAAGCAATTTTAACCCTTAAAATTTTCTTTGTCATTTCATGAATCATTTTCCAAAAGTCCTTGGCCTTATGGAATGTCCACCACATAGGATAGAAGCTCCCTACTTTCTTTTCACATTTCCAATACTTATTAAAACATTTTTATACATTTTTGTTAATTTCTCTTGTGTCACGATCTGTAAAACATTTTGTATATATTTTCTTTGGAAGACAGTTAAGGCACAACATTATAGAAAGATACCATTATGGGTATACAGTGGTGCCTCAGTAGACAATGATAATCCGTTCCACTGTTTAGTGAAATCATCGTCTAGCGAAAAGCATTTCCCCATTGGAATGCATTGAAACCTGTTTAATGCGTTCCAATGGGGAAGAATCACCGTTGTCTAGCGAAGATCGGCCATAGGAAAGCCACTTTGCGAACTGCTGATCAGCTGTTTAATTAGCTGTGTTGCGGAGCTTAGGTCCCGAAAACGCCTGTTTTGCAAGCATGGAGGGAGCTGTCAAAATCGTTGTCTAGTGAAAATCGGTTTGTGAAGCAGGGAGCAAACATTGTCCAGCAAAATTCCCCCATAAGAATCACTGTTTTGCGAATCGCTATAGTGATCACAAAAAGTCAATGTCATGCGGGGTAACTGTCTCGCGAGGTGCCACTGTAGCTTCATTTGAAGCATTCTCTGATCAGGCAAGAACATCTCAAGGGACAAACGGGAGATATGCCGAGATATTAGATAGTGATTTTAATCTAAAGACTCAAGATTGGCAGAACAAGGTATGATCTTAGATTGTTGGTCGATAAACTTGTTGAAAACAAGATATATAAAAGATAAAGCTACAGGGTTTCAGAAAGACAAAATACCTTTGGATAAGGGGTTGCCGGGCTCAGAGGAAAAAATGATTAAAGGTTTATATAATATTTTAATGTAGTAAAAAAATGGAAGATGAAATTGTGAAGGATTGCATGGTAAAATGGGCTCAAAATATAAACCATAATATAGAACTGCTGAGTGCCTGGTCACAAATTTGGGAACAAAATATTAAAATGACTAAATCTATAAAAATTGGAAATTTTCATTCTACTCTGTGAAAATAAAATGGGCGAAGATGTCCAGCTCTGCCTTGAATGGAATCCAGAGGTGGAAACCAGTGAGTTCCTTTTAGAGCCTGATTCAGCATGATTTCACCAGCTTATAACTCCAGCCGTTCTGCAGTAGCTAAAGCCTCTGGGTCGTCTTCAAGGGCAGCCCCAGGCACGGAGCATTACAGTAATCAGACCAGAAGCGTCACACACGATGAAGTGGTCTGGCCGGATGGTCCGGGGCCCAGGAAGATTTGCAAATAAATGGTGAACTTTGCCGTCTGACACCTCCCCCCCCTCCCAGGGAAACCCTCCCGGATAATGAGCAGAGATGGGAAATGTTTCTCTTTTGGACTACAATTCCCAGAACCCCCCCCCTCCCCGCCGGAGTTGCAATCCAAAAAATCAATGTTTCCTATCTTTAATAATGAGGGAGGACTTTTGACTTCTTCTGGAGAGTGTCTTGTTTGGTGGGTCCAGAAAAAATAAGAGAGGGTTGGGGGGGTGGCTTACCTTTATTCAGCTGCTTCAAGAAGAACACCTGCAAGAGAAAACCCAATTCTTACCTTTAGATTCTACCTGTTGCACACTTCCAGAAAGCCTCCTGCATAACCTGAAAATCCAATTCCATCTTCTGCTCCCCTGATAGCGGGCGGCTGGATTCCCTGTCCTCCTTTAATTTAATTTTCAATAGGGATCTGATATCCTTACATGGCTAGGATTCTAGTCTGGAGCCTGGCATGTAAAGTTGTGGCTTCAAACACCCACCCAAAGGAAGATCCATGCACCCACAACGTGAAACCGGTTGGCGTTGAGAGCCGACGGCCTTACTTTCTGCCTCGCCGTGCTTTCACCGACAGCATCAAGAGAGTTGGGTGGAGGCTTCCTCAAATCATTCCCCTTGGGGAAAAGCTCCTAATTTTCCCTACTCAAACCCAGCCTGAACTTCCTCTGTTCTTCTGCTCACACGTCTTAACATCAGTAGCAACCACAGGTCTCTCGGGGCTAAAGTATATGAAACGCCAGCTTCCAAGTTAGAAGGGGATAAGACATTAGCTCCCCAGAGCATCAGCTTGCAAATGACAGCTGCTGTTCATGTCTCAATGATAATCACCACACCAAAGAAACAGAAGCCAGTGATCCGCTTGCAGAGCTGCAGGAACATAATCGGGGACCCATTAATTAGCAGCTATTGGTTGCATTCACACTGCATCTAAATATTGAACCAGACTCTGGCAGGTGAACCTATTTTGAGGATCAAGTTCAGCTCCTGGATAGCTCCTGCGAAGTGCAGAGTCAGACCCAACTCCAGAGCGGATTCACAGCCACCATCCCTGAAACGGGAACTGCCACTAAGGGTGGTGGTGGGGGTTTCGGGAGCTACCCCAGGGCGACAGGGCCTCTCCGTGGGGTGGCCTCACCCTAACATGACAAGACCACGGATCGGCAAATGCTAGGAATAAAGGTGAGCGAAAGAGGTGCCCCCCCCAGGAGGACTGCTACGGTTCTTGTTGCGGCCACTGTTACGGCACAGGCAACACACAGGGCGTTTTGTTGACTGTCAGACCAAAGACAGGTCCCTGCCCCAAGGAACATACAAACTAAAACACAGCACAAGTGCAGCAAGAGAAAGAGGAGGAAGAAAGTGCAGAAGAGGGAGTGTTCAGCTGAGCTCCACAGACCTCGTTGCTGGAAAGGAACAGGGAAAAGGGTTGGGGGGGGGGTCTTAAGCCAATATAACTTACCGCATTTTTCAGCTGCTGGTTTTCTGCCAGAGCCTTCTTTAGCTGAAAGGCAACCGAGGAAAGACAGAGTAACTGGTTAGGGGCATCCAAAGGCTTCTGCTTTTCCCCCGGTGCATATTTTCCCTGATTTTTTACTGGGAAATGTGAATGTTTTGTTGCGAAATCTCTGGTGCCCCCTTTCCCTATTCGTCCTGGTGCTGAGCATCCCTCCACGAAACCCTCTTCGGAGGGACGGACTGTGTATCAGGGAGGCACCCCCTGGCACGCTGGGTTCAAGAACACGGCCTTCCCACAACCAGTGAGACCTTCACAAGGCGGAGAGGAACAGCGTTTGCAGAAAGGCCAACCCGTGAAATGGCCAGGATCAAAAAGGTGGTCTGTTCGCCAAGAGAGGACACGGGGGGGGGGCAAGGCCTCCTGGGCTGCTAGGCTAGTCTGCAACAAAATGTTTTGGGGAAAAGACCTTTTTTGGGACTACAACTCCCAGCGGCCACGCTTTGTGGGGAACTATGAGAGTTGTTGTCAACAGTCCCAGTCCTTGCATGTAGCAGGATTGTGTCCTAAACCTGTAAGAGCGGAGGAGGAACACTCCGTGATTCTGGGACAGACAAACACACAAAACACACAACACAAACACACACCTTGAAGAACACCCCAACCCCCATCTTTTAAATATATATATATTGCTCCTTCCCACCCACCCCACCCTGGACACTTCAAGTTTTTAAAAAAATGCCCCTCCCAGAACTAAAACAGTGCGGGCAACCCCCAAAATGTTTGCATACATCGACACACAGACACCGAATACAAGAAATTATAACAAATGGGGATGCAACTCACCAGGCTCTCCATCTTTAGAGTTCTTTCCCTGGAAGAGAGAATTTGAGGTGCTTAAAGGGGCCAGGAGACAAGGATCCGTTGACTCCCTCTCCTTTTCTGAGGTTCCCCTTGTTCAGTTATTGTATCTGCCTTTAAGAACCTCTACACAACCTCTGAGCACATATACTCTATGGGGTTTTGCCCAAAAAAAGGTGGACACCGAAGCCCTGCGAGTCATAGAGCTCACTTCGGCTATCCATGGGTGCTACTTTGCAGTGGTCAATTCTTGGGTGAGTAAAATCCTAGAATCCTAGCAGGATGGAGTCGGAAGGGGCCCATGAAGCCCTCGAGTGAGTCCCACCCCCTGCTCAAAGCAAGCATCCAAATCAAAGCAGATCTGCCAGTGGTGGTCTACATTACTCTTGAATGCCTCTCCTGTTGGAGGGCTCACCACCTCTCGAGGTAACGGGTTCCACTGTTGTACAGCTCTAACACTTTGGATGCTTTTCCTGATATTCAATTGAAATTTGGCTTCCTGTGACTTGAGCCCATTGTTACGTGTCCTGCACTCTGGGAGGACGGAGAAAGACCCTTCCCCTCCTCTGTATGACAGCCTTTCAAGTATTTGAAAAGTGTTAACCTCTCTCCCCTCCATCTTCTTTTCTCAAAGCTAAACCTGCCCAATTCTTTCAGCCTTTCCTCCTAAGGCTTGGTTTCCAGTTCCTTAATCCTCCTTCTTGCCCTCCATCTGAACGTGTTCCAATTTGTCAGCATCCTTCTTGAAGCGTGGTGTCCAGAACTGGGCACAATACCCAAGGTGAAGCCTCACCAGTGCTAAATAAAGGGGGACTAGCACCTCTCAGGATTTGAAGCCTACGCTTTTGTTAATGCAGCCTAAAATTGCATTGGCCTTTTTCGCAGCCCCATCACATGGTTGGCTCATATTTAGCTTGTGATCTACGACAATTCCAAGATCCTTCTCGCTTCTACCCTGTTTCCCCTAAAATAAGACCTAACCTGAAAATAAGCTCTAGTATGATTTTTCAGGATGCTCGCAATATAAGCCCTACCCCCAAAACAAGCCCCAGTTAAGGGAAACCTTGCCTTCCACCACTGTGCAGCAACCAGAATAAGATGGCATGATTTTATTTGAATAAA
The DNA here is from genome assembly GCF_051106095.1 of Pogona vitticeps. Taxonomy (NCBI): domain Eukaryota; kingdom Metazoa; phylum Chordata; class Lepidosauria; order Squamata; family Agamidae; genus Pogona; species Pogona vitticeps. The sequence continues at coordinate 2,858,046 of NC_135783.1, forward strand.
CATAGATTGTTGTACATGGAAAAAAAATCCCCTGAAAATAAGCCCCAATTATTTTTGGAGCAAAAATTAATATAAGACCCTGTCTTATTTTTGGGAGAATAGGGTAGCATTTCTGAGCCAGGCAACCTCCGTATTGTAACAATGCATTTGGTTTCTTTTTTTCTTTTTTTTTTAGGTACAGTACTTTGCATTTATCTCTCCCAAATAAGATGTTCCTTACTGGAAGAGCTGCGCTGACCAGTCTGGGTCTGGTTTGGGGAATTAAAAAGAAAAAAGAATGGGCAAACAGAGAGACAGCAGAGTTCTTGAAGTTGCCCAAGGATCACCCATCAAAAATTCTGGCTCAAGCTCCTTCCCCAGGCTGCAGTTTCCCCTGATGGTTGATGTCTCAGTTTGAATTATACTTCCTATTTCTGGATATGTTTCTCTGTGTGTAATTTGGCACATGCAGTTTTACACAAATGTGCATTTCAAACATGGGTTATTTTTATACGCAGCTACGTCCTCTTTTTAGTGATGATCCTGAGGCCTATGAGGAAAGCCTGAAAGAACTGGGCAAGTTTAGCTTTGAGAAAAGAAGAGTGAGGGGAGTCAGGATCACACCCTCCAACGACTTGAAAGGCTGTCCTCCAGAGGAGGGGCAGGATCTGTTCTCAATCATCCCAGAGTGCAGGACAGGCAACCATGGGCTCATGTTACAGTAAGCCAGAATTAGGCTTTATATCAGGAAAAAACCTCTTAACTTTTAGAGCAGTTAGACAATTGAACCAATGACCTTGGGAAGTGTTGAATGGTCAACGTTGGAGGCCTTCAAGAGAAAGTGGGACTACTGTACCACATGTCAGATGTGCTTCTGTTTGGATTCCTGTCTTGAGCAGGAGCTTGGACTCGATGGCTTTAAAGGCCCCTTCCAACTTCAGTATTCTATTATTGTATGGGTTCCCTCTTTCTTGGTGATGTATGAACAATCATCTGTAGCTCCCTGGAGTGCCCCTGAAACAAGCAGTGCCAAAGGCAGCCACTATCCTGTCCGACTGGCCACTTACATACTGTATTTTTCCCGTGTATAAGACGCCCCCCACTTTTCTAACCCAAAATTTCTTTCTTTGCAAGAAAGTGGAGGGGGAAGGCAGGGATCAAAGCGCTTTGATCCCTTCCCCCTTCCTTACTACCGTGTATAAAACAACCCTTAATTTTTCCTCTAATTATTTTAGGAAAAAGTGTCGTTTTTATACAAAGAAAAATACGGTAATTTCCAACATGGAAGCAGCTGTCACAACATAAAGAGACCCTGTTGCCACTTCACTTGCATCACTCCTTACGGGATCGGTCATGCAGCCAGGCTTCCCTACATCAGTGGTCCCCAACCTTGGGCCTCCAGATGTTCTTGGACTTCAACTCCCAAAAATCCTGACTAGCAGAGGTTGTGGTGAAGGCTTCTGGGAGTTGTAGTCCAAGAACGTCTGGAGTCCCAAAGTTGTGGACCAATGGACTAGGCGCAGTGGTCCCCAACCTCGGGCCTCCAGATGTTCTTGGACTTCAACTCCCAAAAATCCTGGCTAGCAGAGGTTGTGGTGAAGGCTTCTGGGAGTTGTAGTCCAAGAACATCTGGAGCCCCAAGGTTGGGGACCACTGCCCTACATCCCTCTTGCTGCCCAGGTGCTAAACTGAATAGGATACTGGCCAACAAGAAACCAGGCATTCTCGCGTGGCGCGATCCTCAGTTCTAGAATGGGTCACGCCTGCTGTTCGTTTGGCCCCTTCGTTGGGGGATTTTAAAGAAGCAACTGAAGACCTGGCTCTTCTGCAGGGTTTTCAAACCATGCCATCTACAGAGCCTACTTAAACTGCTGCTAACAACCCATAATGACACTTGATTACCTCCAATTTAAATGTACCAATGACTTTGGAATGCATTTTAAATCATTTGATTACTATTATAATGCCCTTCCTCCCACACACACCATTGAGTTATTGCTATGATTTTATGTTTTTCTAGTTTATTGCCATTTTATGTCGTGAACTGCCCAGAGTGGCCTGTGGCCAGATGAGTGGTATACAAACTGAATGAATGAATGAATGAATGAATGAATGAATGAATGAATTCATTTTAAATTCATGCATGCATGAATTTAAAATAGCAACTTTGGGGACCATGTGTGTTTATTAATTTATTGACCCGTAGGAGAAGTGCTAATACAGAAAACATCAAAAACGATCTTTAAAACTATGAGTAGCAGCAAATCCCCCCCCCCCCCAAATTATTGTGATACCTTAAAGGCTTGCAAACTTATTTTGGCATAATTTCCACGAACCCTAGCACTCAGCATTGGGCAAAGCGGGCCAGAGTATATAAAAATTAGGTCCAATAAACCTTGTCAGGGTGCAATCAGATAGCAGGAAAGGACTGCCTCTGATGGTTCTGGAAAGGGTCACTTTGCTGGCTGCAGTCTCCCTTACTAGGACCTCTCTGTCCATCCAGGAACTGCTTTGTCCAGTCCCCCCAAAAGAATAACCCTAAAGGTCCCATTTAGGCATGGATCCATGTTAAGTTTATGATTTCGTTCTACATAGCAATGGTGCTTTGCTCACTTTCTTCTTCTGAGCATAGAGGTGCATTTTCAGGTTGTCTGGAAAAAAAAGCAGGTGGCAGCTTGAGATGCCCAGCACGGCTCTGCTCCTGGGTCACATTTTTAGACTGCCAAATTTCTTCAAGGCTCATCCCAGAAAATCTTCTATTCATGGATCAGCTAATTGCTAACCTCCTTTTGTGATGTTTATATGTGAATCTGGGTGTTTCCAGTTTTGTCTCTCCTGCTCTTTTTTTAAAAAAAACATTCAGGCACTCCTTTTGGATAATTAACATTTGGAAGCCTAGGGCATGCTTGTCAACATTTCACACACCGCAGACCGGAGGCCCTGCTTTTGAGCCGCCTCAGGTGGGAGAATCACACGCATCGCCTTGAGCTTATTTGAGGAAAGGTGGGATGTGGAAGTAACCAGCATGGAACCTGCCCCAGATCCTGTGACCTCAATCCATATGGTACGCTGGCTGGATAGCACCCTGGCTGCGGAGACAGAGGTTGGGAGGATGATTCCCCACTGTGCATCTCCTGACTTGCGAGTATTTGCTACTGAAAAAGACCGAAATTGCTGAGCATGTTTAGCCTTTAGAAAAGAAGACTTGGAGAGAGGAGAGCACTTTTCACATATGTGAGAGGCCACCCTACAGAGGAGGGGCAAGATCTGTCCTCCATCCTCCCAGAGTACAGGACATTTAATAATGGGCTCAAGCGACAGGAAGCCAGATTTCGGTTGAATATCAGGAAAAGCTTTCTAACTGTTAGAGCAGTACGACAGTGGAACCCATGACCTCAGGGGGAGGTGGTGAGCGCTCCAACGCTGGAGGCCTTCAAGAGAAAATGGGACCACCGTCTGTTGGGTCTGCTCTGATTGGGATTCCTGCCTTGAGCAGGGGGTTGGACTGGATGGCCTTATGGGGCCCCTTCCAATTTCTATGATTCTAGCTGGAAAACTCTGTAATGGGTTGCCATACATAAGAATTGACTTGACAGCATGTTATTCTTCTGGTTGTTATAAATCTCCACCAAAAAAGAGCCGCTGCATTCTTTTTGGAGTTCAGACTTAACTTGCATGGATTCAGTGCTCCAGATGGGGCTACGTACCCCTTAGCTTTGGGCTTATGGCTCGTCTCCACCTGCCTTCCAGACACTCACCTTTCTGTACTCTTCTCACTTCCACTACAGCTCTCTTGCTCTTTGCTTATGCAGCCCATCTCTGGATTTGGCTTCCTTTCCATGCCCTGAAGGAAAAAAAGAGAGGAAATAGCATCCAACATGAAAGAAAAACATTTCTGGATCTGCTCCATAGACAAAATGGTGCTTCTTTCCACGTTTTCGTGAGACTTAGGTGTCTCTGTTGACCATGGCTCTGGTGAAAAGTGATACGAAGAACCTGCCCATCTCAGCTGACAAGAGTTCTTTCCCTCCATCTTTTTTTGAGTCACTAGCCAGTTAAAGTCAGTATGCATTTAGCTATGCAGCTATAAATCAGTTAAGCTCTGTTTACGTAATTTTCTACAATATGCTGTTTTTGGTCTGTTACAAACCGTGAGTAAATGGAGCCTTTTATTCTTTCTCTTAACAGTGTCCCTGAGTGAGTTTATTGGGACTGTAAGTGCCAGTTGATGAGAATAAATAACAATGGGGTGGCTTATTCTGGGGACACCTGAAACTAATTCTTCTCTAGGTCCCAGGACCTTTCCCCTGCTGTGTTGTTAGAGATTTCCAATCCAAAATTTCACACTCTGCCAACATGTTCATCCAGCGGCCGACTAGGAACCCCTAGATCATTTTCACACACACCCCTGGCATGCCAGATGCCACCCACATGCAATGTACACTTCTGATTTTTTTTTCTTGCCTTGGTGCAGAACTTCACATGTCTATCTGTTGAAATGTGGGGATAATTCTGTGTACTTGGCGAAGATATATCAGTTTTCAGAAAGTGGAGATCATTGGACTGCTAACATGTCAAATAAACCCATAAACAAATGAATATTCAACTTTCCACTGATCGACTTATGCAAGAAGTGAAGATTTCATTATGTGGTTAAGGCAGAATGTTTTCCCCTTGACTCCTGGTAAGGATTGTCCAATTCAAGGAAAAAACTGCTCCATCAGAAAGCTGTTACAGACTTCATTTTTTGCAGCGGCTACAGCCCTGTTTCTGACAGATGTTGACATGTTATTGTGGAGTCAGAGTCTTGTTTAAGTTTTGTTTCTTGGACAACTGTTTTTCCTGGCCTGCATTTCCCTCCACATCACGCTGTGAACAAGATAATAAATCCACTTGAAGATTGTTTAAGAGCATCCTAGGGGAGCGACAAAGAGATGTTTTTCGGTGACACTTGTTTTCGAGAATTCTGTGATGTTGAGTTTCCTAGCCTGGTTGCCAACCTCCTCTCCAGAAAGGAGAGAATATGAACCCCACGAGGATTCCTCCAGTTGCTTCTTCCAGTGTTAGGATTACAGGATAATCAGGTACTGAAAAAAGAACTGTGTATAGATTCATCTAGGCAACACACTTGGCACCTATACAGAAGACACGTTCCCTCAAATGGTGTTAGGCCTAGCCCATGCTTTTCCTCGCCTCTGTATCTTGCATTTAGTGTGCTTAGCTTTGGGACTGGAGATTGGCAGGTAACCATGGGCTTAATTTACAAGTTTGATTGCTGAAACATCTTTCAGGAATTCCTGCTAGCAGAAGGTTAATCAGAGAAAATAGTCATTCACCTTAACATCCAGTTTGATCCTCACTAGCCGGGAAGACAAGGAAAAATGCAGCACAAGGCGATTTGATTACAACACTATTCTTTGTCTTTTATAATGTTCCTTATTGCCAGTGACTTCTTCTAGACGACTTTCTAAGCTTATATTTTGTAATATACGTTGTGCTTAACTTTACTTAGGCTTTAAATATGCTTTATACCTTATCTCACCGAGGTGCATCTCTGAGTACATAATCTGTACATATCTATATCATTTATGTTGTTGTTTAGTCGTTAAGTCGTGTCCGACTCTTTGTGACCCCATGGACCAGAGCATGCCAGGCCCTCCTGTCTTCCACTGCCTCCCGGAGTTGGGTCAAATTGATGTTGGTCACTTCGATGACACTGTCCAGCCATCTCGTCCTCTGTCGTCCCCTTCTCCTCTCGCCTTCACACTTTCCTAACGTCAGGGTGTTTTCCAGGGAGTCTTCTCTTCTCATGAGATGGCCAAAGGATTGGAGTCTCAGCTTCAGGATCTGTCCTTCCAGTGAGCACTCAGGATTGATTTCCTTCAATATGGACAGGTTTGATGTCCTTGCAGTCCAGGGGACTCTTAAGAGCCTCCTCCAACACCACAATTCAAAATCATCCATTCTTCGGCGGTCAGCCTTCTTTATCGTCCAGCTCTCACTTCCATTCATCACTACTGGAAAAACCATAGCTTTGACAATGTGGACTTTTGTTGGCAAGGTGATGTCTCTGCTTTTTAAGATGCTGTCAAGGTTTGTCATTGCTTTCCTCCCAAGAAGCAGGTGTCTTTTAAATTTGTGGCTGCTGTCCCCATCTGCAGTGATCAGGGTGCCCAAGAAAGTAAAATCTGTCACTGCCTCATTTATACTTAATCCTAAATGTGTAACCTGTGCTTTCAAACTCCTAAATTCAACTCCATAGGTTTAAATTCAAAAACAGGACACTTCCTACAGTCTAAGCCAAGAAAAGTGGAATATCCCTTATCCATCAGAGAAAAACAAATGACTGTGGGAACACAGATACAATTTTTTAAAAGTACAAAACCACAAGAAGAGCGCGAAGCTTGCCTTGAGACTGAATTTGCTTTCGTCGGGCGAAATGCAAATAGGGGTGAAGAAGGTGCACGAGACAAAACATGGTTGGGAGGTGCATCCGCGGAGGGAGCGGTGCCGGGAAGCCGAGGAAGTGCGGGAAAAGTCTTCATAGCTCTTGTAAGGGATCATTGGGCGAAGAGCATCTTTGATCCAAAACGGGACTTCCTGAGTGGGATGCAGGTGGTAGTTGGTCGCCGTAGCAACCCTCCCGAGATGCTGGAGCCCCAGCATTCTAGATGCATTGGTTGTGGTGGAATCTGATCTCCTTCAAAGGGGAGCGCGCCCAGACGGATAAATTCCAAAAGACAAAAGTGGAAGGAGAACGCAGAGCTTCAAGATGCAAGCTTTCATCGTATTTAATGAGGATGGAGCTGCTGGATGGCTCCGTGGTTGAGGTCTTTGGTTGTGGAGTCACAGGGTTGGGAGTTCGATTCCCCCTCGGGGCCTCCTTGACAGGAGCCGGAAATATCTTTGTGACCCTTTGCAGTGTTTCATTCCCTGTTCCAGCAGGTGCTTTTTGACACAGGAAAAAAAACACACACATATATATAATATATATTATTATCCCCCACTTTCTCTGCACTGGGATTGGGGGCTGGGCTAGAGTCTAGAAAATCTGGGTTCAAACTGGCGATGGATGGCAATGGTAAATCGCTTCTCGAGCATCTCATGTTATCTTGAAGACCCTGACCCCCTTAGGGTTGCTGGAAGTTGGAACTGACTTTCTGGCCCAGCATGGGGGCGGAGGAAAAGGAGGGGGAGAAGAATCTTCTCATTATAACGATCGAGGCCAGTGGGGTCCGGTCATCCAGACAAGACAGGTGAAAGAAGGGAGGACGCCTTCAGAAGGTGCAGAGTTAGGCTGTGGAATTCCATGCCACAAGATGCAGCAGTAGCTGCTAATGTGGATGGCGTTAAAGGGGAATTAGATAAATCCCCAGAGATCTGGGCCAGCAAAGGCAACTAGTCCAGCTGTCTGCCTGTCTGACATCTGTTGTTATTGTTGTTTAGTCGTTAAGTCGTGTCCGACTCTTCGTGACCCCATGGACCAGAGCACGCCAGGCCCTCCTGTCCTCCACAGCCTCCCGCAGTTTGGTCATCTTCTGTAAAAGAGGCTGAATGCTTCTCTTCATCAGTTGCTGGAGAAATACAAGTTATCAGAGAGTGTTTTTCCCAGGAACTTCCAGAGGCCACTCTGAAGTGGGTGCCGAGAGCCTAGTAGGCATCCTTCAGTCTCGAGAGACGATGGTAACGTGCTTTGCATGGAGGACTTGGGACAGCGTCTGGTGTGGCTGAGGAGGCCAATTCGAGAGTGACCATCCCTTCCACACTGAAGACCAATACAGTCTATCCCCTGTCCAGCTCCCTGATTTGGCTGCTTTTGTGACTGCCTCTTTGCCTCGGCCTGCTGGACAAGGGTCTCTTCAAATTGGGAGAGGCCATGATGCACTGCCAGCCTTCAGGCTGGACGCTCAGAGCTCAGAGTTTCCCACCTGTTGAGGTCCATTCCTAAGGCCTTCAGATCCCGCTTGCAGATCTCCTTTGATCGCAGCTGTGGTCTCCCTCTGGGGCGATTTCCCTGCACTCATTCTCCATACAGGAGATCTTTTGGAATCCGACCGTCAGCCATTCTCACGACGTGCCCAAGCCAACGGCGCTGTTTCAGTAATGTGTGCCAAGAACAGATCAATAGTAAATAGTGAAAACTTTAGTTCTCTTTCTTACTAATGTCTCAGAGTGAGTTACTGCGAAAGTTAATGAGATAAAAAGGGTGAGCTAATCTGGGCAAGTTAAAGCTATTCTGCCCTGCACTTCTGCATCTTTGAGATGCAAAGAAATGACCCCAAAACGGACCTATGCACAGTGAAGGTAAATGAATTTCACTGCAGGAAGAGAAAGCAGTCTCACAGCCCAGAATAAAGAAATAAATTTGTTTGGAGAACTTCAGTAAAATTGAAATAGCAAGGGGGGCACATCCCTAAATCCAAGCATCCTAAATGAGACACTCAAGTTTCATTGAACAGTTAAGAGCCCCGTTTCTTGTTTCTTCTCCGACTGTGTGATTTCCTCTTAAGTGCAAGCCTGAGCAATTAGACTTGTACAATACTTACCTTCCAGTAACCAATCTCAAGGAAAGGTAATTAAAATGCAGGACACAGAGTGAAAGCATCTGCCGTGTCAAGCAAACATCTTTTGTGCTTAAGGAAGTCCTCCTCCTAACGTTGCACTAACTGTATTGTCCAGGTCGACCCTCTAAATTGGATTCAGCGAAACAAATATTCTGGTTTTGTGAGTTGAGTTCCAATCACAATCTGTGGGATTGTCCGCAGTGTCAGGGTACAAATCAGTAACATTCACAGATTACTGGATCCTGTATGCAGATACAGAGAAATACAGATGTGCCTGAATCCCAGACAGCATCTTCTAAAGGAGGCCCATGGTTTGTGGAAAGAAGTGCCAGCAACTCTTCCTTGTCTTTTTATTTGTCACCTTATGGATTATTATTATGGATGAATAAAAAAGCTTATTATTTACAGGCAACGGATACATTGCAAGCCCCTCTTTCTTGTGTGACGGCACTGAACGAGGAAGACGGAAGCTTAGAAGCAAGAGAAAAGAAAAGGGAATATCCTTGAGCACTCACGGTTCAGTTTTTGTGACGAGATCCTCTTTTCGGGCAGATCCACAAAAACTGTTGCGTATCTGGAAATGTGTGTCATCTAATACTCGGGGCCGGCGCTCAGCAACCTGTTCTAACCCTACGCGACATCACAGGACGCATCATAAGGGGAGCAAAGAGGAAAGACGACATTGTCTCTTGGGAATGGCTGAACATCCTCATTCGTTCATTCGTTCGTTCGCTCTATTTCCTCCAAAGGACCCAAGGTGGCTTTCATCATTCCAAAGCCAATATTTCAAAGCTATAAACAGGAAGTGTACAAATAATTAAAAAGAACCGAACAAGTACCATGCTAACAATGGTGAATAAAATTAATACTAAAAATACATTTCAAAGCAACAACACAGCACAAAACCCTTTAAACACCCTGATTGAAGCTTTACATTATGTTTCCATTGTTTTGTGTTGTATTGTAATGATCAGAGGCCCATGTGTATGTTGGGGGGAAAACACAGAGATTTTTGTGATAGCACGTAGCATAGATGTTCTAGAAATCCGCCACTGTCCTACATCATCTTACTGCTTCTTCAGCCTTCCCCCCCCCCCCCCGCACCAGGAATTATTCATTAAGGAGAACAAAGGAAAAGAATGCCTTTGGACTCAAGAATTTGGAAAAGTTACTTTGGGGAACTCAGTTCCCTCTAGCCATGCTGACTGGAGGGTGGCGGTAGCTGGATCCAAAAGAGTTACTTGTCCAAGCTTTATTTTGGCAGCTAAGATCCCATTCCCTAGAAACAGACATGGCCAACTGTGGTTCAAGCAGCCATCCAGATGCCAATACCTACCTACCTACCTACCTACCTACCTACCTACCTACCTACCTACCTACCTACCTACCTACCTACCTACCTACCTACCTATTGATCGATCTATTGATCGATCCTCTGTCTGTCTGTCTAAACCATGTTCTTATCTATCTATCTATCTATCTATCTATCTATCTATCTATCTATCTATCTATCTATCTATCTATCTATCTATCTATCTATCTATCTATCTATCTATCTATCTATCTATCTATCTGTCTGTCTGTCTGTCTGTCTGTCTGTCTGTCTGTCTGTCTGTCTAAACCATGTTCTTATCTACCTATCTACCTATCTACCTATCTACCTACGTACCTACCTGCCTGCCTGCCTGCCTGCCTGCCTGCCTGTCTGTCTGTCTGTCTGTCTGTCTGTCTCAAAGGGAACAAACCCACCCAGCTGCCCACGCACAGAGCCACACAGGCTGAGCATGGAAACCATAGGAGTGTGGTGTGGTCAGACCCAGAGGTTTCTCCCTCTTGCTCCATCCTCTCCTGCAGCATGCCGATTGTGCATGGACCAAACGGGGCCCTTAAGGTGGTGAAGCCCCAGGTACCCAAACTGCAACATAAACACCTCTGCTCTGGCGAGACCTAGAGCCTCTTCCTACTGCGGCTTATTTAAGGGTGGTTTTTCCACAACGTTATATCCATTCATTTCAGAAGTCGCTCTGCAGGTTCTGCGCGCTACCCATGACTAAATCTGGATCCAAACTGGGTTTGCTGAATAATTTTTAGAGCGAGGTGGGGTGGGAGATTATACCTCACTAACCACCACCAACGTCCTATTGGTAGCAATTGTGGATTTCCAGCAAAGCCACGGCTGATATTCAGGGAAGCAGGATATCCAGGAATAGGCCGTTTGGAAGGAAGAAGCAGAGCCCTGGAAGAGGAAAAAAAAGAAAATAACGCATGGCTCAGAATATAAAGTCCGAGGGAAGAAAGCCAGAGTCACTTTATTTCTTTAAAATATTTTTACTCACGTTTCTCCTCAAAAGGACCCTCTCCCAAAAAACAATTAAAAGACAATATTTAAATCTAAAATCAATAAGTATGCAAATATTACAAAGCAACAAAGACCACTCAGAAATGGTAAATGCACGCAATACGAAAAACACATTCAAAACTGCAATCTATTTAACACACTCCAACCCAGGAAACCAGTCACCATGGGAAAGCTTGCCTGAAGAGATAGGTTTTCTACACCTGCTTGCGGAAGGACAGCCAAGAAGGGGTCCAGCCTGGCCTCCAGTGGCAGGGAGTTCCACAGTCTAAAGAAGCAGCCACAGAGAAGGACCTTCTCCTGTGTCCCCACCAAAGGTGGTGGGATCGAAAGAAAGGGCTCTCCAAACACCCAGGGAGACACGGTCCTTGAGGTAGCTTGGACCCAAGACGTTTAGGGCTTTGTAGTCCCTTTGAATTTGCCCAGAAATGGATCTGACTTCCCCAGCAGGCCATCTGGTTTGGAAAGAGGACTTGCCTTATAGTTCAGCTAAGGCCAGGACATCCCATCTATTTGACTTGGGCAGATTTATTCCACTCTTTGGTTTCTAAGTCTTAGTGGATGTTTTGCATAGCTTGAAACTCACTTTTTGAAATTGCTGTTTGGTTTTAATTAGGGTTTGGCAAAACCTCTCTCTCTCTCTCTCTCTCTCTCTCTCTCTCTTTTAACTCCAGTGCCCAGCGTCCCCCAGCGACTAAAAGCCTGGGGAATTTTAACCCAAACAGTTTTTCAAGGCTCTTGGCTGTGTTTGTCAGCTGCAACAAAAGTGGCCAGATCCTATGGCAGCCAGCAAGCGTTACAAGGTGCAAACTCTGCTCTTATGGTTACTCTAAACATTAATGAGAAATAAAGTAGGTGGTCCCCCTCTGAAACAGGAGAAGGCAGGATTTCGCTCTGGAAAAGACCCTAAGGCTGGGAAAGGTGGAAGCAGGAAAGGAGGAAGAATGAACATGAGATGGACGGACTCCCTAAAGGAAGCCACAGGCTTGAGCCGACAAAAGCCGAGCAAGGACTGTTCAGGACAGGAGATTTTGGAGATGGTTCATTCATGGGGCCTCCATAAATGGGAGGCGATTTGATGGCGCACAACTACGTAGTAAATGTTAGGAAATTAGGACAGTTACTTATATCAGAAAAAGGGTGCATATAAATGTTTGAAACGAATCCATCAATGGTTTTTTTTAGTTTTTTATTTTTTTAAAATTCATTTTCTTGCTTTGCAAAAACACACACATACATTTTCCCTTGTTCTTTGCAAAAAAAAAAATCCCTTTTCTGCAAAAAAACCAACAACACATTTTCCCCTTGTTCTCCCGTGGTTCCCACCTTCTGTCGACTGTAGGCTCCTTGGGGCAAGAGCCTATGTTGCGGCGGCCTGCTGCACGCACGAAGGTCCCCCCCCCCGAAGCCCCCATAGATCCACGACCATGTGACTCAGAAACTCGAAGCCGAGCCGGAAGTTCTTCAGTTGTGCGCGACTCTACTCTTTCTATCTCTGTGTTGGGAGGTGTGGGGGGGGGTTTGAGAAGCCTGGCCAGAGATGCCAGTGGGCATGCGCCGCGGTGGCCACGGCAACCGCGTCGGCGACGCCGTTGCCGTTGCCGGGGTAACGGAGGCCGCGGCCCGGCGAGGCCTACACCGGGATGAGCGGCACCGGCTCGGCCGCCGAGGAGGCCGTCGAGGCCGCCGCCGGCGGGCCCGAGCTCGATGGGGAATCCGGGGAAGGGGCGGCCGGGGGCGGCGGTGGCGGTGGGGGGGCCTCCGCGGGCCCCCGCTTCAAAATCCCCAGCCTCGCCTCCGACGACCCGCAGGAGCGCATCGCCGCCCGCCGCCTCCGCATCGCCGCCCGGCTGGAGGCCAAGCGCAGGTCGGATATTGGCGGGAGGGGGGGGAGAGGGTTGGGACCGATTTGCATACGCTAATTTGCAGGACCAGATGCAGAATTGTGGGTTTTTTTGGGGGGGGGAATGGCCTGCAATTTAGGCCGATTGGGGCGAGGAAATCTTGGGGGGGGGAGGCCCAAAAGGAAGAACGAAAAAGGGGAGGGGGGCTGATTGGCATAGATTGTCATAGGCAGATTTGCACCTGCGACCCAATGAGAAACATCATCATCATCATCATCATCATCATCATCATCATCGTCAATAATAATAATAATAATAATAATAATAATAATAATAATAATAATTTCCCCTTGAAAGCGAATTGCAGAGCAGGGAAGGGAAGGCGGTTCCAGGTTGGCACCCAAGAAAAAGGGGAGGCTTCCCTGAGAAGGGGGGGCGTCAGGAAAAGACCCCGGTTTGGCTCTGGTGCCAAAGAGAAGGGACCCCCACCCCCACCACCCACCCACCCCGGTTGGGAAGGAGCAGCCAGGGGCCAAGGGTGCTCTTTGGGGTTTGCAGTCCTGGTGGAGGAGGAGGATGGATGAGGACCCCCGCGGCTTCCCAGTCAGTCCCTGCTCTCCCTCCTCCTGGTGGCTCTTGAACTCAGGATCCTGGTTCCACTGCAGGGGTCTTCAAAAGAGAGAGAGAGAGAGAGAGCTTGCCTTGCAACGTGAACCTGTGTCTTTGCCTCTGACGGGGCCCAACCCCGAAGGGGCGAAGGTGGCCACGCCAAGGAAGGAAGGGGAGCGCCGGGCTCGGAAATCATCCTCAGGCAAGAGAAAAGCCACCACCTGGGTTTCTCTCACAGCCAGAGAAGGAGGCAAAGGGCCCGTCATCGTCATCGTCTCTGGAGTTTCAAGAAAAAACTCAACACCCCCCTCAGGGCATATATACCTTAGGGACTCAGCCCCCCCTTTTTTAAAAAAATAATGATTGATTTAAAATATTTTTACCCTGTCTTTCTTCTTAAGAAAGGCCCATGGGGGCTCACGTCGTTTAAAGACAATATTTAAAGCTAAAAAATGGTAAGTATACAAAGACTAGAAACAATCAACAAATGGCACACTGGAAAAAAGAGGGAAACGGAAGCAGCACCGAAAGCACATTTAAAACAACAGAGCACAACCATCCATTTAAAAAACTCTTTTCCAGAAGCCCATCGTGGCCTGAAGGGAAAGATCTTCTTCGCCCACTTGCGGAATTACAACCAAGAGAGGGGAAAGTTCCTTTCTTTGAGGCCGCCACGTCATGCCGTCTGGGAGTTGGCGTCAAAAACTGCAAAAAGCAGGCATTGCCATACTTGGCGATAAAACAGCACCTGTGATAACGGGCAGAATCCTGTCTGTACCTTCCACTCAGAAGACAGTTCATTGCAGAAGCTGTTGGAGAATTTCACTGTTTGTGCCAGGACGTGTCTCTAGCAAAACAAAAAGTCCAACTGTTTTTGTGCCGTGGATCACGATGTGGTTAGAAGGAAGAGGGAGGGTTCTACTCAATAGCAAAAAATACAAAAAAGCTGCCAAGACCTGTGCATTTTTTATTCAGGGCAACTTTGAGAAGCTCAGGCAGGAGAAGGAGGGGATGGCTTGATCTTAAACTGTTCTCTGCATCCCATCGTCAGGTACAATGGCAAGGATTTGTTTTTTTTAGAAGAGGCAGCCCATCAGGCTAAAAAAAATAAAGGAGACAAAATCATTGTGGCACCTTAACAACTCACTGTTAAATTTTGACACGAGCTTTTGTGGACAAATCCGCTTCCTCAGACATCCGAGGGAGGAAGGGAGGAAATATCTTCAAAGTAACCTTTCCAAACTCAGGTTTGCCCAGTATACATGTCCTGTTTTTAGCCTTAAAGGAACTTTGTGGAGTTTGGAAAATGTATTTTTTGAAACTGAAATTATAAGATTCTAGGATTACAGGGGAAAAAAGGTTCCAAGCTTTGTTGGTACCTAACCATTAAATATGGTTTAACAGTAAAACCAGAGTGATTCAAAATACACCCATGGGGGGGGGGAAAGGGAAAGAAGAACCACCCCTCCATGGTCAGCCATGATTAAAATAGATTTAAAATCCTGCAGGATAAATATAACTTAACAGCCTGCTTCAAACATATCAGGAAGATGCCTTCAGATCCATGTGAACCTTGCAAGGTGCCCGGATCTGAGCCCCTGGCCACATACCCCAAACAATTTGGCTTATCTTACCTTCCTCACCTCCATATTTTTGGGCTTCCACAAAGCAAAAGACACAGTCTTCCTCCCAGACCTACTGTGTAGCTTCTCAGGTATGCTCTAAAAAAGAGGTTATTTTCACCCAAATGAATGGTAGGTACCTCATGGTGCAGTGGTTAAATTGCAGTACTGCAGTGACTACTCTGCTCACAACCTGAGTTCGATCCCAGTGGGTTCAGGTAACTGGCTCAAGGTTGACTCAGCCTTCCATTCTTCTGAGGTCAGTAAGTCTAGTCCCCAGCTTGCTGGCAGGGGGAGCAATGTCTAGCCTGCATAATTAAATTGTAAACTGCTCAGAGAGATCTTTAAGCGTGATTGGGTGGTATACAAATAGCGCACTTTGCTAGATACATAACATGCTCCAGAACTATCCTGTTTATTGTATCACCAGATATAGTAATAATAATTTATTTATTTAACTTATATGCTGCCCACTCTACCCAAGGTCTCTTGTGTTTGACTCATGGTGACTCTTTCCAAGGTTTCCAAGGTTTTTGGGGTAGAGTTTCTACAGAAGCCTGGTTAAAGGAGTGGTGAATGGATTTCTGTTTCTTGTTTTCTAGGGAGGCTCTTGGAGAAGACCCCGATGCCAAGAAGCTGGTGGAGGAGGAACAGAGCCGGAGCCACAAGCAGATAGAGGAGAGCAGACAGGTCAGAAGGCTCGAAGGGAACATGAAGGGAAAAAGGGTCTCAGACTCTTGAACTCACTCCTCTCTGTTGGGTTGGTTTTGGGGATAGACTACAGTGGAGCACAAACTCCATCCACTTCACGAGCTGGTCGCTGTCCTTTAGAGGAGTGAGTTGAAGCATGTGAAGGGACCACCACAGATCGATCGCCTTGGTCCCATGCCACCTTGCCTAAAGCACATGTTTCTTCGCTTTCAAGCTACCAAGTGACGATAACATGGGAAAGAGAAGAGGGCCAGTGTGTTTGTGTGAGCAAATGAGAATTTCATTTCTTTTAAAAGTGTTAGCAAACACACCATTAAGTCCATGTGCTTGTGTGCTTCTAGTTTTAATAGAGGACATTCTTTTCATCCTTCAATTCTTTCACTTATCACAGAGGCGTTCACAGGAGACAACATTTGCAATCATAATGCTCCCTATACGGCATGCTCACAGCATGAAACAATGGCTCCAATCCCCCAAACACATAAACATCTTCAATATCCTGTATAAAAACCATTCGGAATACTTTCCAAAGAATAACTGCTCTGCATCTCCTTGAGCCACCTTACCAAGGAAGTCCTATCAGTGCCAGTGGTTCTTAACCTTTGTTACTCGGATGCTTTTGAACGGCAACTCCCAGAAACCCCAGTCAGAACAGCTGGTGGTGAAGGCTTCTGGGAGTTGCAGTCCAAAACTCCTGAGTAATCCAAGGTTAAGAACCAGTGCTGTAGGCTGTTGGGGAAAAAACGTTGATTGTCTTAAAATTCAAGGACAAAGTGTGCAAAAAGCACCAACATTAGTGTCAAGCATAGTTGTGCTCCTGAAACCATCCATAAGATCTGATTGTCATGAAAACAAGATGCGTATACTCTTCTCTTATTTTAAAAGGAAAACAGCTGATGTACTGCTGAACATCAGCAGGAGGTTTAACTGTGTATTGGGTTGCATGTAAGCATTACTGAAACAGTGATGTCTACGTTGGCTTGGGCATGTCGTGAGAACGGCTGATGGTCAGGTTCCAAAAGATCTCCTGTATGGAGAATTAGTGCAGGGAAAGTGCCCCGGGGGGAGACCACAGCTGCGATACAAGGAGATCTGCAAGCGGGATCTGAAGGCCTTAGGAATGGACCTCAACAGATGGGAAACCTGGATCTCTGAGCGTTCAGCCTGGAGGGAGGCAGTGCATCACGGCCTCTCCCAATTTGAAGAGACACTTGTACAGCAGGCCGAGGCAAAGAGGCAGTCCCAAAACCAGCAAAACCAGGGAGCTGGACTGGGGACAGACTGTGTTTGTCTTCAGTGTGGAAGGGATGGTCACTCTCGAATCGACCTCCTCAGCCACACTAGACGCTGTTCCAAGTCCTCCATTCAGAGCACATTATCATCGTATCTCGAGACTGAAGGATGCCTAATCAAGCTGAGCCACATGACTCTGTGTGCAACAGATAATGACTATGGAGATTTCTTAAAGCAATTCACCTCTAAAAGTTACTCTATTTGAGTAACTGCAAAACAGGATTTCAGTCCTGCTTATACCTAAAAAATAACTTTGTGGCTTCTTCTGACATTACTTTTACTGTATCTTTTTGATTACTCATTACCACCTTCATTCCTGAAAGTAACTAGTTACAGGTAAGTACGTTGCCTGTAATGAGTTACTTCTGAGTTCTGTTGGGGACGCACCAACCCCTGTTCATGGACACCCTCCGTCAATATCTTGAATAATTCAGCATGTTTGACAGCTTCAGATGATGGGGGCTTCACCCTGTAACGGCTCTGCTCTTGTCCCTTTCAGAGGCTGGCCAAACTGCTGATCGATGGCACCCAGCTGGTGACAAATATCCAAGTGGCGGCTGACTCCCGAGAGGCCCACAGGCGCTCGGAGGAAGAGGAGCTGACTCGGCAGCGGTAGGTGCAGGAACCTCCCTTGGGATCTCCCTCGGGGATATCCGGGAGACATGCAAGGGAGGGAGGAACCTCGTCCGGCATTGACAGTGGCTTTCTTGATGACAGCATAAGACGGTCCTTTTGGACAAGGGAGTGAAAAGCGACATCCTCTTTCCTTTTTTAATATGCTTCCTTAAATTGGATCAAGCTCTAGGTCTGCCCTGAATACTCTCACAGGAAGTAGGTCTGTTATGGGGAGCCTTGTTAACGGGTTGATGCCGGGGGATTGAACCTTAATAGAGCGCGTGCGGCCGCTTTGGTCCTTCCTTGTTTCAGGTTTCTCTGGTTATTCTGAGTAGCTACACGGAGAAAACATGCCCATAGGACCACCATGGGATGGTTTGCCTCTCACGTGGGCTGCTGTGTGCAGGATCAAGCACGCAACAGATTACACTTTGGGTTGTCCAACTAGTGCAGGATTGGAAGGGGAGGAAACGCTGTCATGTATTTCTGTGTTGGCTAAGATTCCAAAGCTTATCAAATGAATGGGTGATACAAAATTGGGTCAGGTAGCTAATCCCTTGGGAGACAGGAACAAATTTCAAAGAGATCTTGATTGGCTTGAGCCCTGCACTGAAAAGAACAGAATCAGATTTAACAGGGATCGGTGTCAAGTTCTACACCTAGGGAAAAGAAACGACAATTACAAGATGGGGGAATACAGGATGGCTCAGTAAGGCTATGAGTGAGAAGGATCCTGGAACTGTTGCAGACCGCAAGCTGAATATGAGGTAGCAGTGTGAGGTAGCGGCAAAAAAGGCCAATGTGATTTTAGGTTGCATGAAGAGTAGCACCCAAACCCTGTGAAGTAAAATTTCCCCTCTACAGTGGGGTCTCGACTTGAGAACTTAATCCGCATTGGAAGGCGGTTCTCAAGTCGAAAAGTTCTCAGGTCAAATCTGCATTTCCCATAGGAATGCATTGAAAACCATTTAATCCGTATCTGCTCTTTTCCGTCCATAGAAACTAATGGGAAGCTGCTATTCCGCCTTCGACCACTAGAGGGGGATATTTTGTTTCTTTTTTTCTTAGGTCAAGAAAGGTTCAGGGAAGGCAGAGAAAATACAGTCCAGGCAGTACCAGGCAGTCCCAAGACTGTCTCCCAATCCACTCTCTAAACGCTGGGAGGAGTGAGGAAGCAGACAGGCACCCTTTTCACTGGCCAACAGTTAACTGAAAGTTCACATTTTGCACTTTCCCTGCCTCCCACGTGGTTTTTTTTTCAGTTCTTAACTCAAATCTAAGTATGTAAGTCAAGTCAATATTTTCCTATGAGAGCGGTTCTTAAGTCAAAATGTTCTTAACTCAAGCTGTTCTTAAGTCAAGACCCCACTGTATTTGGCACTGGTTAGGCCTCTTGAGTCCTGTGTGGAGTTCTGAGAATTACACTTCAAGAAAGATGGTGAGAAGTTCAGAAGAGGGCAAGAAGGAGGATCAGAGGGCTGGAAACCAAGCCCTAGGAGGGAAGACGGTAAGATCTGGGGCTGCTTAGCCTTGAGAAAAGAAGACAGTGTGGGAGACAGGATCACACCCTTCGAAGACTTGAAAGGCTGTCCTCCAGAGGAGGGGCAGGATCTGTTCTCCATCATCCCAGAGTGGGCTCAAGCTACAGGAAGGCTGATTTTGGTCAGTGTTAGAGCAGTACGACAATGGAACCGGTTGCTTCAGCCGGAGGTGGTGGGCGCTCCAAGGCTGGAGGCCTTCAGGATCAAATTGGGTGACCCTCGGTCAGATCTGCTTTGATTTGGATTCCTGCCTTGAGCCCGGGGGTTTGCACATGATAACCTTAGAGGTTCTTCCCTACTCTGTTGGTCTATTGATTTCCCACCTTCTGGTATTACACTGACCCCCTAGAATGATATGCCAGCCGGCATCCTCCTTCATGGCTAATTTAGTATTGCTGTAATAAATTGTTGGATGTAGGAGATTAGGGGTAGGTGGGGGGAGAGAGACTGCAAGAATGAGGTGTCAGTTAAGGAATGGAGTTTTGTAACCTCCCCTTTTTGGGCTGTGTTACAGACACTTGTGTTGTCAAACCGAAGTTGCCCCGATGTGTTCAGGGAGCAGTCGAGTCAGTTAAGCAGACAGAGACACCCGGTGCTCAAGAGGCTCTCACCTTTTGGAGGGGCTCAAGGAAGAGGCCTGTGTCCCAACAGCCTCCTTAGCGAAAACAGACCCACTGAACTGACAAGACTTCAACAAATGTTCAGTTTCTTCCCCCCCTCCCCATTCAGATGTTAATTCATTCTGGCTGGATTTAGGCTTTGACCCTGACCCCAAGAGGATGGCCCAAAGACGAGGGGTGCAGGTCTGGAGCCCACAGAAACCTCTTGCAGGTCGTTGATCGTCCGTAGACTTGTGGAATTTTTTGACTCATCTCAGAGCTGCTGCAGATTTCACAGAAGCTCGCCTTGACAGAACTCTCTCTCCCCCCGGCTGCTTTGCAGGGTCGAGAAGCTGGAGAACGAAGCCAAGGGTAACCAGGACAAGTTTGAGGAGATCACCTCCAAGTGGGCGGCGGCCAAGGAGAAAACGATCCCCCAAGACCTCTGGGACAGGCTCAATCAGCAGCAGCTGCTGTGCGCCCTGCTGATCGAGGAGAAGAACAAGCTCATCAGCGAGCTGCAGCAGGTGATCACCGCCCGTGGAGGGGCAGAGAGGAGGGCGAGGAGGGCCTGGAATCAGCAGCAAAGAGCTTTGAAGGGGTTAAGCTTACCGTCACCTAGCAGTTGCCCAGCAGGTCCTTCAGAGGGATCTCATCTTCCGGGAGCACCTGAGGCCTGGGACACAGATGGGCACCACGTAGCCCATCATCTCTATGTAGCCCCCAATTCCTGGATTTTGGATGCATTCCCCCGCTCCCCAAAGCATTGCCATTGTTCTTAATGTTTTAGTAAATGACTAGAGAACTGAAGGAGGAATTTTGTTTTTCCATTTCAATCACACAGCTACCGTGTTTTCCCGAAAATAAGACTGGGTCTTATATTAATTTTTGCTCCAAAAAACGCATTAGGGCTTATTTTCAGGGGATGTTTTATTTTTCATGTACAACAATCTACTTTTATACAAATACAGTCATGTCCTTTTCTTCTGGTTGCTGCTCAAGGGTGGAGGGTGGGGGTTTCACTTAACAGAGGCTTATTTTGGGGGTAGGGCTTATATGATGAGCATCCTGAAAAATCCTACTAGGGCTTATTTTCGGGGAAACAGGGTTCTTTTCTTCTGAACTTTGCCTTTTCTGCCTTCTAGGAGCTGAAGAGCAAAGATGACCAGTATGTGAAGGATCTCAGGAGGCAAGCGGAGGACATCAATTTGCTGCTGGAACGGATGGAAGAGCAGATCCGAAACCTCTTGAAGAATTGCCGCCGGGAGCTCCTGCAGATTGAGGTATTCCTTCTGCCCACCCAGCCTTTTTTTCCTAGTGCACGGTGGTTCTCCTGTCTTGCGTGTGTATTGCAAAATGTCAGTCAAGGAAGAAAAAAAGCCTGAAGAGTCAATAACAGAATACCTGCGAGTTAATGAGGTTTGTTTTCCTTGGTTTGGTTCGGTTTTGTTTATTTGTTAATGTTCGTTGTTCATCGTGGCTGACAAAATATTGGGACAAAGAGACTGAAAATAACAAATAAAAGACTTTGAAATGAAGAAGACAAGTGCAGAAGCCACAGGATTTCACTCTGTGAAGAGAAGACGGGTTGAACTCTGCTTTGGAAGGTTAAGCAAGGAGAGGACCAAAGGGACAGCGTCATTGCAGAAGGAGTTCCCTGGTCTTGCAACCATCGCTGAGAAGGGCCCACCTGTACCAGCAGGCATATTTGAGCTGGATCCGTGGGGGTGGGCCTCTGTGGGTTGTCACATCATAGGACTGCCCCTCCTCTCTTCTAGAGCATAATGCGGTGTGTTCTGTGTAGATTTACTGAATAGTAGATACCAGTCTGGATGCAGAAAGATACGAGGAGATGGTTGGATTCTGAGTCATATCATGGGTGCCTCTAGCCCAGAGTTGCTGACACCCTATATATGAGAATATGCTTAGCCACTGAAGTCCTTTGTGCACTAAGTGACGGGGCTGGATCTGACCATCTCCTCCTCTTGGTTCACGCACAGATGTGCCCGTTCGGTTTTGCAACACAGCTGACTTCCAGGCAGTGGGCAGAAGCTCCTCCATTCCCCCCTCTCTTTTCCAGAAAGCCTTTGAATTAGAGCGCCGCGAACTCCTCACAAACAACAAGAAGAAATGGGAGCAGGGTATGCAAACTCTCAACCGGCAGGAGGTAAGGAGCGTGTAGGTGTCCACATGCACGCCGGATCGTGCCGAAAGGTGCCGATGCTGCTCCACCGGGCAGGGCAGTGCACAGCTTGTGAGCTAGGAGGGTCCCTCGTGGCAGAAGCCTTTTCCCCTCCAGACTGTCCAAGCCAAAGGAATCACATCCTATTGTACTCTTAAGAATAAGGGCAATGTCCGCGTGAGACCCGCGTCTCTGTGTTCAGGAGAGAAGCCTTCCTGGAGGAGCGACCGGCCAAGAAGGCAGCGTTCCGTTTCAGATTTCATGCCAA
This sequence comes from Pogona vitticeps, assembly GCF_051106095.1. Lineage (NCBI taxonomy): Eukaryota > Metazoa > Chordata > Lepidosauria > Squamata > Agamidae > Pogona > Pogona vitticeps. The sequence goes on from NC_135783.1 coordinate 2,880,229, forward strand.
GGCGATCTGTGGTAGAAATGTCTCCTTTGCTCTGTAGCTGAAGGTGGGAGGGAGGTCTCTTGGGGCTGGAGTCTTAGACTTCCCATCTCACCAGGGGTTAGAGGACATGGCCGCCCAACTCTGTGGTTCCACCGTTTACCAAATCTAGGGGTCAATGGCTTCCCTTCGGCTGGAGTCAAGGCAAAGGAGCCAAAAGCCAGCTCTCTGCCTTCGATTCAAGCCTTGTCCTCTATTTCCCTTTTCTCCTAGCTGGATTTCATGATGGCCCGCCTGAAGAAGGTGGAGGAGTACGAGCGGGAGCTGAACCAGCTGCGGGTGCAAGACGCAGAGGAGTACAACGTGATCAAGATCAAGCTGGAGCATGATGTGCAGGTGCTGGGCACCCGGTTGGGGTCAGAGTGGACTCCTCGCCCTGAGGAATGGAGGGAAGGGTGTGTGTGTGTGTGTGTGTGTGTGTGTGTGTGTGTGTGTGTGTGTGTGAGAGAGAGAGAGAGAGAGAGAGAGAGAGACTTTGGCAGGGACCCCTCCATCCTGTGCCTGATTCTTCAGATAATCTCACCCAGCTGTGCAGGACGTAGCCAAGCGGGTTCCCTAGCCATGGTTGCCCACCACAAAGAAGGCAGATTTTAAGAAGGCCTGACGTCATAAAAGAGAAGGCTAAGAGACTGGGTTCACTTTGTTGGCCCTGCTGTGGCATGAAAAAGTGTGCGGACTCCTTACCTGTAGACAGGAAGACGTGAGCCTCGTATGCCCTCAGTCAGCCATACCGTTGCCTTCCTGAGCATGGATGGTGATGCCTCTGCCTAGGTTGGAGGGTTCACTCATGGTCCTTGCACGCATCGAGAGGAGCCCCTTGGCAACAGAGTGTTCCCTCTCCAGAGTTGTCACCCTGAATACGTAGGAGGGCAGAAAACCTAGGGGTGGGGAGCCAGGGCAGGGCTATAGAGTCATCCAGATTCGTGTACAAATCTGCTGGGCCCTTCATAAACTTGCCTGGGGCTATAACTGTCGTGTCTCCACATGATTTGGGAATCCCTTCCTGGCTTCCCCAGCCCGGGAAAGGGGTTTGATGTTCCTGTTATTCCACTGAACATACCAAAAGCTGCCCCATCTTTTTTCCTTGGGCCAACAGATCCTGGAGCAGCAGCTCCAGCAAATGAAAGCCATCTACCAGCTGAACCAGGAGAAGCTGGAGTACAACTTCCAGGTGCTGAAGAAGCGGGACGAGGAGAACACGATCATCAAATCCCAGCAGAAGCGGAAGCTCAATCGGTGAGCAAGCATGGGGTCCCCACCCCACACCCCCTCTCCCGGGCTCCTCCACCTATCCCTGCTAGGTGGAAGGGGGCCTTGTCACAAGTCCCGTGGTGGGCGATAGAGCAGGACTCACAGCATACATGTCCAGAGACATTTCTATATGTTCATCTGGGCCGTGTGAAAATCTGGAGGGTGATGTGGACCCCCAGAGAGGTTTCAAAGCCAAATTCAGCCAGGGTTCAAAGGTGTGGAGGGTTTTTATAAATCAGAGCTCCGTCCGGCTCTTGTGTGGCAGCTTGGGCTCTTCCTTCCCTGTCCGTTTAGTGGGTTGACGGGTGCTTCGTCTATTGCTGCTGCTGCTTTTCTGAAGGTCACCCATCTCACTCCCCTCTTCCTCCAGGCTGCATGATGTGCTCAACAACCTGCGCCAGAAATTGGCCAGGCAGATCAAGCAGTACCGCGAGGAGAACCTGGCCCTGTCTGCCGACTACAAGCGGATTGTGGAGCAGTACAAGGACCTGCAGAGGACCATGAGGTGCAGATGGCCGTGGCTGGGGAGCTCCAGAGGGGAGGAAGGGAGAAGAGCCCTTTGGGTGGGTGGGTCCGTTTGGCCCAGGGACTCGGCAGCCTCTTTCAGTTCTAATGTGGTGGAGGATCATTAATGTTTTAATAGAATCACAGAATCATTAAAAAGTGGAGTTGGAAGGGGCCTTGAAGGCCATCCAGTCCAACCCCCTGCTCAAGGCAAGAATCCAAATCAAAAGAAATTTGGCAGGTGGCAGTCTAGGTTTCTCCAGCCATGGAGCGTCCACCACCTCCCCTTGAGGTCATGTCGTACTGCTCAAACAGTTAGGAAGCTTTTCCTAAATCTTGCTTCCAAGTCCATGGTTGTGTGTCCGCCAGTCTAGGATGACCGAGAACAGATCCTGCCCTTCCTCTCTAGAACAACCTTTCAAGTCTTTGGAAAGTGCCATTCTGTCTCCCTTTCGTCTTATTTTCTCAAGGCTAAACAGGCCCAGTTCTTTCAGTCTTCCCTCCTAGGACTTGGTTTCCTCCTTGTCGCCCTCCTCTGAACTTGCTCCAGTTCCAGCATCCTTCTTCACGTCTGGTGTCCAGAACTGTATATAGGACTCCAAAAGAGGTGTAACTAGTCCTGGAGTATTCTATCTTAATTCTATGATTGTTTCAATGATCTGTGAGCTGTTTGGGGTCTTGTCACCTGGAGGAAAGGCAGCGTACAAGTGCAATTACTTACTTACTTAATTCCAATACTAGATCTCAAAAAAAGTTGAGGACCTATGCTTTCCAAAACCAGATATAGGACGGTGGTGAGGTGACATTGTCGGTGACTTGACAGTCCTTCCCCAAACTTCAGACGGGGGTTTGACCAGTCCAGGTTGGGCTTTGGGATCAAGGGCTGCTCATCAGGAGGCCTGCACCTCTATGGAGGGACCTGCAGACTTCATATCTATGCTCCCTCCATTGCCATGAGTATTAGTAAAGCATACATAGCGTTGGTTATGTACATGGAGCATATGCTGTATATATATACTGTATATAGTATTTTAGATTAGGCATCCTTCAGTTTCGAGAGACTATGGTAACGTGCTCTGCATGGAGGACTTGGGACAGCGTCTGGTGTTGCTGAGGAGGCCAATTCGAGAGTGACCATCCCTTCCACACTGGAGACAAATACAATCTGTCCCCTGTCCAGCTCCCTGATTTGGCTGCTTTTGTGACTGCCTCTTGGCCTCGGCCTGCTGGGCAAGGGTCTCTTCAAATTGGGAGAGGCTGTGATGCACTGTCTGCCTCCAGGCTGAACGCTCAGATGTCAGGTTTTCCCATCTGTTGAGGTCTATTCCTAAGGCCTTCAGATCTCGCTTGCAGATCTCCTTGTATCGCAGCTGTGGTCTCCCTCTGGGGCAATTTCCCTGCACTCATTCTCCATCCAGGAGATCTTTTGGAATCCAACCATCAGCCATTGTCACGACATGCCCAAGCCAACATAGACGTCACTGTTTCAAAAATGTGTACATGCTAAAAATTCCAGCTCGTTCCAGGATTACTTTATTTGGAACTTTGTCCTGCCAGATGATACCAAAAATGTGTCAGAGGCATATATGTATAGAGTATAGCACCTATATATATGAGCATTTATTGGCTGCTATGTGATGCTGGGCTAGGTCCTTTTTAGGCTGGATCCAACTCCTGGGCTGCTTGGAGGTGCCTGGGACTTTTGTCACGCAGAGCTGAGTTATATGGCTGTTGGGAGCAGCTTCCTGATGTGAGCATAGGGACCTGCGTGCATGCGTGCTTGTGTGTTTTGCAAATCCTTCCCCTGCCCCCAATTTTTTCTTTGCTCCTTCAGGCACTTTGCCATCGTGGACGCGGAGCACTTCCTGGCCGTGTGGCTCATGAACGAGGAGGAGGCCAAAGAGCTGATCCGCAAAGCCTTGGATGCCGACCGTGTCATCCACGCCCAGCAGCTGGGCCTGCCCTACGTGGAGCCGGACGGCTGGTTCCTGCACAACGTGGGGCCCATCGTACACCACCAGAAGAAGAAGTCAGCCCACGAGCTGGCCCAGGAGCTGATCGCCCCAGAGAGTAAGCCAGGCGTCCCTCCAAATCTTGGGCCAAGGGCGTGTGAGTCTGTGTGCATGTGTGTGTGTGTGTTCCTTTTACGCAAGAGGCCTGTTTTCTAGCCCTGCAGTTCAGAAGCTCCAACGCTGAAGTCTGAGTTATGTAAACTTCTTTAAAAATATATATATATTAGACAATCACGTTACAGACAGATAATACAATTAACTATTCATCTTGCATACTAAATATTTTAACATTCTAAACACCGGCTATTCACACCATTTAACAAAATTGCCCTTAATCTTGAATCCGCATTCCATCTTAGAAAATTATCAACCAGCAATCTGAGCGATCTAGATTATTTCCTACATCATGTGACTTCTCATTGAGTTCATTGGTGTATTTTAAGAAAGGTTTCCTAGTTTCGAAAATGGACTGTGCTTTATTTCTCCCCTGTCTATTCTGATCTTACTGGTCAATTTCTCCATCAAGAGTGTTTATCAAATGTCTGCAGTGAAAGATATTGGCCATTTTTCCAGCTTTTAGCAATGTCACACCTTGCGGTCCCTACAATATTTGCTATTAGGTCCTTATTAAGTAGCTTCTCATTTCCCCCTGTAAATGCTGAAAATAATAGTAAAGTTTCATTAGCGATTTTTGATCAGTCACTATTTCTGTCCAACAGATTATGTCAATACAAAACGCTTCTATTTGGGGGTAAAAAATCCACAGGTGCTCCACAACATCTCCAACACTTATCTGATATATCCCTGTTGATTTTATGTAGCTTTGTAGAGTATAGATGCACTCCGTGAACAACTTTCAGAACCGTTTCTGAGTTATCTAAACTGAAGTGGTTTGCAAAATTGCTGCTGCAGAATTGATTCTGCTTCCAGAATTTGAAACACTGAGGTTTCTTTGGTGCATGAGAGGTTGCTGAAAATGAGGGAGAGGAGGGTGTACAGAGAGCAGCGTGCAGACTCCAGCCAGGCTTCTGTCAGAAACGAGAGAGAAAAACGTGCAATTCTTTCCCCCAAACAAGCACAGCAGAACCTAAGATTTTCAGCACACGGAATTCTTCTATCAAGGTGGTCCTTGACAAGCAGAATTGGCAGCTGATGGCCTTGTTTCTCAAGCAGCGCGTTCTGTATAAAAGCTTTGGTTTCTGCTTTCAGTGGGTGCTTGAGTCCCTCCTCCTGCCTGTTGGAAGCCCTCGCCAACCTGCCCCCTTTCCTTCCTGAAGTCCCGTCTGATGTTGCTGATGTGTTTCAAGGGTGGCTGGAATTGGCTCCTGCCTAAAAGTCTGTGCTCTTTCCCACAGCGACCAAATCCCCCAAAGAATTCGCCTCGCCGTCAGAGAGAGGCCCAGAAGAGAAGGTGTGTGCGGCTGAGGACAGTGGCCGGGAAGCACCATCTGCAGAGCCGGAGACCAAGGCGCTGTGGTCTGTCTCAGCCAAGACGGTCAAGTGCATTTTGGAGCTTCTGTGTGATGAATCTGTGAGTTGACTGGCAAAGGGAATGGACAGGGTCGCAGGGCACAATGGTGGCCGGGTAGGCGCTGAGACCTTAAACCACTATGACCTCCTCCATGCCCCCCTGTATCAAACTGCAGGCTGGGGGGCTTGGCTAGAACAGCGGTGGTTTAGCCTCAAGGCAACCCTCTGCTTCCTTCCTTCCTTCCTTCCTTCCTTCCTTCCTTCCTTCCTTCCTTCCTTCCTTCCTTCCTTCCTTCCTTCCTTCCTTCCTTCCTTCCTTCCTTCCTTCCTTCCTTCCTTCCTTCCTTCCTTCCTTCCTTCCTTCCTTCCTTCCTTCCTTCCTTCCTTCCTTCCTTCCTTCCCAGGGCTTCCTGATAGAGAGCAAGCTTCGGGGACTCCTCCAGCCCTTGGAGAGACCGGACCAGACCCTCATGAAACTGGACTCCATCTTCACCGTGAGTGGGGCCTTCTCTTTCTCAGGCAGCTTGGCAAGAAAGCTCGTCCTGCTGGCAGGGCTGGCTCTATGATGTCCGAGTGGCCTCTTCCGGCCGGAAGCACTCTCTGGAAAGTGCCCAGGATCCAAAGTGGAGGGTTGAGGGGATGAGACCCAGGGGTGGTGGAAGTCTGCTGAAGACCTGGGGCCCAGGTTTGACTCAGGATCGTTTGGTCGGGGTGAGATTCCAGGCTGAATTCCACTGCTCAGCAAGCCTTCTCTGTTGCTTTGCGCTCCTCTGTGCAGTGGTCACCCTGGAATGGTGAAAGCCAGCCCTGGAGCGTTGCGGTCTAAATAAAGGGAAACCCTCTGAGTCTTGGCGCCTTGGCAGAGGATAAAGGCCCTGTTTCCTTTGGCTGCACTACTTGGGAGCTGGACTTTAGAGAGCCCTTCCCTTGCTTCTCTTGAGGAGGTCTTGAGCAGCTCCAGTAGAGATGCATGGGGTAAAAGGAATAGGTTGCAGAGCAGAGTGGATGAGAAGCCAAACCTGCTTCTTGATCCAGAAGACGGAAGGATTATGCCAAGGCTGTGCGTGTGTATGAGAGAGGGATGAAGTGCTTACAGTACGCACACAAACACACACACTGATCTCTCTGGAGTCCCTCTGGCTGCCACCTACACCCATAGAGCGTTACTTACCTTGTGGATGATGTTGGGGTGGGATGATTCCCCTCTGCCTGGAAACTGGGTGTCCTCGCAGGATGCTGGCCAGAGAGGAGCTCTCCTTCCCCAGGTGTGCACAGCCACCCCACCCTTGGGTGGAACAGGCCTCTCCAGACATCCCCCAGGTCCTCCTCGTAAGATGCCCTGCTGGTCTTTGATGGTGCTCTTTTTCCTTCCTTCCTTCCTCCCGACTGGCGGTTCTGTGTCCTTTGGTGAGGCCACAGCGGGCTCCCTAGGAGCCCATGGTGGCCACTGATTGCCATAGATGGCTCGGGGGCCTCCTGTTTTCCCCAGGGTGGAGGGAGGTGTGCCTCTCCCCTTTTTTCGAGTTGATCCAGAAAGAGCAGGACAGCTGCTCTGGTGAAGGCCGGCCTGGGCCACAGACGGGACCCGCAAAGGGCATCTGCCGTGATGACCCCAGAGCTGCCTTCTCTCCTCTCCAGGCCCTGCTGATCGACAGCGAAGACGACGTCCACCGAATGGTGGAGTTCTTCCTGCGTTTCAAGGCTCAGCAGGTGGCCTCTGGGCAGGTACTTAGTTCATGGATGGATTTGTTGCTTTGAAATATTTTTACCAAACCCCCCCTTTCCACTTTCTCCTTGAAAGGCAAGCACACGCTGGGGCTTGACCTCAACCAAACGTCAGTCAGCCCGAACCAGGCCAAGGGTTGAAAAGTCTCGGGCTCCCTCGTTACTTCGCTGCAGTGTCCTAGCCACTAGGCCAGAGTCCGCCTGCCTGCCTGCTGTGAGATCTGTCTCTGGGCAGATCTGGCTGTGGCCCACAACAGGCTTTGCTTAGCCGCCCTGCCGCTCTGCCCTCGATGAAAGGTGGCCTCCCTCTGGCGCTGGGGATGCCCATATTGGGGGACACCCCTCCATTCTTCTTCTCCTTCTCCCCATTCACCCAAACACATGACGTTCGTGAACGCGTCGTTTGCAGGCGTGACCCCGATGTCTAGATCTGTGCGGTCTTTTTGGTGCTTTGTTTAAAACCCAAACTTGGTTTTCTCTTTTCTCCCCATTCATGCGCTTTGTCTGTTGCTTTTCTGGCGTCTCCCCTCGTAAGCCTCCACTCCGCCCCTGTTGTAACTCCCCAGGGTAAATAAAAGTCTCCCCAACTTTTTCCTTTGTCTCCTAGAAAGGAGAAGCGACGCCGGGGGACGCTGCTCCCAGAGAGGCACCCTTAGAGACAGAAGCGGCGCCAGCCACCGAAGAAGAGGCCTGTGGGGTTCCACCAAAGGAGGGCCAAGGGCCCGTGGGCTCAGTGGCCTCCCCCTCCGCTGTCTACATGCACCCGAATGACATTCTCAAGGCCCTGAAGGCTTTTGTGCAGGCCTTCTGGGAGCTGAGGTGGGCCTCTGGCCAGGGTCTGGTTATGGAGTCAAGGGGGAGGAGGAGGAGGAGGAAGGCTGCTTTTCCTCCTCAAGGGCATATCAATCCTCCCGCCCTTGCCCCACTCCAGACATGGCGGCCCTGATCCAGGCGGGTCAGGGGCAGCGGTGGGGTGGCTTTTGTGCAGGATTTTCGACCCCTTTTCCAGCAGGACCTGTGCTGTGCTTTCGGAAGCTGCCAGAGGGTTGAACGTATTTAGTTCTGTGGGGTTTTTTGGGGTTTAGGTTTTAACCTGCAAACCATCCAGAGTAGTAGACCTGTGAAGATTCTCCGTCGTCCCAAGGGGTCATCTGGAGGTTGAGTCCCGGCCGCTGGACTTCTTTCTTTCTTCTGAGGTTGAAACGTTTCCTTGCTGAAGACGCGACTTGGATGAGTAGAGACACGTTTCGACCTAAAACGGAAAGAAAGAAGTCTAGCTGGCAGGACTCAGCTTCCAGACACCCAGAGCAGTGCTTGCAGTCATGGGTCGATCTATCCATCCATCAGTCAGTCAGTCGATCGGTCAATCAATCAATCAATCAATGAAAGAGCTGCGTTTGGTGCTCAGCAAAGTGGCAGCTCTCAGTGAGGTTTGGCCTCCCCGCTGGGTGAACCAGCCAGATAACATCCGTTAGCGGCGCAGGCAGTTGGGTGCACTCAGAGGGCACACTGGGAGGACGCACTGCTCTGACAGTCCAGTTGGACGGGAGGGTCAAATGTGCTGGGAAGGTGGCCTGCCTCCGGTCCAGGGTGTAGCCGCCAGCCATCCTCTTCCCGCTTCGCCCCCTCCCCAGGGATCAACGGCCCCCAGTGAAGAAAACACGCGAAGAACGGGACGACTCCAAGGACTCCGAGTATTGGGACGCTCTGGCCCACGTCATCTCGGGTGGAAAAATGAAGCTCTGGGATGCCCTGATCGTGGGCTTGCAGAAATACCAGTAAGTGGCGGGGCCTCTTGCTCTTGAAGGAAGAGGGTGGGGGAGGCTGGACCGAGCAGGGCATCCCCCGTAGATGCTGCCCTGGCGCCTCCCGATTTCTCTCCAAACCGGCTCCTTGCCCAAATGCCTGTGCCCAGGGTGACCCCCAGTGGTGAGAGGGGGGAATGTTGAGCCATCCGGTCCCTGTTTTGAACGGGAGCACAAGCAGAGGCTTGTTGAGATCGGATTCACTTCTTCCCTCATGGCCTTGTCTGAGTCCCATGGCCTCTCTTGCTGAGCTCCAGAGAAGATGGGGTGGGGTGTCAGGCGCTCCCAGCCCTAATAGATCCAGGTACACTTGAGTAGCCAGGGATGATTTCCTGAAAGGTCTTCCCTCTTCTGTGTCTGAGGCCCCCGTGAGTCCTTGCGTCCCATTCTGATGTGTTGTGTCTCCCCTTTTCACCCTCTCTCGCCCTCTCTCTCCTCCCATCCGCACAGCCACATTCTGGACCAGAGGGCAAAGCTGATCACGGAAACGGACGCTCTGCATCAGCAGAACGCCGAGCTCCGGATGTTGCTGCGGCAGTATCTCCAGTCTCCGGTGAGCCAGAGGGGCGAAGTGTGGGTCTGTTTCGGGAGGAGAAGTTGTCTCTTCCTCGGGGACGGGGTGGGGGTGGGGACACATGGCTTGCCCTCTACCTGGCACCGGCCCCAGAAAGATCAGATCCCAGGCGTGCCTTTTCCTGGCTCCAGAGACCCTCACTCCCAACTAGGAAACCTAACGCCCAAGGCGGAGCTGCTTCCTTGTTTGAGGAGATGCAAAACATAAGAAGATATTTTAGCTAAATGTAGTGGCACATCTGTGCCTCCTCATAGCCAAGAGGGAGGGAGGGAGAGTGAGAGAGGAGTGACGGACCCTCTGAGGGCCTCCTTAGGTCACGTCTTGTGTCCATTTCTGTTTTGTTTCGACTTGACATACCACACCATTGCACTCAATAGATCTCTCTGGGTGGTTGGCAGTGAAATAATGCAAGGAGCGTTTTGCCCTCTCCCGAGCTGGGTCGTCATTTTACAGACTGTGCTCACAACCTGAACTCGAACCCAGGTCGTCGGCTCAAGATTCAGCCACCCTTCCATCTTTCTGAGATTGGGAAAACGAGGACCCAGCTTGCTGGGAGGGCCGTGTGCGGCCTGCATCATTCACTTGCCACCACCCAGAGAGTTCTTTTTAAGCACTATGGAGTGGTATATAAGCATGTGTGCAGGGTGTGCAGGGTAAGGGGTTCGAGAGAAGGCACAAGCAGGACATTCCCCCATCCCCTCAAATGGTGTCAACTCCAGCTGCTGCTTTGTTTCATGGCCTTTTAAGGGGGAGAAGAAGCCTTGGGTGGGTTGCTTGCTTCTTTCCGAGCCAGGAGCCAGTCCTGTGGTTGCAGAATGTGCACGCGTGTGTGTGCACGCTTTCCCCTCAATGGTAAGGGACGCCCGTTTTGCCTAGCGATGGTTTTTGCAAAGCGTGGAGACTTGGGCGAGGACAATTCAGTGCACCTCCTCTCCTCCTTGCCAAGGGGTGAGGAATTCTGGGCGGCTTGCAAAATTCCTCATTGCGGCTCCTTTGCTGAGACTTCCTGAAAGGGCTGAGAAGCCCTTCGCAAGTGCTGCTTGTCCCCGTACTTTCCTCCTCCAATGACATGTGCCTTGGTTAGTCCATCCTGGGGCACCTGCACCTCCCTCCAGAATCGAAGCCTGGTGGGGCCGGGGCCACAGTGCGAGTCCTGAGGCCACCTCCATGAGCAGACTCCTCTCTCTCTAAATCCTCTCTGTGCAGAAGATGCATGGTGGGACGCCAGAAACCGAAGCAAAACCGAGGGCAGCCGGGTGCTCTCTCTGTGCGTGCGTTGATGATGCTTGTTCTGGCCTCAGCCTCTCTTGAAGATGGCTTAGCCCTGCTATGGGACACTCTTCAGGAAACATCCCCCAATCAGGAACGGGCTGAGCCCTGGCTGCTGAGCCTTCAGGCTGGGTGTGACGGAGGGCTTGCTCTGGGCTCAGATGGCTGTTTTTTTTCCCCTTGCAGGTCAATGCGGAGCTGCTGATCCCACCCACCCACTTATTGCACCTCCAGATGAACCCCACTTGATGCCTTCCTCCAAGAGACTTAGCAGAGGTTGTGGTTTTCTGAGGGCTCCTCCTCTTTTGCCTCTTTTACACGGAGTCAGGCAGGTTTTGTGTGACTCTGCAGAGGCAGCCCTGGGGACAGGCGGGCTTCACAGTCCGCTCCACTCAACTGTGTTGGAGAGCTTTATTAGGATGATGAGCTTGCCGGTGGCTGGTAAAGAGGCACAGAGCAGTTCCCTTGCGTGGTCAAGTCAGCCTACCCGTAGGGACCTTTCTGGGAACTGGGGCATCTTAAACCTGCCTTGGGAACATTGATGCACGTCGAGACTGGGATTCAGAGGACCTTGAAGAATCACCATCGGATGTGTTTCAGAGAAGCCACAAAACACAGTTCTTCCCTCCAGAAAAGTTAACTCCAGTGGAAACCAGAAACCTTTCTCGTGCTGGACACCAAGCCTTTTGAGAAACCTTTTGAAATGTCATAAGAAAGCGAAGGCAAATAAATGGTTCCTTTTAATGTTCGATTCCCTTTGTCTTGTCCTTTCTGTTATATAGGAAAACATAATGAGTCAGTTGAGGGCAAAATTAAGTTATATATAACGTGTCATTGGGAGAAAGAATTCCTTAACTGCTGAAAGCATCTGAGGGCACAGCAGGACCTTTTCTCACCTCTCTGTCATTCACAAATTGGTTTGAGAACTGTCTTTTGGATTCATTTCAATTGAATTCTATCTCTCCCATAGTCACACACTCTAATCATAGGCTGTTTAGAATATATAGTTGCCTAGAGTGGTCTTATAGGCCAGATGGGTGGGGTATTAAATAAATAAATAAATAAATAAATAAATAAATAAATAAATAAATAAATAAATAAATAAATAAATAAATAAATAAATAAATTGCTGCCCTGGAGATGAAAGTGACTGAGTGAGGACTGCGAGATCTGGAGTTGTGAAGTTACTGATTTGGGAGTGCAGATTTTGTTTACAAGCAGATTTCTAGTCCTCTTGAAATAAGGAAGCATTTGCACCAGGGGCCAGAGCATCAGGGATACACCTAGAACTCTGAAGTCACCTACAGAAAGCACCACTCGGAGAACTGCATGCAAGGCCGCAAAGCTGGGAGGACTTCCTCTGTTCATTCACTGCTTAAGGAAAGGGCCCTTTGCCTCCCCACAGACTCAGTGGTTTGTGGGGAATCAACATCAGCAGGTGATAAATATGCAGGCAAAGTGAGTGCAAGATCAGAGGACGAGATGGGGTTGCATTTGATCAAACGGGGAAGGGTTGCTTCGAGCCGGAGTGATCTCCCTTAAAACATCCATGGAGGACTCGGTCCAGCCCCCCCCCCCCCCAGCCCTCAAATAGCCCTGACATTGGACCAGAAAGATTCAGCTTGGATGTAGATTAGGGTCGGGCTCACTCGTGATCTCACATGTGTCCTGCGGTCGCTGGGAAATAGCTCACACCAGATGGCTGCAAGGGGTCAAAAACTTGAGCTATTTTTCCCGTCTGAGGGCACCCTGAAACTGCCGAAGGACCGAGGCGAAGGGTAGGTGCGTGAAAGCCAAGCTGTAAGAGCGCCCCGTGTCTCCTTCTGAATGTAGCCACTTCCTCCGTTGCCTCTGTGGCTGGGGAAAAGATGCATCTTGAGGACTTCAGGATACAGGGGACTCGTAAAAACAAACTTTACCTTAGAGCAGCCTCGGCTCTTGTGAAGCACGAGATGCTGATGAGTTTGTGCCTACCGCTTCGTAGCAGAGATGGGCACGGACTGCTGGTTCGTGCCACTTTTATCGGCCGAGAAGGTGTTTGGTGCTTCCAGGCCTTGCCTCCTCCAGCGGGCATCCACTCAGAGGCGGTGCCCAGAGTGGGCAAGGAAGGTGGGGCGCTGCCTCCGCATCGGTGCCCGCCGGAGGAGCTGGGGAGCACCGGACCCCTGGTCGTCTGATAAACAAACTGGCACAAACCGCCGGTTCAGGGGTTTCTGTCCATCTCTACTTTGCAAATACGTTCAGCTTTCCTCCTCCCTCATCTCACCCGCCTTGTTGTATCCCTCCTCCTGCCGCCCTCTCATTCTGTGGTGATCCTGCCACATGGCAAGGCATCAAGAACTTGTTCCATTCTGGTGATCTCTTTTTTATTAAAGAAATTACATCTCTCTCTCTCTTGGTCCGTACAGCAAAATCCAAAGGACCCGATATGAACAGTGCACAGAAAACACCCACCCACCCCCCACACCAGAACACCCTCCCCGTGACAGTAGAGAAATAGGATCTATCATTTACACACACTTCAAGAAATCAGGACAGGGAGAAAAAAAACCCAGCCAGCATAAACATCACAAACCTCCCTTGTTCCAGAGTTATGGGAGAGTAAGGGAATGGCAGCACAATAGTGCTGATTTCTCTCTAGGGCGTTCTGCTGCAGAAGTCGGCCACTTGCCTTCTCCATTCAACCCACAGGTCCTCATTAGCCCCCCCCCGTCCCCGGGCAATGCAATTCACCTCCTGCAACCCTGCCTCTCTTGATTCAAATCATAGCCGATCGGACAGAGGGTTGCCCCATTTTCTCTTGAAGGCCTCCAGCACTGGAACGCTCATCGCCACCTCCCGAAGTCATGCTCTAACAGTTCAGAAGTTTTTTTCTGATACTCAGCCAAAATCTGACTCCCTATAACTTGAGCCTATTATTATGTATCCTGCGCTCTGGTTTGACCGAGAACGGATCCTTCCTCTATAAGGCAACCATTCAAGTCTTTGAAGAGTGCTCTCCTGTCTCCCCTCGGTTTTCTTTCCTAAAGGTTAAACATGCCCGGTTCTTTCAATTTTTACCTCCGAGGGCTTGGTTTTCCAGCCCCCGGATCATCCTTAGGGCCCTCCTCTGAACTTGGCTCCATTTGGCTGGCATCCCTTTTAAAGTGTGGTGTCCAGAGCCGAGCACCAAATCGAGGGCAACTCGTCCCTCGCAGGATTTGGAGACTCTTTCCCTGTTATCATTCATTAAGTCTGAACTTCTGAGCAGCTGTGTCTAGGATGGCTCCATAAATGTCTTATTATGGACACTTTGTTCTGGCCACACCGCCCTGATGCAGAAAAGGGGTGGCCCTGGCCAATTATTATTATTATCATCATTTTGACATGAGCATTTGGACCAGATAGGAAACCCTTATGATTTGGGAACGGTGCGGTTGTTTTCCTTGCCAACTGACCTTATTTCCTGTTATGCTCTGAGCAAAATAAAGCACCTACTTCCCACCTCGGGAAATTGGGCCCCCAGAAGCTTTGTGGGCCCTGAAAGGAAAAGTGGCTTTCCTGCTGGGCTCTTGGCTGCAGTCGGTTGCTGCAGATCAACAGACGGAGAACTTGGCCGAAGGTGGCTGGGCAAGCGGGGCTAACTACCCTCTCTCGCCTCCCTCTTTATATTGCTGAACGTGCGTAGGCGGGCATGTCTAAACACCCCCTTTGCCAAGTTTGCTGTGCTTGAAAAAACTGGAAATGAGAGAGAGCTGCCTCCTTTTATAGTTTCAGGAACGACACATAGCATGTCTGTTACTCTTCGCAGCTTCTTTTTGGTGGGATCTCAGAACTAAAAGGGCAGAGAAGGAGCCAAGGCAGAATAAATGACGCTTGCCTAAGAGGGACCCAAGCTTTCCTCCGTCTGGGTGGCCTCCAGTCTTCTCCCACGGTCTGAAACGGATAAAACGATCAGTATTTTATAGGGGTGGAAATCTTTCCTTCAGATGCTGAGTCCCTGCACGGGGAGGATCAGGGACTGCAGCCGTAGCCTCCCCACCCTGCAATAAGGTGAGGTATTGTGTGACACACTCGGTAAAAGAAGAAAAAGGAAGTTCTTGGGCTAATTCAGCAAAACGGCACAAAAACAGTATTCTAAAAACAAGCTGTGCTCAGTGACAACCACTGCTGCTTTGCTGCCTGGACTTTTAAGGGTGAGAAGCATCCGATGGGTTTCTCGCATCTTTCTGAATAGTCAGCCAGTCCTTCTGTGCTTGCTCTTTGTTTGTGTATGTGCGTGTGTGTGTCTGTGAGAAAGAGTGTCCGAGTGTATTTGTGCCATACTTCTCAAGGGTGGAGAGCACTCCTTTCATGTGGGAGCAGTCTGCACACATTTCAGGGAGGCCCTGATGCAGAACGACAGCCCTCCTCTCTCGCTGGGAGGTGAGGCCTATATCGCTGTGCTTGAAAATTCAATGTTGAGGTATCCTGTTGAGACATTTTAAATGTCTCGAGAACAAACCAAAAAAGACACGAACCTTCTTTTCCATTTCTGGTCTTTGGCTTTCTGCTTGTCCTCGGAAGACGAGGGCCACTTTTTCCTTCTCTGCCGGCAGGGCTCCCAGGCTACCCCATTCCAGAGAAGCAGCCGGCGTCCAAAACATAATTTCCATACCAAGGCAACCGACCTCTGGAAAGGGGTTAGGAGGCCCTTGGGGTTCACCGATTTTTGTGGAAAGGGACGCTTTGTGGCCCCGGCTGTGGGAGTAAGACAGCAAAAAGGGAGAGATGGAAGAGGTCAAATCCACACACAGAGGGGAAAAAAGAGGTCATGGCAACTCACGCCCTGAAGGTGGTCCTTTGGAGGCACCAGCAGGTAGAAAGAGGAGCGGCCACTTTTATGGGCTGACCGGAGACACATGGAGATCGGGGGGTGGGTGAGGGATCTTCAGAGGGCAGAACTCATATTAAGAGATCTGATGAAACCTCCTTTCTCCCTTTCCTCAAGACACAAAGCAAAACCCAAGCAAATTCCAGCCCACTTCTTCCCCCCGAGGAGAAGATCGGTAAAGGAAACCAGAAAACAGAAGCAAACAAGAGGCAGTGGTCCCAAAAACGGTAGGCTCAAAAACGGAAGAAGTCCCGGCGTCGGAGCGGGCTTCCTCAGGCCCCCAGGAGCTTCTTGACCATGTAGCCGGGCATGGAGTAGAGGAAGAGGGCCACCATGACGACGAGCAGGAGGGCCAGGACAATCTTGATGATCAGCCACTTGTAACGGGTGCAAATGAGGTATCTGATAGATTTGAGCGGGTTCAGGAACCAGATGAAGGAGGTGTCAGGCCGACTGTGAGGAAGAAAGAGACAAAAATCACTAAGCGCAGCGGGCCGTGATTGATCCACGTGGACCCATCCACGTCTCGTCTAGGTTGGCAGGAGCTGGGACAAGCAACGGGAGCTCCCTCCGTCGTGTGGATTCGATCTTATGACTGCAGGTCTTCTGACCTTGCAGCCCAGAGGCTTCTGCGGTTTAACCCACAGTGCCACCACGTTCTTACCATTGCGTCTCCTAGGCAGCCATGAACCACCCAGAACCCACTGGTTTTCCAGTCCGGGCCCATCTCTACCTGTGACATGTGATCACCCTGCACTGGCCGTGGAAGAGACTGCGGCCGCGGCACTGGACAGTTGTCGGGTGAAGCCAGATCCTGCCAGCCCCCTGCCCTGGGTGTGCCTGACGGTTTGCTGATGCTCTTAAACATCTCTGAAGCACAAGCTGAGAAACATTAGATTCCAGAAGGACGTGGACTCTGCCTATCGCTGGCTGAACCAGACACCCTCCCTGAGAAGCAGGATGATGCCCAAAGATACCCAATCATCCTTTGGATCCTCACGTAGTTACATTTTAGCATTAGGGATATGATGTCATTTTGGTCCTTGGAGGTGGAGCTGAGCATCTTTAAAAATAGGAAGCAAGTGTCAGCCTCTCTCCGAACCTTATGCCTCATCTACTAGGAGCCTATGCATTGACCATTGCCTTGGTGGGGAAATTATGTTCTTGGACCCAGCCTTTTTGAAAAATCTTTCTAGTATTCTCAAGAAATATGAAACCAGGTTGATTTTCTTGCTATTTTGCATTCCCGTTTAGTCAGTGGCTAATCATTTCAACTAACCATTAGTAACAACAATTATATTTTGATTCTTCCCCCTCCCCCTCTTGGAAGCCCGTCGTGTTTGTGTCTATTTGTAAACTTGCTCTGTTCGGATATTCTTGCCTAAAACTTTTCTTTTCTGTTCCTTTCTTCCGGCGGTGCCCAAAGACCCCCACGCGGCTGGCCCAGGGCTAATCGGCGGGCTTGTCTCCCATGAGGCACAGGGGAGAATTGAACTCCCAACCTCTGTAACTCACAGAGCTCTTCAGCCGGCTAACTCATTGTTGCTAAGGCAAACATCAAACCTTTCTTCCATTTCTTAGTGCCAACACTGGAACAGCAGCCACTTCGCTTCAAAGCTTGCCTGAAAACCTCAGTTTTGGAAGCAAGAGAAGACAGTCACCCAAGGAAAAGCCAGGGCTGGGGGACTCGAGTCATGGGTAAGGTCAAGGTCAAGGTCCCCCTTGACACTGAGTCCAGTCGTGTCCGACTCTAGGGCACGGTGCTCATCCCCGTCTCCAAGCCCTAGAGCCAGAGTTGGTCCAAAGACAGTTGCCGTGGTCACGTGGCCAGCGTGATTAGACATGGAACACCGTGACCTTCCCACCGAGGTGGTACCTATTTATCGACTTGCATCTTTTCATTCTTTTGGACAGCTAGGTTGGCAGGAACTGGGACAAGCGACGGGAGCTCACTCCGTTGCGTGGATTCGATCTTACGACGATTCTTCTGACCTTGCAGCATAGAGGCTTCTCTGGTTTAACCCGCAGCACCACCCACGTCCCATTTGAGTCGTGGGACTCGTTGTCAAATCGGACATCAGTCACACCAACGACTTGACTTGGGTTCCACCCCCCCATGACTCGAACACGACTTGTGACTCAGAATTTACTCACCCCTCCCTTTTTTTCTAGGGAAAAGAGCTTGTTTTTTAAAAAATAGGGACTTGGGACTCAAGTCTTGGTACCAAAGACTTGGGAATCAGACTCAAAGCCTTGCCAGCTTTGAGAAAAATGTGTCGGAATCACCCAAATGAATAAGCACCGCACACACAAGATCAAAGAGTAGGATTCTCTCTGTGTGTGTGGTCTTTTCACTCCTGTATTCTGCTCCACTCCGGGAGGCAGTGGAAGACGGGAGGGCTTGGCAAGCTCTGGTCCACGGGGTCACGAAGGGTCGGACACGACTTAACGGCAAAACAACAACAACAAATTCTGCACCACAGCCTTTAACAGGCCGTGGCAGATCTTTTACTCCCTTTCTTCTCAGGTCCCCTTCACCCTGTCCACATCATACATTTTTCCCCTCCACCCCGTCACCACCTGGGTTTGGCAGAAAGGGAGACCACGCAGGATGGGAGTAGGTGGGAAAGAGAAGAAGTACCCCATGGCCAAAGGGTTGGGCCCTCTCAGGCCCCGAGCAGCTTCTTGACCAGGTAGCCGGGCATGGAGTAAAAGAAGAGTCCGACCATAAGGAGCAAGAGAATCAGGAGGAGGATTTTCAGCAGCAGCCAGCGGTAGGTGTGCCAGATAAAGTAGCGGATGGACTTGAGAGGGTTCAGGAACCAGATGAAGCTGGTGTCTGGGCGGCTGGGGCCGAAGGACAAGGAGCCAAAGGGAGGAAGGGGTGGAGGAGAACAGGAGACCGAGGAGACCGAGAAGACAGGAAAGAGAGAGAGCAGAACAGAGTCAGTGCGAATGGGGATAATGGTAGAGGCGGTCTCTAAGCCAAATCATGGGTCCATCTTAGACATCAAGGTCCCGCTGCTGTTCCCCGTCCTTTCCACCCCACCGCTATCCCATCACGATGATTTATGAACATCAGCTGGAGGTCCCACCTCCTCTCGCCCCCGCCCCGTCTGGCGGCTTACTTGGGTTTCTCCAATGGGTCGGGCTCGTTACGAGCCAGCCCGGCTGGACTTTTCTCTGCTTCCTCGGCAGTCAGGAGGTGGAGCTCGGCTTCCACTTTGCCCTGTGGGGGAAGTTAAAAAGAGGATGGACGCCGTGACTACAGAAGCCAAAAGAGGACTACCCCCTCCCGATGGCCATCTGTCCGGTGGACATCCATCCAGATGGCTGGCCGGAGGGCTCTGCCCGGGGGGAGCAAGAACGAAGGACAGCCAAGCCACGGTGGAAAACAGTAGAAACACACACCTGCATCTCAACACAAAGAGTTGGAAGGACCTGAAAACCAGAATACAGTGGTGCCTCGCATTATGACATTAATTCGTTCCAGCGAAATCGCTACAGAATGAAAACGTCGTAAAGCGAAAATAAAAAAGTCATTGAAACACATTAAAACCTGGTTAATTCGTTCCAATCGGCTAAGAACTCACCGTCCAGTGAAGATCCTCCATAAACGGAGCGCCCATCTTGCGAGGCACCACTGTACTCCATCTGGCAGACCTGCTCTGATTAGGAGCCCCAGGCAACCTCCAGCTTTCTCATGCATCCTGGACCAGGATCGTCCCTTATTTCTGTCTCATGAGTTCCTCCAGTTCTGTGGATGCTTTGCTCCTAACCTGGCACTATTTCCCACCCACCCCTCTTCTCGGCTCTTATGGCTCTGAATTTTCCTTGGTCCAGCAGAGACAGCAGCCTGCCCCCTCTCCCGCTTACCGTCATCTCCAGCTCATCATTCTCATCCCGTGCCAAGAAAGGCCACCAGCCTTTCACCCGCTTCTGCTTGAAGATGGAGATCATGGGCACTTCGGTCTCGCCGGTGGCCAGCTCCATGGAGCACTGCTTGGCCGTCTTGGCCCCCCGTGGGAAGCGGTTCAGGTCCAGCTCAATGCCCCCTGCCAGAACAGAGAAAGGAAACGGCCAGGTTGGAGGTTCCTGCAGCGGAGGGTGATAAAAACTGGAGCTCCCCTTCATGCGGATGAGCCTAGAGAGTCAAGAAGAGCTGCCGCATCTTCTAGGGACGCTCCCAACACTAGACATTATCCTGGACTGAGCTAAAATCTGGGATTTGCAACCTTTTTACCTCCCTGTTTCTGTTGACCTTTCTGAACCACCCGTGCTGATTTCTGAGACTCTGAAGAACAGCTGGACAGCTCAGGGGTTCAGGTCCCCAACTGCGGAGCCAAAGGTTGGGAGTTAGATTCCTCACTGCCCCTCCACTGGTAGTCTCAGTGATCTATTGAGTCCCTTCCAGCTCGGCAGCTCTAAGATGATGATGATCCTTCACAAATTTCTGGAGAGCTCAGTGGTTTAAGCATCTGGCTGCAGAACCAGAAGTTGGGGAATTTGTCCTCCCCTCCCTCCCCCCACTGTGCCTGCTTGAGATAATGGTTAAAATGCTTTACCGGTAGGAAAACCAAAACATTTTTGCAGATGGAGAAGCATAGATCTCACGGCAGCCTTAAACTTTAATTCCTGAGGCTTTTTACCGCGCTTTGCCAGAAGGAAGGCGACGTAGAAAACAAAACATATAACAACAATGAACAAATGGCAGGCGGCGCTTATGGGAAGCCTTGTTACGCACCGAGGAAGTCGTCAGCGGAAAAGTGGTCAGCGTCCCACACCTGTAGCGTGAGTCGGGCCGGAATCTTGTATTCGGTCTCGTCCCAGGAGAACATGGACTCCTTCTTCGAGATGACAATCTTCTCCTCTGCCGCCAGGTAGTCGAAAGGAAAGATGTAGCGCCAGTTGAAGTTGCCCTCGCCGGTCAGCGAGTGGTAGTGGACGTCGGTGTCCTGCTTGTCTTCCTGTTGCCCCTTCAGCCACCTGTGCGGGGGAAAAGCCAGAGGAGAGGCTCAGCGGGAAGGACAGCCACCCATCCCTGAGGATGGACAGTCAGAGTGGTTGAGACCGCATTTCTCTCTCTTTGGGATCCACTGGGGGATTGCCAGAAGCTACGGATCTGCGCCAAAGGAGTAATGCTTCTAACACTGGAAGAGCCATGGATCAGAGGTCCTGTGCAGTGAACCTCAACCAGTTACCCTCCCCGAGATATTATTTGTTTGTTTTATTCATTTATCCCACCCAATGAGTGGCAGACTCTGGCAGCAAAACAACAACAACAACAACAACAACAACAACAACAACAACAACAACAACAACAACAACAACAACAACCACACAAAGTACACAACAGACCCAATTAGAAAATTCACACAAACAGCAAGCAAGGAACATAATAGCTAAACATTTTCTGTGTATAAGACTATACTTTTGTCTAAAATTTTTAGACTGAAAATTGATGGTCGTCTTATACATGGAAGTAAGCTGAGGAGAGAACAAAAACAAGTGGAGGGGAAAGCAGGGATCAAAGCGATCCTGCAGCGCTTTGATCCCTTTCCCCCTGCACTTGCTAAGCCCCACTAAGATTTCTTAATTGTGGGTTAGAAAAGTGGGGGGGGGGTCTTATACATGGGGGCATCTTATATACGGAAAATAGGTAACTAATAAAGATTAGTACCATATTTTTTTGTTTATCAGATGCTCCCATGTATAAGACACCCCCACTTTTCCAACACAAAATTAAGAAATCAATATTTTAAACATAAAACAGAACACATTTTATTTAGTAATTAGGTACGATTTACATTCCAGTACTGCCATATTATGCATCGCACTTAGCTTTGAGCCTCTGGGCTGAGAACGT
Organism: Pogona vitticeps; assembly: GCF_051106095.1. Classification (NCBI taxonomy): domain Eukaryota; kingdom Metazoa; phylum Chordata; class Lepidosauria; order Squamata; family Agamidae; genus Pogona; species Pogona vitticeps. The sequence goes on from NC_135783.1 coordinate 2,901,593, forward strand.
TTGGACATTACGAATCCCTGTTGCATCTGAGCACTGCCTACACGCTCCACCTCCAATGAGGTGTGTTCCATTTGTTTGTTCAGCATCCACTGATGTCATTTACAGAAGGCATGTGATTGGAGGAAGGCTGTTTGCAGAGGCAAAGTATGGGCAGTTTTGCAATCACATGGTTCTCTCCTCGGCTTACTTCCATGTATAAGACAACCCTCCATTTTTAGGCTAAAGATTTTAGACAAAAGTATCATCTTATACATGGAAAAATGCGGTAACTGTAATAATTTATTACGGCCAATGATCAGGAAGATAAGAATACATTATTTAGATAAAGATCACATAATATCAGAGATATTAAGACATGTCACTATCCATACACCGTCTGGCTCTTTTATGACATTAAAGTTAAAAAGACGTTCTCAGTTAGCCAGTGGCCTTGAGGGACATAAACGCTTTTAAAACATCGCAGCATTCACATAATACAGGATGAAATTAAGAGACACATATAAGCATCAGTATGCCACCCCAACTCTTCTAGAAAGTAAATTAAACAAGAAATCTCTAACGAGGGCAGGGGCACTCAAAGACCTTATGTGGTCAGGACACTCCGGCAAGCTATTGTGGCAGCGCAGGATTTGGCCACTTTACTAGTAATGTAAGAAACCTTAAGAGCAGCAAAAGAAGATAAAATTCATTTAATTCATTAAATTCATTTCTACTTCACTACCACGGCAAGGACATAAAACAATCAGAACAGGGTGTGCCCGGAAGAATATTAGTAACTATAAAACAGCTATCGATATATTGTTGTCAGACATCTTATTTTCCACCACATACTCTTTGTCCCCGGGGACACCTCATTGATATTCCAGAGAATCATCCTCACCTCATACCTAGCCATCACACAGAGTGGATGGAAGCATACGACATCATCATCATAACCAACAAAATCAACAACACCACACAGACCAGAAAGGAAGGATTGACCAAGAAAGCCGCCACGGATGCCAGCGTGGAGACATTCCAGCGGTGAAGCCATCGCCTGTTCTCCGGAAGACTTCCAAAGCCACAATAAACTTCGCACCAAGAGGCACCCCAAAAGTGAGAGAAAGAAACCGGTACATACGTACCCCCGGACAAAAATGTCACTGGACTTCTCGCCCGTGAAGTAATCGTCGTCCTCCAGGACCACCTCGTCGGTGTTCCACACGATCACTCTAAGCTCGTATCTGGCAAGGGAGGAAGGAATGGGGGTGAACCGCAGAGGAGAGAGGGAGAGGAGGTAACGATGGATCGGGGAAAGATCAGCTTTCCATAAAACTGTGTCCCCACTTGGGAGCGACTGGAAGGATGTGCCCGCACACTGGTGCACAAACCAATGACTTCTCCTTTAGGGACAGATGCGTAACTCAGGCAGGTCAACGGAGGCTTCAGGGCGCACAAAAAAACCCAAACCACTGCAGGAAGAGTGCACGTCTGTCTTCTTGGAGTCATAAGCTAAACCAAATCCTTTTCGTTCCCAGCACACACACCCCAACCTCATACGAGAGGACATATTACGAGTATCCCCACCCCTGGGCTCTTTAGACTTTTCACTCCCCAGAGACGGGAGGAAATGTTTGCTGGTTTTCAAAGAACGGGTTGCAGCAGAAAGCTTCTCTCGTTTTTCACGTTCTCTACTTTAAAAAGGGATCCTATCCCGGAGCGGGTCCTGAGACCCCAGTTCTGAAAGACAGAACTTCGGTAGCCCTGATGCCTCCAACACAGATGTGTGTGCGCATGCGTGTGCACACACACAAAGAGAGAGAGAGAGAGAGAGAGAGACTTCTAATGGCTACCTCCTACCACTGCCTTGCATTCTGGTCCATGCCAAGATGGATACAGCCTCGTGGGATGAACATGGATCCGTCTGGTGCACGGAGAGAGGCCATCTGCAGATGCTTTGGGAAATTATATAATAGCCTCCTTTGTCCTAGAATTGCAGAGGACTTGAACGGGGTACCATGTCTAATGTGATTCAGCCTTGACCGTCTCTAGACAACTTCCTTGGTACCCAATGCTGGCACAGTCTTTCCCTGCAGAACCTGAGTGTTGTGATGGGGGTGAACTAGTGGAATAAAAATCTGGGATACCTCTCCATCCCGGGTGGGCAGCCATCCACACCTTCCTATGTGCCCAGAGATACTGAAGCTCAGCGTTTTATACAGTGGTGTTTAACAACGTTAATTCGTTCCAGCGAAATCGCTGTAGAGTGAAAACGTCATAAAGCGAAATTAAAAAGCCCATTGAAATGCATTGAAAACCGTTCAATGCATTCCAATGGGCTGAATAACTCACCGTCCAGCAAAGATCCTCCATAGGGGCAACCATTTTTTCTGCCTGTAGAGCAAGGAATCCATCCAAAAACACAGCGGGGAGCCATTTTGAGCACCTGGTGGCCATTTTGATAACCCGACAATCAACTGTTTTGATTGTCGTAATGCGAAGAATCAGTTCCCGAAGCAGGGAACTGATCATCGGGAAGTGAAAAAAGCCCATTAAAACATTATTTTGCGATCGCAATTGTGATCACAAAAACATCGTCGTGAAGCGGATTCATTGTTATGTGGGGTAATCGTTAAGCGGGGCATGACTGTATTGGGATGGCGAGGACCCATATAGTCCCAGTCCAGAGAGATTTGTATTCCTTGCCCAACTTGCTTGCTGCTGACACAATATGGACACTAATAAAATAAAAATAAAAATAAAGCAAAGCCAAGCAAAGTGTGCTGCTTATATACTTCCCCATAGTGCTTAAAACACTCTCTGGCAGTTTAATAATGCAGGCTACACATGGCCTCTTCTCCCCAGTGAACGGGGTACTCAATTTACCCACCTTGGAAGGCTAAGTGAAGTCTACTTAGGATTGAAACCGGGAAATGAGAAGAGTTTTAGATGCAGTACTGCAATTTCCCCAGTGGAACACGGGGCTCCTCCTTTGCTTCTCCTCCTTCCTTCTGGAAGGGAAGGGAAGACTCTGCCCTGCTATGAGTCCGCTGGCCTCTCTGGGGTCGGAGAGATGTGCTCCCACACCCTCCCGATCCATGGAGAGAAGCGGCAGCCACACGCAGCTAAACCTGAGCAGCAACTGCAGCCGTGGAATTTCCCTGGCAGCTAGAATGACATCTTCTGGTATCTCATTCTTTAAATGAACGATGTCTCGGGCAAAGAGGCCTTTATTGCCTCCGGGTATCCACTCACGGGGGGGGGGGAACTGGAGTTCTAGAACGTTGCGCGCATGAGGTGGAAAAACCTCAAAACCTTTTTTCCACCTCGTGCAACATTTTAGAACCCTCAGGACACCTTCGATTCATCTTCCCTCCACACTGAAAATATCCCCAAACGTATTCTCCTAAGAGGCGTTTTGGTAATTTTAAAAACTTCCCAATATATGTTAAGTCTTTTCTTGAGATGTTGGTGCACAGCATGCTGCTATATCCATGCAATGCTAATCCTTCATTCTTGAGTTGCTTGTGATCATATTGTTTAGCTCTCTCTCTCTCTCTTGCTCTCCTTCTCCTTCTCTCTCTTGTTCTCTCTTTTTGTGTTTCTTTACACACAATCCAACCATCCAGCCTCCTCTGTGATGGTCCCAGCCTTGACCCCCCCCCCCCAGGAAAGCCCATCCCATCCCAGGTTGGCCAAGCCTTACTTCTTCGGTTTCCTGGGTGAGATGTCAATAGCAGGGCCAGGCGCCGGCATGTCCATGGGGAACATGTCCACCCACATCTCCAACCGACCCTGCAAGGTTGGAAAAAAACCGTTAGTGGCTCCTGAGCAACCCCCTCCCGCCAACTCCTACATAGGTCTCCCCCCAAAGTCAGTCGCAAGCCACTCAACTCTGTCTTAGATGGTTTACTGGAGCAGGGGAGCACAAAGGCAGAGAAAATAAAGAAAACAAATATTCCACTATGGACCATTCACCCCCATTCTCTCTGGCATTGCTGGCGTTTTGTATCATCTGAAAATTTGACAAGCATTCCCTCATCCAGCTCATTAATAAAAATATTGAAGAGCACTAGGCCCAGAACTGAGCCTTGGGGTACCCCACTTCTGACCTCCTCCCTGTTAGAGGAGGACCCATTAATCATCACCCTCTAAGTACGATTCTGTAGCCAGTTGTGCATCCAGCTGACTCTTGATCTATCCAGCCCACACCTCGTTAGCTTGCTCATCAGGAGATCATGGGGCACTTGGTCAAAAGCTTTGCTGAAGTCAAGGTATACTACATCTATAGCATTCCCTCTGTCTATCACAAATACATTGTGAAAATATTATTTTCAGTGTTTTTTTTCCTTGTATTGCTGAAGTAAACACCTGATTTTCCAGTCCTGGCAAGGAGCTCGGACTTCTCGGCCTCTCCCTCTCGGCTGATCTCGCACTCAGACCAAAAGGAGGGGGCAGAGAAGTCTGGGCTCTTGCTCCTGACTGGGAGATTAGCTCAGGAGACAAGAAAAGCCAGCTGGGCCTGGCGAGGGGATGATTGACGGAGGAGGCAGGGGACGGCAGCAGCAGCACCTTGATGAACCAGGACGAACCAATTTGGGCCCATCTCTACAGGAGAGCCATTCGCTCCTTCAGGTCTGCCAGCTCGGGAAGTGATGCTGGGTACCTGTTCAATTCCCGGCTTGTCCGGGTTGAGCAAGGGCCGGGTTTCCACATGCTCAGGCACGAGCTTGCAGCCAACCCGGGGGATCTCCTCCCAGTGATGCAGCACAGTCAGGGCCAGATGCTCGTCCGTCTGTTTTTTCTGACCTGGCAGAGCAAAGAAAACAAGGCAGTAAGAGGGAGACAAGCAGCAGCTAAGCAGGGGCCGCACCCCAAAGGCATCTCTGCAACTCCTTTTTAAAAGGGTGACCAGTTGGAAACTAACACTGCAGCATCACCAAAGTATTCTCGAAGTCTTTCATGGCCTGGATCTGATGGTCGTTGTGGGTTTTCTGGGCAGTTTGGCGGTGTTCTGGAGGTTTTTCTTCCTAACGTTTCTCCAGGCTCTGTGGCCGGCATCTTCAGAGGACAGGAGTCAGAACTCTGCCTGTGTTCTGGTGTAGTGTGTGGGATAGTGACCCCCCCCTTATCACAACAATACACCCATAACAAAAAACACGCTGATCACCCTAATCACCCAGTCTCCTGAAAAGGACAAAAAGCTGATCCGACAGCTACAAATACTCAACTATCCCACACACTACACGAGAGCACAGACAGAATTCTGACTCCTGAAGATGCTGGCCACAGAGACTGGTGAAATGTTATGAAGAAAAACCTCCAGAACACGGCCAAACAGCCCGAAAAACCCACAACAACCAACTATCACCAAAATTTAGCACTTTTTTTTAAAAAATGCTAATTATTTGGGGCTAAATTGAATTGTTTGTCTCATGTAGAGCCATTGGATCAATGCTTCCTACATGGATTTTTGACTTCCCAGACCGCGCGGTTCCAACTTTTTAAAATTTTATTTTAAAAATACTGGTAGAACTTGCTGTTTTAGCTTTCAAATATTGTCTTTTGAAATGACGTAAGCGGCCTGGGGCATCTTTTTTTTTAAAAAAGGAGGAAGGGTGGGTAAAAGTATTATGAATGGATGGATGGATGGATGGATGGATGGATGGATGGATGGATGGATGGATGGATGGATGGATGGATGGATGGATGGATGGATGGATGGATGGATGGATGGATGTTCTAGTCACTGTCCCCCACCTCCAAAAATTAGCTAGCTGTGGTCAATATTTTGTTTTATATTGCTCTTTACTACCTGAAAGATAAATCAGGCTATCAGGAGCCTAAAGTGCACCACGGCTAAAACTGTACTTTTGCAGTACGAGTACAAAATGGCATGAAATCCAGGCACCAGAGTTCCTAACCCTTTGGGATGGAGACGTCCTTGACGCCCCTCACATCCAGCCGTCACTTACCATGCTCATCCTCTGCCTCTGTGGGGCCGGTGAAGACCCGGTTTGTCACCTTCACTCTGCCCCCGGGCCCGTAGTGAGGGCCATCCACTTTCCCTTCTTTGCAGAGCTTGGATAGGATCTGGGTTGGCTTTTGGGGGTCTCGCCACATATTATAGCCATGGCTGTGGAGAGAAACATGGAGCTTGTCAGCGGCACAATCTTCTCTCGTTGGAACCTCTCACCCCCTGGGGCAAGAAGAAGTTCATTTCTGGCCAGGCAAGAGGATCGGTTCTGTCTGTTGCAGCCGAGAGAATGTGAACGGCCGCCGCAGAGAAGATTTCCGCCCAGCAAAACTCAGCCCAGTGATGTGGAAAGCCTTCTTACATGGAATAGGTCTGCGAGATGCCGCAGGTCGCCCTGTGCTTGCTATAGTATCGGTTCTCCAGGTCTATCTTGGTCTCGCCGATGAGATCGTCTGTGCCCACCAAGTCCCAGTCATAGATGGCGACGGTCAGCATGGACTCCATGGGGAACGTGGCCTCAATGTCGAAGGACCTGGAATGGGAGAAAGCAGACCTTTGGGGCCATGGAGGAACAGCAAATGGAGCCTCTTCATCCACACGAGACACAGGAGAGAGGGCCTTCTCTATGGCTGCTCCCAGAGACTGTGGAACTCCCTCCCACTGGAGGCCAGCCTGGCCCCGTCTTGGCTGTCCTTCCGCCAACAAGACCTTTCTCTTCTAATACTGTCTACTCCTTGTTACGAGTCCTAAATGCTGTCTTTTAATTGTCATAAGCTGCTTCGGGTCCTTTTTTAAAGAGAAAAGTGGGCTAAAAATATTTGAAACCCACCAACCAATAAATACTAGGTAAAGAAGAGGAGATAACGGCAAACAGAAATGGAGGGATGGAAAATACATTTCGTGGCTCGCTCAAAGGAAATTTGCCGTGCAAGGAGTTCAGACTTAAGACGGCTGGGAAAAGAAACCAACGGGATGGTCCTCCAGCTTGTTGCCTTTTAAGCGTGCACAAAATTTGCGGCCCCCCAGCTACCACTAGGCAGGCTTCTCTGTTGATGCTGCTTTGCAGAAAAGACCAGGGTGGCTCACCACCACACGGCCAGTCCCTTACTTCCCAAAGACCGGGTTCAGCTGCTTGGAAATGTAGTTCTCTTTGTCCTTGATATCTGTCTTCCCCAACTTGATGACAATGTAGGGATCCGCTTTGCCGTTGATGTCTGCAGGATGCAAATCCGTGGCCTGGAAGGGAAAGACTTGTCATCGGTCGTGGCTCGTGGCATTTGTATAACACACCTGAACAATTGAGGTTACGGGCGTTGCTTCCTCGGTGGAAGTGTGAAGCCTGCTAAGTAGAAGGATTTCAGTCGGCCAGCTAGAAAACAGAGTCGTCTCTGAAAGCCCCTTGCCAGGGGAGTAGACCAGCCTTTCCCGGCCTTCCAGAGGCCCTTTTTCTTCTTTTAATGAAAAGGCAGCCATAAATATATAAATTAGGTAAAGAAATCTAAACCTAATACTTCCAAGATCCTGCCTTGGTGGTTGTCAGAATGGTAGCCCAATACGCAGCAGAGTCAAAAAGCTGGAAGAGACTCCACCAGTTGATAACAACGACCCTGTTTCTCCTTATGAGTCAGACAACGCTGCTACTCAGAGTTTAGAACTGAGGTCTGGATCTGGTCATGGGCTGGAGGAGGGTCAGTAAACTGAAATTTAGTCCTGGCCACCCTGTGTGTAGGTAGATCCCTTGTCTTGGGATTGGGTACGTGGTCTATTCTGGCTGGTGTCTCCCTTTGAAAAAGCAAGGGAGAAAATACGTCTTGATCCAACACCCTAGAAGAGCGTCTTTTACCAGTCACCACTTCCAGCCATGCTTTGGCAAGGAAAGTCTGCTGCTCACATTCCAGCAAGCTACTCTCTGGACTACTGTAAGGCACTGTTTGTGGGGCTGCCCTTGAGGGTTACCTGGAAGCTTCAACTGATGCAGAGTGGAGCTCCTAAAGTTATAACTGGGAGAGCCAGGTGGAACCCTATTACGGCGGTTCTGAAAGGGCTGTATTGGCTGCACCTTTGACTTTAGGCATAATTCTGTGGGTTGGCGTTTGCTCAAGGGAAGAGATAACGAGGACGCTTTTAAACTTGGGGAGCGGGAATCAGGAGCTGAGAGATAACAAAAAGCTGTGCGTTTTTTTAAAAGTGAGAAACAGAGCATGGAATTCTAGAGGTGGAAAGATTTCCGGGCTCACGATAAGGAAGAGATGCTCACCCTCACAATGTAGACACGGACCAACACGTTGATGGGGTCGTTGCTCGGAATCCCTTGGAACATGCCGAAACTGGGGTCATAGCCGGCCTCTTTGGTAATGTCATCAAGGAGCGGGACTTTGAAGACACACAAGGAGCCCTGTGGGGGGAGAAGACCTTTGAGCTCACCTCGAACGGCATCTAAGCTAGGCCTGGCCTGGACCAAGCCAGGAAGAAGCCCGCGTGACGTGTCCTCCTTCTCATGCATCTTTGAAACACATTGGTTAAAGCTCAAAGAAGCAAAAAAAAAATCCTTTATGGCACCTGAAAGACTAACCAAGGATGATGGCGAAAGATTTTGTAATTTCTCTAGGTCATAAATCTTACGCTCAGCATGCCTTTCCAGGGGCCACAAGGTAACTCTCTGCCACCCCTCTGGAATCTGTGGGTTTCCTGCTTCGGCAGAGGGCTAGGCTCAGCTTCCTTGAGGTCCTTTTCATCTCTGATATTGTGTTAGCGTTAAAGGAGTGAGTGCTCTTAATGTTGGTCAGAATCCTTTTCAATTCTGACCAACATTAAGAGCATGCGTAATCCGATACGGCTAATTGTCACTAACCGATGAGCTGCCAGGATGCATCTCAGTTGTGCGCCTGATCCAGTTGTCCAACTGGGGTACTCCCCGACACCTTCTCCATTAGCAACAATTAGCAAGCTAGGCAAACTAAGCTCAAAAGAAAGCAGAGCTGGGCGATGGCCTTGAATTCTTCCACCTCCTATGATCTGGATTACGGTACAAGCCAGAGAAGATTTCTTGGTTTTAATCATCCATCCATGTTCTCAACTATCTTTCTTTCTACTCTCTTCCCTTAATCCCTCACACATGATTCCCTCTTCCCTTGAGGTAACTAATATTGTAATGAATACAATGTTAATAGAAGTGAGGTGCCAAGTAGGTCTAGAGTTACTTTTTAGGTCTAAAAAAATTAAAATTGCCTAGTTACTCTCAAACATTTATTTGGAACACCATATTAAGGCATTTTAGATGGCAGTTTTACAGACGCTTTCTTTCCCATCCTAAATAGCAAAGGAAGGATTATTTGGTAATATTTTGGATTTATATATATAAATCCCAGGTACAATATCATAATTGCCTACTAGGGGGCACCAGAGGGTATAACCTTGCTTTTTCTTTCTTTCTGGTTTCCTTGTCCCACCAGTGCAATGCATTCAGAGCAAGATCACGAATGACCTGCACAATCGGAGCAAAGAGAACTGACTGCTCAGGAAACTGAGCTCTGAAACTAACTCAGCATCTTTTTCGAGATGGGGGTGGGGGGAGAAAGCAGCCACTTCTAGAAACGCGATGGGTGCCCCTCTTATGGAAAGGGTCTGGCAGCCATCCCAGGTGTCCTTCAAGATCTCCCACCCAGACAGGTGGAAGCTCACCTTGAACCTGCCCACAATGCGGTCTTCATCTCCCGTATTGTCGTCGTCGTCCCCGATCTTCCCGCGGAAAAGGCTGAATGTGTGCAGCCAGTCCTCAAAGTAGCCAAACTCTGTCTCCAGCTCTTTGGGGTACACCTGGGTCATGAAGAAACGGGGCAAGGTGAACACCGTGACAAAAGCTGGGCCTCTGGTCACCCTCATTGACTGCTCGATCCTTTGGCCAGGACAGCTAGCCTGTGTATGATTCGGTGGAACCCTCTGTAGCTGATGCAGAGTCTCTGAGTCCCTCCCCAGTCCTCTCCCCCTTGCACGTTCTGCTTCCTCTGTGGATGTAACAGGCAGGGTTTGAAGGATGACATGAACAGATCTGCAATGAGAAGACCTTCTCCACCACCGCCAGGACATTCCAGTCTCTGTTGGGGGGCAAGGGTCATGGCCAGAGGACAAACCATCAAGGAAGCCTGCTTCACAGTTCCCCCATATCAGGCAAAAACAACAAAAATGTAAAGAAGAAGAAGACACAAACATTCGGGCACCTTAAGAGACTGCTATATTTCATTGTGAGCTTTCATAGACAAGTCCACTTCTTCAGGCCTAAAGGCTAACTTTTTGTTTACTTTTTATTTTTATTTTTTTCCTGCCTGATATGCTAGCACAGATTACACAGCCACCTCTTCTAAAACTACAGCTTCTCCAGTTTCCTACCTTCTTATTCCTCCTGAACTCAGCATCTCCTCATAGAGAAACTGAGCCCACGGAAGCGAACGGGGCCACTGTACAGCCCACAGGAACCAGATTTCTATCCAGTCCCTCTTGCCCAGTGTTATTTGACGAACCGCAGCTCTCCAGGAACTAAGACAGAGGTTCCTCTCACTTCTACCTGGATTTCATCAGACAATAGGCTTCCAAGCCCATGCTATACCCCTTGTTGACTAGGTAATTACACAGATGGCTGAAGAACAATGAAAGCACATCTTTGTTTACTGGGGTGGCAGTAGGGTTATCTGGCAGTAATTAACCCAATAGCCGGCTGGTATCCCTAAATGGGGAGAAATGTAGCCTGTAAATAAGACCAATAAATAACTAATATGTGTTTGGCTTATTTGGGTACTGGGTTTCTCAGAAAGAGGTTGTGTGTGTTTCTGAAGGGTGAAAGAAGCTGCATTGGATTTTTTTTTCTTGAATGGCCACCATCATCATTATTGTCCCCATCATTTTAGAAAGGCAAGGTTGGAAGGGGACCCATGGGTTCACAAGTCCAGCCCCTGTCAAGGAGGCCCAGTGCGGGTGGGGTGGGGGGGAATCAAACTCCCAACCTCTGGCTCTGCAGCCAGATGGCAAAACTACGGAGTTCTCCAGCGGTTTCACCGCTAGGTTTACCCCAATTTTTCCCCGGGCTGCACCGCTAGATCATAACGGGGAAGGCTGTTGGCCGAAGGGCTTTTTTGCTTCCCTGGGGGGCCTGTCCTGATGGCCACTCACCTTCAGCTCATCGATCTTCTGCTTGACCTTCTTCTCAGGGGCGTCCGGCAGAGTCTGCGGCTGTTGTTGCTGCTGCTGTTGCTGCTGTTGCTTCTTTTTCTTCTCCTCCTTGGGCGCCTTGGCTTTGCTCTTCCCTTGGCCCTTGGTGCCTTTCATGGGAGAATCATCAAGTTGGATTTCCAAATTTCTCAGTCCACACCCTCCCCCCCCCCGGGAAGAGGCGGTGGGCAAGGAAGCAGGAGGGCAGGTGGTGCGGAGTGGGAGGTGGCGAGCGAAGGGGGACCCAGGAGATGAGAAACAGAACACTCAGCCATGATAAGCATAAAAGAGGACAGACACTGATTTTTTTTAAAAAAAAAATTAAATTTAAAAAATTCCCCAGTTTAGCCATTCCTAACAAATTCCTCCTGCATTCCAATTCTCAGAGGTCAGGGTGGCTTAGCCCAGGAGAGGTTTTCTCTTTGGAAAGCCAATATAAACTAGAAATATATGTGGCAGGTCCGCCAAAAAGCAACGGAAGGTTGCAGGAAGACACTGTTTGAATCTAAGCCCAGATGTGTTTGATGATTTGTGACATTTGCATATATTATTTATATATTATGATTACTATTTATACTGCCCATCTAACCTGTGGTAGAGAGCAGAACCCCAGTATCTCTGGGAGAGTGGTTCCAAGCCCCCCCTACATGGATGCTGTGTTTCTAACACAGGCCAGCCAGATGGGTCAAAATGGTTGAAACTGGACTCTTTTTTTGCAACGGGGGGGGGAGAGGGAGGGAATCAGCCCATGAAGAAGTTATTGTTTGGCACTACATCTCCAGCAATCTGGCCGGGTAGTCCCAAAAAGTAACTTTTCCAAGTTCTGCAATCAGGCGTGCAATGATCCCGTTGTCAACTCCAAGAGGACGCCTCCGAAATTCCTCAAATACTGGAAACCAAGAGGGTTTTTTTTTCAGTCTGAAATCTCCCCCAGTGTCGGTCAGACTCTCGGGTGGCCCCTCCCTCTGAGTGAATCTTCGTTTGTCCCTCCTCTCCTACGTACAGCCTTACAAACATTTACCGTCGGAAATTTCCAGCTCTTCCTTCTCCTCGGCTTCCACTGCAGCTGCCTCTTGTTGCCGAAGTAGCTGGGAAATTAACGGTAGAAGGAAGGAAGAGGTGAGCCGGGCATAACAGATCGTCCATCATGGGGTGGAGGATCATGCCTTCTACAAGGACTTGAATCGGTTGCTTCCTCCAGCATGAAGGACTCAACCCTATTTGAGGTGGGAAGGCTAGTCCAAACCCCAGACATTCGGGAAGACCAGAAATGTCATTCCGAGGACCACACCTCAGAGTAGGACACCCTCTTCACTTAAGATAATAAGATACGGAGGACACCCGTTCTCATCAGCTGAAAGGACTGGAATTCTTCCTGTGAGCCCAATATAGCGGAGACAAATCGGAGGAAGAATGGCCTACAGAGTCCAACCCAAACTAACAGGACTTGGAAGAGCCAAGCACATACCACACGAGATGTGAACAGGCGGAATCTTTGTGCTGACACGTGCTTGTGCAAGGGAAATCATGGACATCTTGGGAGGAATGGCCACGGATAGCCTTCCTCGGCACACATCCCACCACGCTATTCGGGAGGTGTGCAGCAATGCAATCCATGACTCCTCTGGAGCAGGCTGGTTGCCCCCTAAGGCTTCCGCAATTTCCCTTACATGGGCGTAAACTGGCAACAGGATCCTCGGGCAAGGCATTATCTCTTGCCCATGCAGAACGAGCTTGGGCAGGGGGATAATCCTGCCGGTCGAACCCACTGATGTTTCGGCAGCGGCGTAGTGTGGGGAGCCCCTTCCATAGGGGCAACAGCCCCTCGTGCAAAAGTCTTGGGTGTGTGCAAAATTTCAGACCTGCCACAGAGCCATCAGGCAAGGCGGAGCACAGAGTGAGTGAGAAAGTGTGCGACCGTACCCTCCTCTCACGATCCCTCTTCTGGCTGCGATGGCCACACTTGCTCGCTTGCTATGATCTGCCCTCCGGCCATTTGGTTCCGGCGGCAACAGCAGCGGCGGGGTTTGGTAATGGCCGAGGGGACCCGGGACCTCCGGAGAGGGCAGCCTGGAGGGTGAAGGGTGGCCTGGAGGGTGGTGAGGGGATGGGGGCTCCACCAGCTCTGAGCTCTCCCCCCCAAATGCCACTTCCCAAGGCAACCTCGATGGGGCTGGCCACCCAAACTACACCACAGTGCTTTCCGGACGGCTCTGCATTTTCTTGCCATCTTAAGACAGAGCAGAGCCTGCAACCCAGGTTTCCAGCCAGCCCCCTTCCCCATCTAGAGCCCGGTCTCGCCCCCTACCTCCTTCATGGTTTCAATGGAAGCAAAATACTTGGACCACCAGTCCAGGGTGCTCTCGGCGGGCTCCTCCTCCTCGCTCTCTTCCACCCCTCCTTTCTTCTTCTTCTTTTTCTTCTTCTCCTTCTCTTCTTCCGACTGCAAAAAGGGTGAAAAAAAAAGAGGTAGACAACAGAGGGGTGATTGTCAGGACTTGTCCTGTTTCCTGGGGCCTCTGTGGTCCTCTCTACACAACTCTGCTCCCCCCTTTTGGAAGAGAGAGAAGTCTTTTCCTTTATTTCATTTTCGCCAGCCAGAAAGCCCCCACGGTATCTTCCCACAGTGTGAAAATACAGCCCTTTTGTGGGCAGTTCGTTCCCATCTTTATTCCAAAGGAATAAAAGCTCTTTCTCTGGAACATGCTATGTCAGAGTCCCACGATGGGCCGTGTGTTCAGCCACCTACTATCGCCTCCCCGAATCATCATAGAATCATCTTAGAAGTTGCAGCGCTGGAAGGGAACCTAAGGGATCCTCAAATCCATCCCCTCTCCAGGGGGTGGAATCAAACCCCCAACCTCTCGCTTCACAACCAGGGACCTCAACCACCGAGCATATTATTTGACTTCCCAGTCAGCTTGGACAGCCAGGCTCGCTCGGTAAAGAATTCTGCGCCTTCTTACGTAACAGAATTCACAACCGCTCGCTCTACACTCGGAAGACACCTGGTTTAGGCCCTTTACAAAGCAGTCATTGAGAAGCATCTCTTGTCTGGCTGGCACTTGTTTAAGGAGTGGTTCAGATTTGGCTCAACAATTCTGCCTTGGGGTGCAAATTAGACGGGACACCCCGTAACCTTCATAAACCACCAATGGAGGAGAGGACCGCCACTCTTCCAGACCTTCCGCACCCATGCTTCTGCCTGTCCCACCTTCAGAAAAAAAAAACTTCTAAAAGTCTTCAGAATGTCCTTGATCTAATATCTCCTCCCATTCAGGGCAGGGGAAAAAAAAACACAATAGGTTTTGTGCCAGCAGATGCAAATAACGCCTTCTGCTTTTATTAAGCAATGTATTATTAAGCCTATAGAATATAAAACACATTTTTTTTAAAAAGCAGAAAAACATGGTTATGACAAAAATATGGTGTTGGAAAAATCCCACCCCCTTGTATAAATGAATACAATCAATTAAGAGCGATACACCGTGATACTGTTTTGCACACCAAAATTCTAGTTACGTTAGTGTCCCAGAGAGTGCAAGCAGTAATTCCCTCCCATAGATGAGAAAGGAGCCTATCGTCTAGATTCAGCTAGAAGACTTTTCATGGGAAATCGCTCAAGCAACTGTCACGTGCCTCCCAGGGAGGATTTGTTTATCGGAGCAAAACCAGCCACGAACTTTTGCTCATCTTTACAAGAGGGAGTCCCCCTTAAGCAATCCTTCGTGAAGGACACCCGGTGCTCCCTTGAATCTGCTCATTCCAGCACAAGGTTTCTTCACCCCCAAACCCTCATGTCTCCTTTGGTGACTGCTGAAGCACAGTGCCCCGGGGAAATCCCTTCGCTGCTGATAAAACCTATCAATGGCATGAAATACACAATCCCCTTTAGTCGGATCCTTTGTGAAGGTATATGGGGCATAGGGTCCCCTACTGCATTACTGCCACCCTCCTGACATCAGTTGCAGGGGGGTGGATTTTCCCAAAACCATCAGGCCCCGTCAAGCCCTCATCAATCCCAGTGGGATTGGGTGTCCCCAATCTGAGCAATCTCATTTCCAAGAAGCTTGTTCCTTTG
Organism: Pogona vitticeps; assembly: GCF_051106095.1. Taxonomy (NCBI): domain Eukaryota; kingdom Metazoa; phylum Chordata; class Lepidosauria; order Squamata; family Agamidae; genus Pogona; species Pogona vitticeps. Next base: position 2,916,832 of record NC_135783.1, read on the forward strand.
ACTATTTACCCTTATTCTCTTGGCCTTTGCGCTGGTGCTCAGTTGTCAATTTACCCAGTAAAGTTGAGGTGAACCCATTTCCAGGTGATGGAGAAGCGGCATTGAGAAGAATGGTCTATATACAACACAATGTATGCAAAATCACAAAATCACAGACACAGCCGGGCCAAGCACAGCCATCACTTACCACATCCACCTTCACAACCGCATCAGAGTTCTGCCGCCCGGAAAAGGAGTAAGGGGAGAACAAGCGACGGTTACTAAAATACAGGAAAGCTGCAGCTGCACCAACACGTGGAAATGCAAACGTTACGGGGAAGATGTGCAGAGGTAACTGCAGGCCCAGCACCACAAGCATGCAAGAGGGAATGCTACTGAATGACCCCGGAAGTCAACCGGAAAGGCATTCACCGATGGACAGGGAGGGCCTCCAAGAAATCAGGACAGTAGCCTCCAAGAAATACACAGCTTCCGTCTTTTACTCATGCAGTCAAGGGGAGCAACAGATGCCATTTCAACTGTTTATGCAACACTGGAATAAAACGTGGGCAATTCACATGGCTTTCCGGCAGGAGGGGAGCAAAACCAAGAAGGTCACCATGAACGTTGGCCGTGGTTGGGAGGAAAGTGTGGAGGGAGGCAAAGCTAACCAGGGATGCCGCACGCCGGAGAGTGCAAGCTGTAGGTCGTTATGGAAGTTTGTGAACAGCCATGGAATCCTGCGATTTGTAGTTGGAGGTTCTTGCGTTTTTCACTGAGGGAAGGGCACCAGAACTCTCCAGCAGAAATATCTGTGAAGATTCTCAGTCGCCCAAGTGAGGTTCTCTGGAAGTTGAGTCATGGCCACTGGGCTTCTGTTTTGTTAGGTTGAAACGTTTCTCTACTCCTCCAAGTAGCTCCTTCAGTCTGAGGAGAGTTGGTAGGAGATTCCAAATATATCCTCTACATTGGTTTCATTAACCCCTAGTAGGAGTAATATGAATAGACTCCTTGGAAGGACAAAGGACAGGAAGTGAGGGATAATCCCAGTTCTGCAGTCCTTCTTCCACTCATCATCATGGGTCGTTAATGGTCGTTAACAGTCGTCTTTCTGGAGGGTGTGGTCATGAACTTGACAGCCTAATCAGAAAGAAGTCCAGTTGCGAGGACTCAAATTCCAGATCTCCAGCAGAGAATTCTGAGTCTTCTGGACTAGCTATCTCTGAAGCTGTAGAAGGGAACCACGGCAGTTCACGGAGTATCGAACTGGGGTACCCGACGCGCTCCAGAACTTGGTGTTCTGAACTTCAGGTTTCAGTCTGAACTCTGCAAGAGCGACCCCAGTGTCCTGAACCCTTGACCTCAAACAGATTCAGCACCTTGGAGAGCGCCATTAAACTCCCTACCAAAACCTTAACTCCCTCAACATCAGAGTCCCTAGACCTCATGACTTAAGATGAGGGTGGGCAATAGGTCACCCTAAATGGCCACGTTTGCCCCATGCTCAGGTCCCTAGTCTCCATTCTCTCTCAGAAAGTCTCCTTGTGCTCTCTAAAGGAGGATGGGGATCATTTTGCCATGGGGGGTGGGCTACCCACATTTTGTTTTTAAAAAAATGCTTTTTAAAGTTGGGAGGTGCTAAAAGGACTGCTGTAATTTAAAAAAAAATTCAGTTAAAAGGAACCCATAACCACAGCCTCCATAATATGCAACCACCTACTTTAACTGTAAAACAATAAATATGTAAAAGTCTGTATAAGCCTATCCCTTAGTCGCATCCCTTTAGAAGGGCAGGCCTGGGGTTGCCACAGACTGAAAAAGGGCTTCACCTTGGCTTAAGACTTCATGACTAGAATGAAATCTAGGGGGCTCAGCAAGCCACACACATCCATACAACTCACACTGAAAACACACTGAAAGCTTTGGAAGTCCATGCAATAGGCCAAGGTGGGATCCCTCCCCTCCCCAACATGGCAGGGACTCTCTGGGGAATTCTGGGAGATGTAGTCCCAGAACAACCATATTCCCCTCTGCTTTGGATGACACCGACTTGGAGCATCAGCTGGGCATCGGGCGCTTCCTGTCTCACCCTTGAGATTCTGAAACTTACCGCTTCCAGCTTGACCATGGTCTCCATCTTTTTGATGGGCACCTCTGGCTCCATGTTGACCACAATTTCACCTGCGGGGTAAGAGTAGGGGCCTCCATTGGCCAGGGCCACGTAGGCGTTCATGAGCTTGGCTGGACAGAAGAGGAGAAACACAGCACCGAGCACGCACAGAGAAAGAGAGAGAAAGAGAGAGAAAGCAGGACTGAATCATTTTAGGACAGAAAAGAACAGCACACGAGGCTGAAGAATGAAAAATGGACCAAAGGGATGAAGAATAAATAAGGGCAGAGCTTCGGTTCAAAGGAAAAATAACCCAGAGGTGTGAGAAGCTCAGAAGAATATTGAACACATATGAGCAGATTTATATGATAAAAACTCCACGATTTGGAGATCAGCACAACGCCTTGCATCTGTGTTGAACGTCACATGAAAGTTGCCAGACCTATTATCTGAGCAGCTGTTTACCACGTTAAGTGTGCTTAATATTTCAGATGTCTGTGTGTGTGGGGGGGGGGTTCAGAGGTGGTGGCCTGCTTCTTAAGGAGACTCATAGAGACCCCTCAGGAGGTTCCTGAGATTTTGAATCAGCAATTCTGCTAATTCCACGGGCTTCTTGGCTAGCACACGAGCTCTTGAGCAGAAATGCAAAACTCGACCGGTCTCCTCCGTTCCCGTGAGAATCAGAAAAGGGGAATATTCTCCTCCGTCACAGGAGTGGCAAAGAGCAATGACCAGATAGACAGGGTATAAATAAATAAATAAATAAATAAATAAATAAATAAATAAATAAATAAATAAATAAATAAATAAATGATTGATTGATTGATTGATTGATTGATTGATTGATTGATTGATTGATTGATTTTATCAATGGCGGTCGTGCCAAACCAAGTTTTTCGCAAACGGCACCATTTGTGCAACACCGCACAATACAACAGAGTTCCGTAATTCTAGTCAAATGCACGGATAGCATAAAAACCAGGGCAGCTGCTACGAGGTTTCATCCACATTTAAGGACCTGACCCCCCCCCCCAGAGGGCTTATTTTTGTTCCTTTCTTAGCAGCCAGATTTCCTGTACTTCCTTTTTCTATGTGTATCTCTCTTTCTCTCTCTCTCTCTTTCTCTGCTCATTGAATGGGAAAGGACATTATATGTGTGTGTGTTCTCTGCCGCCTAAGTCAGAACTGACTTTGAGCAACCCTAAGAGGGCTTCCAAGGTAAGTGAGATATTTAAGATCTTGTTTTTACCCACTCCGCTCTCCCGGACAGTTTTCATGGCTGAACGGGGATTCAAACTCTGTTCCTCCAGAGTCTTAGTCCATCATTCTATCCACTACACCAACACTGGAAATCCTATTTTATTTTATTTTATTTTATTTTATTTATTCAATTTTTACCCTGCCCCTCTAGACAACGTCTATTCGGGGCGGCTTACATCAGTTAAAACAAGTTAAAAAACATATAAAATGCATTTATACTAATTAGTTCTAAACAAAAGGTTTCCAAGATGGTGGTATACAAAAGAAAGAAAGAAAGAAAAAAGATAGAGAAAAAGAAAAGGAAAATGACTTAATTGACTGGGGGGTAGACCTGTTTAAACAACCAAGTTTTTAATTGGCTTTTGAAAACCCGCAGCGAGGGTGCCAGCTGGATTTCAGTGGGAAATCCTAGGAAGGACATTCGTTTTATACAAATACATTTTGCTCAAATGAAGCTGGCTGGATAGCTCAGGGGTTTAGGTCTCTGGTTGCAGAGCCAGAGGCTGGGAGTTTGATTCCCCCTTGGTGCCTTCTGGGAGAACAGCCAGCCTGGGTAGCCTCGGGCAGGCTGCAGAGTCCCGGGGATGCCCCCAGGAGAAAGCGAATGGCAAACTACTTTCTCTACCGCAAAAGCCCTTGGAAAGGGTGACCGTAAGTCTGAATTGACTTGACAGCACATCGTTATCATTAGCTAAATAGCTCAGGGAATCTGATTCCCCAGCCTGGGTGGCCTTGGGGCAGCTGCACAGTCTTAAAAGTAACCCCAGAAAAAAGGGAATGGTGAACCCCTTCTGCAGACTCTACACTTCGAAAGAGCTGGCTGGGTAGTTCAGTGGTTTAGGTCTCTAGCTATGGAGCCAGAGGTTGGGAGTTCAGTTCCTCCTCTGTGCCTCATGTGAAGTAGAGCCAGCCTAGGTGGCCTTGGGCCAGCTGCACAATCCCAGGGTGGCCCCCTCAAGAAAGCAAGGGTGAACGACTTCTGAGTATTCTCTATCTGGATTACCCCGAAAACGACTGCCACAAGTTGGAATTGACTTGACAGCACATACAGTGGTGCCTCGCTTATCGACGTTAATTCGTTCCAGCGAAATTGCTGTAGAGCGAAAACGTAAAGCGAAATTTTAAAAACCCATTGAAATGCATTAAAACCCAATTAATGTGTTCCAATGGGCTAAAAACTCACCATCCACCGAAGATCCTCCATACGGTGGACATTTTTGGAGCCTGTATAGTGAGGAATCCGTCCCTAAGCACAGCGGGGAGCCATTTTGAGTACCCGGCGGCCATTTTGAAAACCCGACAATCAGCTGTTTTGATCATGTTAATGCAAAGAATCAGTTCCCGAAGCAGGGAACCGATCTTCGCAAAGCGAAAAAAAACCCATTTAGACCATCATTTTGCGATCGCAATTGCAATTGCAAGAACATCCTTGTGAAGCGGATTCGTCGTAATGCAGGGTAATCATTAAGCGGGGCACAACTGTAATTATTATTAACAGGAAAAACAAAACCCTTCTCAATCTCAACTGAAGATGCAGGATCTCATGGTACTTTTAAACTCCTCAAGTTGGTTCATGAACACAGCCTAAATCGACCAGGATGTGGAACCGATTGACTCTTCTTACATCCTTCTTCTGGAGTGGCTCGTTAAATCACATTTCCCCCTCATTCTCTGCCCCCTTCCTTTCCCCTTTCACACCAGCCAATCCAAAGCTCTTTCTGGAGAAGGGAACTGTCACGTGGCCTCCTCTACAGCCATCGCTGGGGCGCCCACCTCTTTCTCCAGAGCCTTTCCTTCCCGCTGTCCCCCACCCCCACCGGTTACCTGCGGTGCTCCAGTGCTGGGCCTTCTTATCGGGAGGCCTGTAGATGAATTTCCGCAATGAGTTGACCGCATGGCTGCCCACGAGGGTGTAACGCCCGAAGGCGCGGCAGTCCACCACGCGGATGTTCAGGGGCGGGTGGAGGAGCTCGTTTTCGGGCAGATCCTGCAAAAAAAAGGAGAGCAGAAGCCGCTCGGGGTCGTCTTTGGGAAAGGAGATATCAAGATCAAGCAAGTTGAAAGGAACCTTCCGGGCAACCTCGACGGAGGCACCTGTTTCTCCTCGCTCTCCGGCATCAGCACAGATAAAAAAGGAACTTACCACTTCAAACCACTTGACCAAGGTGCTGAAATTGGGGTTTTTCTTGTAATTCTGGATGAGGGAAGACTGGACTCCCCTTCCGGCGCACTCAATGTCCACTCTAGGTCTGTCCACCTGGGCCAAGTTGACCCGCTTCAGGTCCCTCAGTCCCCAGAATAAGATCTAGAGAGAGTTAAAAAAACATACAGGGTCTTGGGGACGATAATGGCGGCCGTTGTTTGGGTGGGAGGGAAGAATCTCTGAGAATTTCCAGGCCCGTCCCTTTGGGAACACACACCCCACGAGCAAAGCCAATATTCAGAAAATTGCATCCATTCAACTGGTCACGCCCTCTCTTTCTCTTTTAATGTAGGGTGAAACTGCAGGGCAGTCCAAGAATCTTTCAGAATTTGGGACATGGTAATGATGAAAAGCTGAGGCTCAAATACTTTGGCCACCTCATGAGAAGAGAAGACTCCCTGGAAAAGACCCTGATGTTGGGAAAGGGTGAAGGCAGGAGGAGAAGGGGAGGACAGAGGATGAGATGGCTGGACAGGGTCATCGAAGCAACCAACATGAATTTGACCCAATACTGGGAGGCAGTGGAAGATAGGAGGGCCTGGCGTGTGCTCTGGTCCATGGGGTCACGAAGAGTCGGACACCACTTAAGGACTAAACAACAACAACAATGATGAAAATCAGATTCACCATTGGTATCAAGTGGGAAATCCACAGGGCCAAATGGTAGTTACGCGAGAAGGACATGACTTTCACATTCTATGTTATTATGGGCTCCAGCTACTGGCAGCCAGCTCTTGGCTGAAGATCAGGAAAAACTTCTTAACTGTTACAGGAGTACAGTACAACAACGGCATCAATGACCTCGGGAAGCACTCCAAGGCTGGAGGCATCCAAGAGAAAATGGGACCACTGTCTGTCGGATGTGCTTTAACTTGGATCCTTGCCTTGAGTAGGCGGTTGGATTGGATGGCCTTAGAGGCCCCCTTCTGACTCTTCTATGATTCTTCTATTCTATGGTTTGTTGGCTTTTCTTTTGGCTAGAGTTAGGAGTGGGGAAATCTGCACGGTCTCCTTTTCTCCTGCATTCCCATTTTTAAACTTCAGCCTTTTTTCCCCCCCTTGTTAAAAGCATGATCCGTGGATTTTGGTAACTTCTCCTAAAGTGAATTGAAGCAGGATTCTCCTCCTTCTGTAACTGGCTGACATTCAATAGCATTTAAAGAAGCAGGACATACGGTACTTCTTTGCCAGATATGTGTTAAACGTGAGGATGGAAAAAAAAAAAGAGATGCCATGACCTTAATGTAGATCTAATGTGATTTATTACACAACACTTTAATGCCAGACTATTAAGAGTTTAAGAGGAACAAATTTGTCAGTTCCCCACAGTCCAGTTTTTTTTTATTTTTTAAATCTAAATTTTCCTGCTTCAGTGGCAGATTGGAACTGATGACATTTGGGGGTCCCTTCTAGCTGTACAACTCTATGATTCTATGACTAGCATTCGGTTGGCCGAACTCACAGCTGTTAGCGAGCTGTGGCAGATGTGATTCTGACACCAGATGGGTCATGTAAGCCTCTGTCCAGCTAAAGGTGCTGAGCATGGTGATGGGCAAATGGATGTTGTGGCCCAACAAACACCATGCTCAGCACATCCTATGGCTGGATTGCGCAATGCCTTCTCCTAACGTCATATCCTGTTCTGCATGCACAGGGTGACACCGTGGAGTCACAAACAGGATTATAGCTTGTGATTTTTAGAAAGACGGTAAAGACTGAATTATTTAAAGCTGCCTTTAATAACAGACTCTCCAGAATGAACCCATAATAACTTTTTTAAAAAAAAACTAATTCTGGAGTTTTAGATAGTTATATTTATGGCTATTATTACTGTCTATTGCATTGCCATGGTGCTTTTGAAATTATTTTTTAGTTATTGTGGGTTACTGAGGGTCGTAAGTTTTTATTTTGTGTAAACCACCCACTATAGTGCTTGCACTAATGAGGCAGTCGTATAAACAATGTATGAACAAATGAATGAATAAATGAATGATTCTAAGTCCCATTATAAAGATGCTTGAGAATTTGGAACATTCTTACTTTAAAAAAAAAAAAAAGATAAGGATTGCATCAAATTGAACTGAAACTCCCATTTTTAGCTGTTTGGCTCAGGATAGTTCATCTTATTTTTCTTATTTAAATTGCCTGGTAAGATTTTGTGTTACGAATGTCTGGAATCCATTCTCTTTCAAGCTGCTATTTTGATCTAGTACAGCGGTTCGCAACCTTGGGTAACCCAGGTATTCTTGCAATGCAACTCCCAAGAACCCTGGCCAACAGAACTGGTGGTGAAGGCTTCTGGGAGTTGTAGTCCAAGAACACCTGGGTGACCCAAGGTTGGGAACCACTGATCTGGTATGATTTTTTTAAAAGCACATCATGTGAACCCATCTGTCTGAGCCTGGAATCCATGCACGAGACGGTCCTCCAGTGTAGACAGGCCAAAAGAGACATCCATGGATTCATGTTACCCATAAAAGAGCATCGGAAAAGCTTCAGCCTGTCTGAGTACCTCCACTCTGTATTTGCTCAGCACCGGTCGGATCCCTAGTGGCACGGGCAGGATGGGGCCCCGGTCCATGTCTGTGGGTCCATCAATGGGAGGTAAGTCTGCCTTCCCGGTTGGGCCAATCTGGAAGAGAGAGGAAGGGAGGCTATAAAGGAACTTTTTCTATGGGTATCATCACATCCCCTCCTCCTGCCTCCCTCCCCGCCCCTTTAACAAACATATACCCCAACCAGCGATCACAATGCTTCCATCCAGTTCTGTCCATCAGAAGGTCAAGGCTTCCCATCCATGCATCAGCTACGAGACAGTCCACAGGTTTTCACTGGGAACGTCTAGAACCCTTAATCACGACCATGAGGATCTAGTTTAGAAAACAGTGCCTTGCAGAAACCACATTAACTCCCCATGTTTTCTTTCCGGTGGCATGATTTCAAAAGTTTGTCTCCAGCGTTCAAAACGGTTCTGATTGCTGTTGTCTTGATGGAAGTCGTGCAGATTCCAGACCTTGGTTACAGCCACGCAGGCTTCTAGACTCGCCCAGAGAAAAGCTAAAGAAGGCAGAGAGACTCTGAACATGCCGGTCCATGTTCTAAGATGATTAAATTTGGGAAAGGAGCCAGGACAGGGGAGGGTCGGCGGTATGGCTAGTGTGAATGGACACATCTCCCCAGAAGTCCCATGCAGTACCTTTCAAGGCTACCGACATGCCAAGACACCTTGCTACTGTGAGCGACATTATAGAGGAAAAGTCCATTTGGTGAGTGGGGAAACAGGCGAGCAAAACATGGCACGGGCCACCTCATGCCAATATGGAGTGGAGCGCAGACAATGCCAGATATATGTGCTAAAGAAATTAAGTGTCCGGTCAAGGTATTCTACAGTGCAGAGAAGTCCTCAGGCCAACAAGGAGCGTAAGAGCATGTCAAGAATCACGTCAATGGGGTCCAAACAGCCACCGTTATTTTTGGGAGGCACCTTGATCTGTGGCACGCACGGAGCAGTGGCCGCCAGCAAGGCCCGCCTGATTTCTTCATCATCGTAAGGAAGCTGAGAAGCCAGAAGCCAAGGCAGAAAGAGAGGATGAGAGAGAGAAGAGGCAGAGAGAGAGAGAGAGAGAGAGAGAGAGAGAAGGGAGAGAGCCACAGATACAATCGGACCAGGCCCACACTCTTAAAGAGGCACCACCGAAAACAGACGGAGAAGCCAAAGTCCGCTTTCAAAGGAAAGGAGAGGAAGTCCAAGAGGTCCCTTCTGGCCCAGTGAAGCTTCATTCGCACACGGCACCAGCTCCTCAGGTGCCCTGAGAGCAGAAAAAACTGAGCAACCATCAATTCTGGCATTTCTCAGCATCCGTATCGCCTCCTTCCACCAAGAACGCTGACTTTACACACTCAATGCTTTCCTGGTTGCATCCTCCCATCCGTCTTGTGCGAGAGAGCAGGATTACAGATAGGACTGTGTTGGGCACTCATGAAAACTTTGGAGATGAGCCTGGTGGGGGTGGGAGATGCTAGTCCCTGCTTCTGACTGTAGGGGGTCCCATGATAAAGAACAGGGGGACGAATTTAAGCATCTAAATCCATTCCTCAACTATTTGGTCGATTAATCCACTGGAGCTTTTGTTGATTAACTGAAGGAGATCAGTTCTAAGAAACACAAATGAGAATGAAAACCCTATTTATTGGTAGGCTTCTTTGGGTCTGGTGTGTGTATATATATGTCTGTGTACATGCATGCGTGTATATGTGTGTGTGTGTGCAGAGGTGTAGTTGGTTCATCTTCTAACAGAGAATGATGGCCATTTGCCTGCTTGGTTATTTCATATTATTTTAATTCTTTATAGGCCACCTTTCTCCTAATGGATCCAAGGCGGCTTAGGGTATTAAAAGAAACAAAGTTAAAAGCCAAATTATTAAATTGCAATATTTAAAAAGCATTAAACAAATTCCATATTAAAACTCAGAATAAGAGCAATATTGAAATCACAAGTGAAACAGAGACTAACAAGATCCCTTTTATGAACTTCCGGCTTCTTTCAATATCTTAAGACATTTGTGTAAAAACAGAATGAGTGACGTTTAAGAGTCAGAAGCCCTGGAAGGGTTCTTTTCTTTTCTTTTCTTTCTTTCTTTCTTTCTTTCTTTCTTTCTTTCTTTCTTTCTTTCTTTCTTTCTTTCTTTCTTTCTTTCTATTCCTTCCTTCTTTTCTTTTTTCTTTCTCTTCCTTCCTTCCTTCCTTTTTCTTTTCCTTCCTTTATTTCTTTATTTCCTTCCTACATTCGTTCTTTTCTTTACTCCTTTCTTTCTTTCTCTTCCTTCCTTCCTTCCTTCCTTCCTTCCTTCCTTCCTTCCTTCCTTCCTTCCTTCCTTCCTTCCTTCCTTCCTTCCTTCCTTCCTTCCTTCCTTCCTTCCTTTCGAATCAGTCTTTTTGCACCTGCTGTATCTGTGCTTTGTTTTCCAGGGAAAAACTGTATTCCTATCACAAAGCATGCTGATTAGGGTGGGCACTCCTTATTTCACTCTTGGCTGGAGATCCAAAATCTTGCAGTACTAGAACATCTTTCCTTGAGAAGTCTTGTCCAGTTGAGGCTGTCTGACGTCACGAGGAATTCTTCACACACTAAGCAACCCCTCTCTGGATCTCTATCTTTAACCAGAATCATCTCATAGAATCGTCGTAGGGTTGGGAGGGACCTTGGAGGTCTTCTAGTCCAACCCCCTGACCAAGGCAGGAGACCTCAGACCATCCCAGACCTCAGACTGTCCCGGACAGATGGCTGCCTGATCTTTTCTTGAAAACTTCCAGCAGTAAGAACCACATGGCCCAAACCAGCTTTAACCTCCTAAGAGGAGGTCTCAGAGATGGTTCTATTCCCATCATCTGGTTTTATCTCAATGCCCCAAGAAGCGAATTCATGGTGGACCCCTTTACCTGGAGCAGCTCAAAGGCAGCCAGCAGGTCTCCTGCGGTGGAGTTGCCCCGGTAAATCTGATAGTACTCCAGCTGAGGTGGGAAGCGAGGGGGGCAGTATTCCTCGTCTGCCATTTTCACCACAGGCTTGGCAAACGTTCGGCCCATGAAGTCAGCCTTGCCCTGGGGGTGGGGGTGGGGGGTGGGGAAAGAAAGATGGCGTGAGAGCTTGGTAGCCCTGGAGGAGAGGAGTCCTTCCTCTGCTAGGGCCGACAGCTGAACTGGGGCTAGGCGAGACGGAAAAGTCACCCAAGAGGGCAAGGCAAAAGATGGAGTCTCCGCCAGCGCCTACTTTTGGCAGATAAGGACTGGGGTGGGGGGACTTCAGTCCAAAACAGACAGACCAGAGACCCCCTGAGATCAGTCTAGAGAAATCAGCACAAAGCAGGGGTGGAGACTCGAGTCGTGGGACTCATGGTCAAGTTGGACATAATTTGCACCCATGACTCAACTCGGGTAATTTATTTTCAAGGGCACAGACTTGACCCCTGACTCCGAACCCTCTCAGCCTTTCCTTTTGTTGGGGGGGGGCATTGTTTTAATAGGGACTTGGATTTGGGACTTGGTACCAAAGACTTTGGACTTGGCCTTAAAGATTTGCCGAGATCGCTGGTGCCAAGACAGGAAAAGCTACTTTTCCAACCTCTGGGAAAGACGCCTGGGGCGGAGGAGTGCAAGGAAGATAAAATGAGGGAGGAAACCGAACACTGATCCACCTCTTCCACTTCCTGTTTTGTCGACATTATTCCCCCCCAAACCCATTTCAGATGCATCACAAGCTCCAGATTCCGAGACTTCAGTTGGCTGTTGAATATCTAACCCTGGCCAGTATGCTGTTGGGAGCCCCAGCGAGAGTGGATTCCTTGAATGAATGGGATTTTCATAAATGTTGACTTTTCATCCAGGAATCGATCAGTTTCAGCCCTCTTGCCAATCCCAGTGGACCAAAGGCTCAACACTTCACTGGGAATAACCATCGGATACTGGCCAGTGCCTTAGACATGTCGCTGAAGATTTGGAAAAAAAAGGGGGGGCATTTGGAGATATTCCTAACGGTAGGTGCACAGTGGCCTGGCTTTGGAGGAATTAGATATCGAATATCAACGTGATGTGAAGCACCTTCCAGGTAAGAGGCTTTCAAAAGAGCCTCTCTGGTGTTTCTCAGGACCTGGGGGTCCCCACGACCTTCCGCACCCCAGGTTTCTCTCACCACTGTGTCCTGGTCGTAGATCTCGATGACAATGATGGGAGGATCATCTCGCATCTCATGGGCTTCCCCGTAGAGCTCCACATTGTCAAAAACCAGCAGCTGATCCCAGGTGGGGCAGAGGGTCTCGTTGAGGACCTGGAACATTGTGGGAAGAGACAAAACCCAGCCCCTCGTTCAGACCTCTGGCCAATTCCCTTCACGTTCCACTGGTGTCTTTCCCAAAGCAGGAACCACTCCGTTCACCTTGAATTTTGCATTACATGTCAGTCTTGCAGGCTCCGCTCTCTGCAATCTCTCCTTCAAATCAGGCTCATTTGGGAAGTCCCCAAGAGCATCCTCTTCCCACCTCCTTTTCTGCAGCTACACCTTTCACCCCTTTGTGCACTTAGGAGCAGTTAAAAACACTTTTATTTAAAATAAGAACGGCTGATGGTTGGATTCCAAAGGATCTCCTGGATGGAGAATGAGTGCAGGGAAATCACCCCAGAGGGAGACCCCAGCTGCAATCCAAGGAGATCTGCAAGTGGGATCTGAAGGCCTTAGGAATGGACCTCAACAGATGGGAAACCCTGACATCTGACCGTTCAGCCTGGAGGCAGGCAGTGCATCACGGCCTCTCCCAATTTGAAGAGACCCTTGTCCAGCAGGCTGAGGCAAAGAGGCAGTCCCAGAAGCAGCAAAATGAGGGAGCTGGACGGGGGACAGACTGTATTTGTCTTCAGGGTAGAAAGGATTGTGTCACTCTCGAATTGGCCTTCTCAGCCACACTAGACGCTGTTCCAAGTCCTCCATACAGAGCACGTGACCATCGTCTCTCGAGACTGAAGGATGCCTACACACTATTTAAGAAGGCATCTTAAAATTACAAATGTCAGTGTTTTTTGTAAGATGGACTAACCTCTAAAGTCCTCAATTGCCTGGATCCAGGCTTTCTCAAGGACCGCATCTCTTCCGGCGAGCTTTCCCTGTGTGGTGGACTGCCTGAGTGGGGTTGTTGTATATTTTTGGGGTTGTTTTTGTTTACCATCTTTTAGCATGGTGTTTAATTCCTTTTAATATTTGTATACTTCTGGTTTCTAGCTTTAAATATTGTCTTTTAGTGACCTAAGTTGCCTTGAGCCCTTTTTAAGGAGAAAGCCAGGGTACAAACAAACAAACCATTAAACAAACAAATAAAATCAAATAAAATGAAGCTCAGCAGACTTTCCTGAGGAGGGTGTTTCCCAGGATCCTCTCCTGCATATATATTTTTAGGGCACCTCTGCCCACAGGATTCAAACCCTGATAAGGATCTCAGTGCAGAAAAAAAGGGTCCTATGGAGACAACTGGGGTTTTAAATCATCCAGAGGCCAGCACCTTTAGGGTTTTAAAAAAACGCTCCCAGAAAGGGACAGGAAGCCCACAGAAGGAATAACCCACCAAGTCCTGTGGCTTCTCAGGACTTCTACCTCTTTTAAGCTGAATAAGTTTGATTTGTCATCAGCTTTCATGGAGTGCAAAGTGTTTTTTTTTTTTAGAGGCATGATCTCTGAGGAGCATCAGAGCGCATTCCTCGGTCTATCCAACCCCGGCTGCAGCTTCTGAGGTGACTCGAAATTTCATCTCCACAGAAGATCATCGGGCAAGACCCATGTCAGGCCGAGATGCGTGTCCCTGTTGGTCCCAGGAGTGGGTTTCAAACCCCTCCCTGATCCCACAGTGGGGCATCGCTGGCTTTCTGTCCTCCGGAGCAGACAGTGTGCAAGCAAGCAGAAATGAGGGCTGGGTGTCATGTGGTGGAGCATTTTAAGTACAGTGGTGCCTCACTTGATGACGTTAATTCATTCAAGCGAAATCGCTGTAGAGCGAAAACTTTGAATGAAATAAAAAAGTCCATTGAAATGCATTGAAAACCGCTCAATGAGTTCCAATGGGCTGGATATCTGCTTGTCCAGCGAAAATCCTCCATACGGCAGCCATTTTTGGGTGCCTGTTAAGTGAAAAATGCCTCCTAAAAACAGCAGGGAGCCATTTTGAGCAGCTGGCGGCCATTTTGAAAATCTGATGATCAGCTGTTTTGATCGCCGTAATGCGAGGAATCGGTTCCCGAAGCAGAGAACCGATCGTCGCAAAGCGAAAAAAACCATTAAAACATCGTTTTGCAATCGCAATTGCAAAAACATCACCGTCAAGCGGATTTGTCGTTATACGGGGTAATCGTTAAGCGGGGCACAACTGTACTGAAAATAAGACGTGAGCATCTTGTCCCCACCGCTCCCCTGCACCCCAGAATCCAAGAGCCGCTGAGGGCTCCACCAGCCCACCAGCCCCCACGTGGTCAACCCCTGAGTTGAGAGTGAAGGGGCCACCCGTCTTACCTCGGTGCATTGGCTCTGGGTGATGAAGAAAACCCGGGCGAAAGGGTCGGAGAGGCCGCTGCTGTCTGCCGCAAACAAGCTCCGGGCTTGGTACATGTGGACGCGTAGCTGGAAGACCTGTTTCTCTGTGAAGGAAAGGACAGGGCAGGAAGAACGGAGGCTGGAGCAGATTTCGGGAGGGAGAGAGGTCGCATCCGAGGGGGGACGGGAGGGAGGCACCGTGATGGGACTTTGGGACACGCCAGCCTTCACGTGTCCAGCCACTTTGTACGCGTCTCTTAGGACCCTGGGAAGGATGCGGCTGCTCCCACAAACCCCCCCACCCCCAAATTTCCCCCCTACAAAAAGGTGGGGCTACCAAAGGCAAGTTCATGTCTGCTTCCTCGTGGCTGATACAAAAAAAGAAATTGGGAGTGGGGAGGCAGGAATGTCTGGGGCTCTTTAAAAGGCGTCAAAATTCCTCCAAGGCTAGAAAAGGACTTTTGGGGGGGTGTCTATATTTCCCCCATTTCAAAAAGCCACCTCTTTCTGGTGTGTGTGGACGTCCCCGGAGCCACTTTCCCTTCCAAGGCTGCCCCCTGAAAAACAAAAACTGAAAGCCAGCTGAAAGGCGGAGCCGCTCAGCATCTCCGGTGGGGTGTCCCAGGGCCGGCCCTGTCGTTGGGCACAGTGAGGCAGCTTCCGCGAGCAGGAAATCACCACCAAGGCCCCCAAGGAATCCCTTGAGTGAGCCTCCGGTGAAAGGGAAGATTCAGCGGCCGGTCCAATGAACGTCGCAGGGGGAACCGTTGGGCCACCATTTTGTCATTGGCCTCAGGCGGCCAAATGCCTTGGGCAGCCCCTGCTTGATCTCACTCCGGAGTGACGGAAGAAGGCCCCCGGCCCCGTGGAAAGCAAGTGGGGGATGCTCTTACTGGTGTAGTGGAGGCTGATGGGGGGAAAGTTTGCGATGCCCTGTCCTCTGGGCAGCTTCCTCTCTTCAAAACCGCAGGGCAGGCCGCTGAGGAAGTCCCTCCGTTGCTTGTTCAGCCCCAGCCACAGGTAGATCTCCATCTTGGCCTGCACGGTCCAGCCGGCCGGGCCAAAGCCCCGTTTCCCAGGCAACTGAGAAGGGAGGAAAGAGGAGCACTGAGCAAAAACCGAGATTCCTTTCTTTGTACCCAGGTTCTCCTTTCTGCCCTTGACCTGAACTCGGGCACCCACACTGCACGCAGGTCTCCATTCAGCGCAGAGCTAAACTGTGGGTTCTCATAACAAGGCCTGGGATATACTTGGTTTGTGGACTACAACTTCCACAATCCACTTATGGGAGTGGCAGTCCCAGAAAAATCAAACTTCCCCCATTTCTGCAGCAGTGTGCAGGACTAGAAGCTTAGATCTGTTTTGTTGTTTCTGAAGAACCTTTTTAAGTGCCAGAAAGGCTAAAATTCACAACCCTGTGCCAAGCTTCAAGGATTTTGACATTTAAAGAGTTTCGTGTTTAGAAATCTATGAAATACTCTTTATTGGTGGCATCCAGATGAGTGGATGAAAAGGCTCCACTTTCCTCACGGCCCGGACTGTGGCTTGGGAGGCTGTTGATGCTCAGGCGCTACCTCTACATTCTGACCATGGGAAGAAAAGGGTGACTCCAACTCTGCAGGGGTGCTTTGAATCCACTCCAGTGTTTACACTGCACTTTATTGGAGTCTCCCAAGGATAGGGCATAAAGTTCAGCACCTGGACAGCTCCTGTAAAGGGCTGACTAAAACCTGGACTGGATTCACGATGCCCCTGAAACTGAAGCCCCTTGACAGCTGCCAGTGGTCAGAGGAAACGGACATATCCTGGGTCAGACTCTTGGCCCAGCCAGCTCAATACTGCCCAATGAGGCTGGTAGCCACGGGCCCTCCAGGTTTCAAGCCAGATCCTCTCCTAGCCTTCTCTGGAGAAGCTGCCTGGGATTAAACTGGGACCTTCGGCAGTGGAAAGGAGGGTCTCCATCACTGAGCTTTGCTCCTCCCCTCAGCTCAAAAAAAGTCATTTCGGGGGAAACTATCGTTCCCAGAATCTGGGGGATTCTGGGAATCGTTGTCCAGCAAGCAACTTTTCCAGGCTCCACCCCTCCCGTGGTTGCTTGGCCTTCGCCAGTTCACAGCCCCACACCCCATGGTGGAGCTTTCAGCCTCTAGAGAAGTTTCACCTGTTGAATGGTGGAGAAACCATCACCTACTGGATTTCTGACAGCCACACAACTCTTCAAGTTGTACAATCCCTCTCCCTCCTTGTCACTCCCAGGGCCAATGGTCAAGGGAGAGCCGGGTTGGCCTCTCAGCAGTTTCATGTTCCCGCCACCCCGCAGCCTTTGCCCCCTGCCCTCCTCCTCTCTCTCTCTCACACACACACATCCTCCCTCCCTCCCTTTCTTAGCCAGCGAACGGGGAAGTTCAGCTCACCCTCAGGAAGACCGTTTTCACTTTCCCGCAGTCTTTGCCCATCTCCTCGTCCACAATAGAGTAGAGGATGTCCTTGGAAGGGATCCGGGCGTAGGCAATGCGCTTGTTGTTGCTGACCATCCAAAGGAAGATGTCCGGGATGCTGTGTTGAGGCTGCAGGGGAAGGACACCGGCAGGAAATGTACCATATTTTTCCATGTATAAGACTATACTTTTGTCTAAAATCTTTAGACTAAAAATTGAGGGTCGTCTTATACATGGAAGTAAGCTGAGGAGAGAAAAAACAAGTGGTGGGGAAAGCAGGGATCAAAGTGATCCTGCAGGGTTTTGATCCTTGCTTTCCCCTCCACTTGCTAAGCCTTAGCAAAAGGAAAGCAGGGATCAAAGTGCTGCAGGATCGCTTTGATCCCTGCTTTCCCCTCTGCTTGCTACATCCCATGGGGCTTAGCAAAGGAGGGGTCGAAGGCTCAAAGCAATCCCATGGCTGTATAAGGGGGAAAGGAATCAAAATGATTGTGCAGTCGTGGGACTGCTTTGATCCCTTTCCCCCTCCTTTTGCTAAGCTCCGCGGGGCTTAACACAAAGGGAGAAACCAGGGATCAAAGCTATCCTGCAGCACTTTGATCCTTTTAACCCTACATCTGCTAAGCCCAACTTAGATTTCTTAATTTTGGGTTAGAAAAGTGGGGGGCATCTTATACATGGGGACGTCTTATACACGAAAAAATACGGTAAGTATCTTAGAGGAGCCGGATTAGGCCCAAGAGGGAGTCCTCTGGGCCAGCACTCTGTTCGCACGGGGCCGATCCGATGCCCTGGGAAGAAACCCAGAGGAGCTCCCCATCCTGCTCTGGCTTCTTAGCAACTGAGACACACAGAAGGAGGGAAGGTCAGGATCTGACCGCAGTAACAGACTGCCTGAAAAATCACCACAGAGGCTGCAGTGAGATCTTGACAACACGGTTGGTTAGACAGACGGGCCTCACCACAGCTGCTTCTATGATTTCCCTTACATGCACAGTAATGTGGATCGGATCCTGACCAAAGACAGAGAAAGTGGAAGAACCAAAGCCAATTTTTTCCTTGACCACCGTCAGGTAAGACTCTGGTTATTTGCAGGACGACAGAGTTTGTAACTGAAAATATCATCAACTGTTATTAGACTCATTCAATATTTAGAGAAATAATAATATAATAATATTTTGAGAAAACCTACACTAAAAAAAAAAAAAGTCCAGGAATACACGCTTGGACTGCCTCATAGCAACCGGTAAGAACCAGAGCAGATCTTTGGTAAAGCGAATGGCTCCTAATTGCTCGTTCAACCGACCCCCAAATCCTTTCTGTTACAGCAGGGACCCCTCATTCCTGGGGGATGATATTTCTCTGCCAGCATCTTGCAGGGAAGCTGGAAGACAGCAGATAAACCCTAAGAGAGAAGGTCTCAGCCCACGCTCCTCTGAACGTCCTGCGCTTTGGAGCCCAAGCGCCCTCCCAACCCACCGAGCAGGGTTCAAGGTCGGTATGAATGAGCCAAGCCTCCACCTCACCTCGTCAGCCAGGAACCGCAGCTTCTGCAGGAAGTTCTGAGACTGCTTCAGCTTGTCCCGGATGGTGGTTTTCTTCACTTGGGAGCGCATGGTCTTCGCCTGCTGGCCCATGGTCTCCTGCATGGTATCGGGTACAAGAGGGAGGGAGAGTCACCACATGGAGACACTCTACGGGGCACAGGAGATGAGAACATGCACGGCAGTGACTAGAGTCGGAAGAGTTACCGTATTTTTCGCACCATAAGATGCACTTTTTCCCCACAAAATAGGAGGGTGGAAAGTCTGTGCGTCTTATGGAGCGAAGAAAACAGATCATATTTTCCTGTTTTCTTCTCCTAAAAAATTGGTGCGTCTTATGGAAAGGTGCGTCTTATGGAGCGAAAAGTACTTTCTCTGAGCAAGGGGACCGAGTTCCTCCATCAGCCTGGAGTCATCTCTCCTTCCAAAAAATACTTTTCTAGGTTGGGGCCTTGACTCAGTCTTCCTGCCCCATAAAATGGGAATCCTTGTGTGAACACGGTGCATCCCGCCAAGGTCTAGGCATGGACAGCATCCTCCTGGAAAGGGGGCTGTAACGGAAAAGACGTCTCCTCCTTTTCCTCCTAGAACAACGTGGATCTGATGCGGGGAGTGATCTGTCTGGCTGAAAGGTGTGGCCCCTTTTAGGAACAAAGGATTCAGACCGAGCAATGCAGTTGTTGAATTACAAGCACAACCTAGCCTGTAATCCAAAATTTAAAATCTCTGAATTCTCATGGGTATCAATGGGAGAGATGACAGGGTGAGCTTAGCTCCCTTTGACTGAAATCAAGGGCTCAGGAGCAATTGACGGCAGTTTAATGGAAGACACCTTATATATATATATGTATGGGGATGGGGCCAAGCCCACAACTAGCACTGCCTTCATCAGTTCCTTCTGATGGGTGCTGATGAAATCCACTGCTTCTTGTCTTGCCAGAGTGAAGATCACCAGCAGCAGCTATTAGCAGCTCACCCTGTAAACACGTCAAAAGCTTATCCGTGAGTCCCTCTCCTCCAGTACCACATAGACCTCCTCCAGAGTCCTGTGTTCCAGTTCTGGACACCATAGTTTAATAAGGATGCTAACAAACTGGAACAAGTTCAGAGGAGGGCGACAAGGATGATCAGAGGGCTGGAAACGAAGTCTTATGAGGAAAGGCTGAAAGAATTGGGCAGGTTTAGCCTTGAGAAAAGAAGACGGAGGGGAGAAAAGATAGCCCTCTTCAAAGACTTGAAAAGGATGTCATCCGGAGAAGTGGCAGGATCTGTTCTCAAGGGTAGACCTTTGGTCTAGATGGGCGGGACAGAAATCCAATAAATAAATAAATCATATAAATAAACCATCCCATAGTGCATGACAGGAAATAATGGCTTTCAGCTGCAGGAAGCCAGGTTTCGGCTGAAGATCAAGAAAAACTTCCTAACTGTTAGAGCAGTACAGCAATGGCATAAATTACAGGAGGTGTTGAGCGCTCCATCTCCGGAAGCATTCAAGAGAAAATGGGGCAACTCTTTGCCAGATTCGCTTCGGCTTGGATTCCTGCCTTGAGCAGGGGGTTGGATTCGATGAGGCCCCCTTCCGGACTCCATCGTTCTATGATTCCACGAGGTGAGGCACTCACCAGTTCCCGCATGCAGGCTTTCAGCCTCTCGCGATCCAACCGTGTGCGCGTCGACTGGTTCTGGTCTTTGTTCGCAAGGGTCACAAACCGCCTGGGAAAGAAGACAGAACGGGGTGCCTGTGAAAACTCAAAGGAAGGAGAAGGTGGGTGGAGGATCGGGCATCCACGTAAGAGTTAAGCGTTCCCATCACCGACTGGAGCACCTTTTGCGTGGATTCGGCCGAAACTCGCCGTTGCTCCTTCCACAAATTCTAGAGGAGGCCTGCAACCCTAAACTTAATTTCTATGGGCATTAGGTAAAAATTAGCCTGGAATAAATTACTTGGGCAAAACTAGCTGGTTGGAGAGGAAATACAAGAAGACATGCTCGGCTTTTGAGAGGAAACTCGTACACCTTGTCAACAGACCCAGTTGGAAGGGAGAAGGTGGATCTGTGACGCATACAAGAAGAATCTTAGACCTTTACATCCAAGTGCTGGTAAATGTGTGGTCCTCCAGATGCAGTTCGACTCCAGGCCCCATTAGCCCCAGCCTCACCAATGGTGAAGTCTGATGGAAACTGCAGTCCACCAACATCTAGAGGGCCTTGAGGTTCCCAACCCATTTTAAACACACCCTAACAAGCTGGGTCTCCCCCTGTCCACTCTCTCCATCATCCCCAGTGCTCTCCAAAGAGCACAAGGAAACAGTCAAAGTCCTTGAACCTTATTAAATTCCTCCTTTACCAGCCTAAATATATAAAAAAATAATTGTACTCCTTTTGATACTTTTTTAAAAAAATTCCACCCCAAAAGGGAGTGGAGACCTGTGTGAGATAGTTACAACTGCAATGTATCACGGTTGCGACCTCGACTTCCAAGCGTCCCTACATATAAACTTTTTGATTTACGAACAGCTCCATTCGCAAAAATTGGCATCGACTTGCAAACAGAGCCTCGACCTACGAATGAGGTTGAGGCTCCGTTCTCAAGGCAATGCCATTTTTTTTACGAACGGAGTGATCGGCGTCTTCGGAGGTCTCAAAGGGCTTTCCCCCCCGACATCGGAGGAAACCGTTTGATACCTTTTTTAAATGCTGGAATGGATTAATTCCATTCCCATGCATTTCAATGGAAAATGGTACTTCGATTTACGAACTTTTCGATGTACGAACACTGTTCCAAAATGGATTAAGTTCGTAGATTGAGGTACCGCTGTACAAGATGAAGCTATCAGAACTAGCCAGTAGGGGGAACCAGAGACCATGCTATGTATAGTATAATAGTGTTTGAGATAATCTGTGTTTTTCAGCATCGGTGGGGGGAGAGACCTTTGAACTTTGAACGCATCTGCCTGATGGGAAGGGGAGCAGAACTTCTGCTCTTTCCAGTTCTCGGCTGGCCTTTCTCTAAGCCGGAGCGTAACTGACTCACAGGCATCCACTGCTCAGCTCTTCCAAGACCCCTCGGAGTCGGCGTTCCGGGTGAGGCTTCTCCGTCTTAATCATCTCGTGCACATCGTTCAGGCCTTCTTCCTGCAAGATCAGGATGGAACCCTTTTTAGCCTAGGAAACCAGCAGTGACCGGTGCCTATCTGATATTTTCAGAAATGGGGAAGGGTTTTTGGGGGGGTTCTAAGGGAAAGAGGAGAAGGGGATGACGGAGGACGAGACGGATGGACAGGGTCATCGAAGTGACTGACATGAATTTGACCAAACTCCGGGAGGCAGTGGAAGACAGGAGGGCCTGGCGTGCTCTGGTCCATGGGGGTCAGGAAGAGTCGGACAAGACTTAACAACAACTAAGGGACCAAAGCTCCCAGAATCCCAGAAGCAACAGCTCACATTGGCTCTGGGATTATGGGAGACGTCGTCTGAAAGACCCCACCAATGTTTCCTGTCTCTGGACCTCTTGGGAGACTCTTCCTGTCTCCTTGCCGCCAACCCTCTTACCAGCTTGTCCGCAATCTTGTCCATGATGTTGGAGTTGTAAAGGCGTCGCCTCTGGTCCTGCCACCAGCTCTTGATGTAAATGCACGGCTTCTTGTCGAAATACGCCAGGTGGAAATAGTTCCTAAAAAGAACCGGAGGAAACCAACCCTAAGCTGTGGTTCTTCTTTCCTCCTGCAGTTGTAAAACGTGGCCCCCTCCATCTCTTTTGCGAACAGGCAAGGAAGACATGCTGGCTGGAGAGCTCAGTGGTTTAGGCATCCGGCCGAAGAGCCAGAGGTTGGGAGTTTGATTCCCCCACTTGGACCTCCAGGGAGAAGAGCCAGCCTGGGTGGCCTTGGGCCAGCTGCACAAGTAATCCGAGGGCACCCCCAGAAGAAGTGGACGGTAAATCGCTTCGGAGTATTCACAGCAGTTAGAAAACCCTGAAAAGGGTTGATATAAGTCAGAATGGACTTGACGGCACATGATTATGAAGGGACTGCTGGATAGCTCAGTGAGTTAGGAATCTGGCGGTTGGGCCTTCTGAGAGTAGAGTCAACCTGGATAGCCTTGGGCAAGCTGTACAAGCCCAGGGTGACCCCAGAAGAAGGGAAACCACTTCTGAGCCCTCTCTACCTGGGAAACCCTGGAAAGAGTCACCATAAGTCAGAACTGACCTGACAGTATACCGTTATTCATATTATCAAGGCACGGTAGACACCGTAGGTGTCAAGAATGGCAAGAAATGGCAGAGGGACCACATCCATGCATTCGCTATTGTGGGGCATTCAGGAAACGGACACGGGACTTCTTCTTCCCACGCTAGGGCCCTCCCGATCTCCCCCTTTCTCTCCTCTCTTGGATCTGAGACGGCAAAGAGTGGGGGTGGGGGTGGGGGTGGGTAAAGATAAAGGTAAAGGTTCCCCTTGACAATTTTTGTCCAGTCGTGTTCGACTGTAGGGGGCGATGCTCATCCCTGTTTCCAAGCCATAGAGCCAGTGCTTTTGTCTGAAGACAATCTTCCGTGGTCACATGGCCAGCGCGAATAGACACGTAATGCTGTGTCCTTCCCACTGTGGTGGCACCTATTGATCTACTTGCATTGGCATGCTTTTGAACTGCTAGGTTGGTGAGGAGCTGGGACAAAGCGACAGGCGTTCACTGCGTCACGTGGATTCGATCTTACGACTGCTTGGTCTTCTGACCCTGCAGCACAGGCTTCTGTGGTTTAGCCCGCAGCGCCACCACGTCCCTGCGGCGCCACCACATCCCTGCAGGGTTGAGGGGGAGTGATGGGAACCTAGAAGCAGAGCTTCGCCGCTGGATCAGACCCAAACAACCCTCTTACTCCAGCCTCCTGCTTCCCAAAGGAAGCCAACCCGGGTTTGAAGGCCACCGCCCTGTAAGTGGTTGTGCGGACAAAAATGGGTATTCTGTCTTTGGAAATGGATTGATCGCAGCTCTCAGGGGCTTCTCCTCTTCCTCCATCTGGCTGCCTCCTCCAGTTTCTTCCCCCAGCTCGACTTTGGAAGCCCCCATGAACATAGGCAAGGGCTGGGGGGAAACCATGGACCCCCGTCACTCGGGCACAATGAATGGCCTCCCCTCCACCTGCTTTCAAGCCAGTAGGCAGAATCCTGTGCGTGCCATGTAACTTCCAGTCCCATCCTCACTGGTCAGCCGCGAGCAAGCCACCTCCATCTGACCTGCCTTTCAGGGCTTCTGGGAGAGTAACAGGGAAGGAACTCGGGTGAATTCCAAACCGAGCTTTCTGGGTTAGAGTCGCAGGTATCGGAGAGGGAAGGACGGGCAAGGAAGATGGACTAATAGTTGTTAAATTTTGACCTCTTTTGACATTTTAGGCCCTGTCTTCCCCATCCAAGGCGCCTTGAAGGGTTGTGGATTACCGTTTCAGCCAGAGCCCTGCTCCTTCAAGGAAGGATGGGCATTGTAGTCTGACACATCTGGAGGGAGCTGGGTTGTAGAGGGCTTCCTTAGCCGTTCTAAGGCACAGCATTGAGCTGTAACTTAATGGCTGCAGGGAAAGGTGCAAAAAGCGGTGTTTGCTGGACTGTTGCGAATCTTTGCGGCTGAAAACAATTCACTCCTTTCTGTGCCATTTCTGTTACTCTGTCGGAGACCTCCGACAGCCCCTCAGGAGAGCCGGCAGCTCCTCTTCCCTCATAAACATTCACGGTCGTAAGATGCAAAGGCAGGTGGCAGCCGAAATGGCTCTTGGCCAGATAATCCACAGCTCTTAGCCATCCTAGGTGCTTCTGAGTTTAGAAGCTGTCTATCCCTAAATATAGGGACGTGGTGGCACTGCAAATTAAACCACAGAAGCCTCTGTGCTGCAAGGTCAGAAGACCAGCCATCGTAAGATTGAATCCACGCAATGGAGGGAGCTCCCATTTCCTGTCCCAGCTCCTGCCAACCTAGCTGTTCGAAAGCATGTAAAAACGCGAGTAGATAAAGAGGTACCACCTCGGTGGGAAGGTCATGGCGTTCCATGTCTATTTGTGTTGGCCACGTGACCACGGAAATGGTCTTTGTACAAAAACACTCACTCTACGGCTTGGAGACAGGGATGAGCACCACGCCCTAGAGTTGGACACGACTGGACAAAATGTCAAGGGGGACCTTTACCTTTACCTATCCCTAAATATCTGATGGTAGCAGCAGTGGGGTGGCCAAGAGTGAGTTAAGGCAATTGACTTGTCCTCCCAGAGGTATCTGCCTAGCAAGCAACAGGACAGAGATTTGAAAGGGTTACATTTTTGGGACTAAAACCTACCCACAATGGCCAGGGGATTCTGGGCGCTCTAGCCCAGAAATGTAATTTTTACTGACCACTGTGCTGGAGACTGGATGTTGAGTTACCCAGACTTCAACATTTGATCCAGCCAGGTTCTGTTTATGTTCTTCGGTAAATAAAGCATCTTAAACCAGTAGTCCCCCAACCTTGGGTCCCGAGATGTTCTTGGACTACAGCTCCCAGAAGCCTTCCTCCCTAGCTGTGATGGCCAGGATTTCTGGGGGTGGTAGTCCAAGAACATCCGAGTCAGGAAGCCCTTATCTAAACGGAAAAAAAGGACCACTGGCCCTTCACAGAAATCCATTGAGTTTCATAAAATCCCTTCTGCTCGGTGTAGAGTAGCCAAAGCACAGCTTGGAAAAGTTAGTTTTTGGACCGCAGAAAGCCCACGGTAAAAGAGGGAATCTGGGGGGTGGTGGTGGTAATGGAGCCACGGGAAGTTAGCTTTCCAAGCCTTGATCCCAAAGAGGGGAGAGGCGGGAATCTTTGTCCTCACCTCTGAACCAAAAAGTGGGGAAAGGAAGGGAATGGCAACCAACCCAAGGCTCTCCCTCCTTCTCCTTCCTCTCCGACAACCAGGATCTCCACCTGGGCCAAATTCACTTGCCTGTCGGTGATCAGAGGCTTCAGAGGGGGAGACGTGGAGACGGACACAAACTCTCCATCATCCACTCCCTCCTCGTCGCTTTCGTTCTGCAGCAGCTCGGATTCCTCCTCATTGCCATCTCCGCTGTCTTTCTTCCTCCGGATGGGGGGCCTGGAGGGCCCGTCAATCTCATTGCCGTAGTTGCCTAGGAAAGGAGAAAAGGAGCCACAGGGGTGTTGGGGAAACCTGAACGCTGGAGGGTGGGGTGACGCTTCGGCAAACCCTACTCCGGGTGCCAAATCCTGGACAGCGTCACGCAGACGGCACACCCCTTTCGCAGACGGGTCATCCCATCCTTTAAGAAAACGTTCCCCCCTCTCCACCTGGATACAAACCTATCGTGACCTCAAAGTTGATAGGCTTGTCTCCATTCTTCCGGTCAATCATGGTGGCCTCCAGGAAGGACCCAAAGAGAAAAAACTCCTCCATCTTGCCAGTGCAGTTCTGTAGGATGGAATACAAACCCGGAGGTTGCTGCAGCTCACAGGGGCATAGCGCTACGCCGAGCTGTTACCACGAGCCCTTCTGGTTGACCCCCGTCTACCAGAGATGTTGGCAAGTCTGTTGACCCAAAAAACTAGTCCGAAACAAGCTCCCCCCCCCCAGAAAGAAGGGAAAGGTAAGTGGGTTCTGCATCAAGAGTGGAATCTGAGTTATTGAAAACAACAAAAACCTTGAGTTGGGTCACTCGTGTGACTTAAATCTAACTTGACCGTGGGACCCGTGGATCGCGTCCCCATCCTTGCCGTCTACCATGGATGCCACTAGCTTCTTCCAAGGTGTCAGGAAAGAGAACACGCTTAGCTTGTCTCCTGAGCAACTTTCTTAACGTGGTAGTAGCAGGAGACAAAGGCACCCACACCCCACACAGAGAGGGGCAGCACTATCTAGCGCAAAATGACTTCTCCCGCACTGAGACATAGGTCCCTCAAATATCCAGAAGCATCCATCTTTCCCCCTGTCTCTATCAGGGACTTGACATGTTTAGATTTCTGTTAATTTCCAGAACCTCCCCATGGCCTCCAGGACTTTAAAAAAAGTCACAATGACCAAACAGTTGAATCCAGAGCCTCCCGAATCAGCATGGATGGGCAATGGAAAGTATTCAGGACCGTCAAAGCTCAAAAAACAATGATGGCCAGATTCCCATGGTTGAAGTAAGCTTCCATGAGGAAATCCACTCAAGTCCCGGAAGCCACATGCTGCTCCTTGACAAAGGGACCCGAAGCCTTCTTGGGGCCCAGGCACCTCCTGAACGAGTCGCCGTAACGGGCCACCGAGACTGGCAAGACTTTCCTGACGCAAGCCGAAATCAGCAAGAGAATTCAAGCAAGGAATCCCCATCCTAAGGGAAGTTCTGCGAGTCGTCCTCTAAAAAAAGAAGTTTCTCCCAGGTCTGCATACGGGAATGCCATTACGGCGACATCTCCTCGCCATTAGGTTTCCCATGGTCAGATCGTTATTTCAAGCACCAGCCTATTTATTTATTTATTTTAATCAATCCAGTTTGGTTCAGAACGGCATTCCCCTGTGAAGAAAATTAGTATCTTTTGCAGGGAAACCATGGGAAATGGTTCCATTGGGGGGAAAGACAAAGTTTCCCTTAAGGTGGCAACAGAAGACCTGCAAACCCATGTTGGGGAGCTGTCCATCATAAATGTACAGTATATACTGTACAATTATATGGCATGAGAAAATAATAAATTTAAATGAAGAAACATTTATTTATTCAACCAGCCCCAATCAAACAGACTCAATTGGCTCAGAAAACTTCAGAGGGTTAGATTCTGAGTAAAAACTTTTAATGAAACAGCGAAGGATCAAGCTTTTTGACACTATTTATTCTAATAAACACTATTTCAAGCTTTAGACAAGGAAAACACGTCTTGTCAACTTCAGGATCCCAAGTGGACCTTTTTACTTGGAAGATCAACCTGGTGAAGTTTTATGAGCCGATTCAGTTTGTGTGACTGGGATTGGTCAACTTGTTCTATGATGCTCCAAGAAAGCAGAAACGTATTAATTAATTAATTAATTAATTAATTAATTAATTCATTCATTCATTCATTCATTCATTCATTCATTCATTCATTCATTTTAAAATATTTTTATCCCTCCCTTCTCCTTGAAAAGAACCCAAGGCAGCTTAAATTAATAAAAAGTATATATTTAAAAAGCTGAAAGTAGCTTATTGAGTTAAAGTATACTAACCTACATTAACTAACCTACGTTAAGTCATGGGAGGGGTGATTATACGCTCAAGCCCTTGAAAGTAACGATCCTGGGATCCATTTAGATTGGGGAAATGGGTTATCGCAATGCTAATCTCCCGAGAATCCAGAGCCTTGTCAAAAGGTTTTTTGGCGACGCTAAAAATCCAAAAGTATAAATAAGTTAGATTTTGCCCTGTTTGGACTGAGACGAGACACACAGATTTTGTTGTTCACACACAGGGGAAGAGAATCTTTGCCGGGAGGGCTAAGAATAATGTAATTTGATGCGACAGATTTAGAAGTGTGATGCTTTGCTATGTTCCTCTTGCTTTTGTAATATCTAAAGAAACTAAAAAGATTTTAGTTTGTCATCTATTTAGTATTCTAAATAGATTTTGAGTCACTTTCTAAAGCGACTCATGTGAGAGGTTACGCATGTTCGTTTTTCGACGCAGAAGACCTTCAGATATTCCTCCGTGGAATCCGACCACGCAGGAGACTTACGTCGGCGACAGGTGTGGCCATTTCGACTTGGACTTCTGTGGAACTGGTGAGTTCCGGATTGCTGGTGTCCAGGATCTCCACCGCCAGGCTGAGGAGCAGGCGGGCCCGGAAGGAGACCCCCTCGCCGAGCCCCTCGTTCAAGTCCTGGTGCTCATCCATCAGGGTGTAATTGCGGGTGGAGCCGTACATGTTCACCCAGGCTGGGCCAAAGGTGGGCAGGTAACCTTGGAAGAATAACAAGAGCAGGGCGCTCGAAGACAAGTTCGTTTCAAAGACTCAAACAAGAAACAGTCACACAGTTCGTTTAAAACTCCTTTTCCTACCCCACCCCGCATTTTGGACTACAAATCCCATTGGCCATGCTGGCTCGGAGATTTGGAGAGTTACAGTCCAAAACAGAGCTAGGCACAAGCTGAACTACGGACTGAAAGAAACCATGAATGATGCTGGTTCGTCATTTAATTCGGGGATCCTGTTTTGCTGGAGGGGGGGACGAAACACCAATTTCCCCCCCACTCACCGCTTTGTGGTTTTTTTTTTTAGCAAAATGGATTTGCTGCCCCCTTCCCGCTGTACCCCCCCATCGCCTCCCTACTGGGTGCTGTTGTCTCCTCTCCTTGGTCCTCCTCCACCAACATCACCACCTGGGAGCGCAAATGCGCTGAGACAGACCGTCTCTGGAAGGGATACCGGGCGTTCTTCATGCAGCCATGAAGAATGAAGAGCATCAGGTGGCAGGACCAGGGAGAGAGTCAATGGGGGGGGGGCAGCGGGAAGGGGGCAGGCAGGTGGCCGAGGGGGTAGAGGCGTTAGGTTCCCCCTCCCGCTAGCACGACTCAGGGCAAAATGGATCATGAACTGGTTCTTTTTCCCCAGGGTATTTATTTATTTATTGGATTTCTATCCTGCCCATCTAGACCCAAGGTCTACTCTGGTTGTTTTACAAATTTAAAACCAATAAAACCAATAAGCCTATATTATAAATCCAAGATGGCAAAAGTATAAGAAATTAAGATACAGTGGGAGGGAAAGCCTGCCCAAATAGCCAGGTTTTTTAAATTTATTCCTGAAGACATCCAGAGAGGGAGCCAGGTGGATCTTCACGGGCAAGTGGTTCCAGAGGCGAGGGGCCACTGCCAAGAAGGCCCGGTTCCTCATTCTTTCCTTCCGGACCTCCCTCAGCGTGAGGCCCCTCAGCCACCCGGCCTGGCTGGAACGAGTCACTCTGGCAGAACTGGGGGGGGGGAGAAGGCGCTCTGCCAGCTATCGAGGTCCTAAATCATTTAGGGCTTTATACGTCATTGTTAGGACTTTGAAATCGATGCAGAAACAAATGGGCAGCCAATGCAAGGCGGCCAGCGTGGGGGGAAATCTCTTGCTACCTTTTCACCCCTTTAAGAAGTCTGGCCGCTGCATTTTGTACCATCTGGAGTTTCCGCATCAGCCTCAAAGGCAGCCCCATGTAGGGCGCATTGCAGTAGTCTAATCTTGAGACTACGAGTGCAGTTCATGGGTAGCAACGAACCACAAACCAGCCTGATTTGTCCTTTTTTCCAGTTTGGAACATTGACTCAAACTCTCTTTTCTTATCACTGGAAGTCACTGCGTCGGGTCCTGCCCTCTGGAGTTACGGAAAAACAAGCCAGGCCCATCGCCCACGTGGAAAACACTTCAGACACAGAAAGACGGCTCTCGTATCCTCTCTTTTCCACCCATTTCTATGGTTTCCTTTACCATCTGACAAGAGAACCACTGGGCATCCCAAGCTTTCTCTTTCGTATTGTTCCCAAACCTCTGCCAACGAAGGGGGATGACAGGGAAGGAGAAGGAGCCTTCACAGCATCCTTACAGACCCCACACGATGAAAAAGAATGTCCTTCCCTCTCTTCTAAGGTACCGTATTTTTCGCTCCATAAGATGCACCTTTCCATAAGACGCACCAATTTTTTAGAAGAAGAAAACAGGAAAATATAATCTGTTTTCTTCACTCCATAAGACGCACAGACTTTCCATCCCCTGTTTTGTGCGGAAAAAAGTGCGTCTTATGGTGCGAAAAATACGGTAACTTGAGGTGGGACTCAGCCACGACTCCAGCCCCCTCTCGCCTCACCTTTGTCCCCTTCATTGGAGATCTTCCTCAAGTCGATAAAGTGGGTCCCGATGGCCACGTCGTTGACCTTGTCAGAGTCACGGATCTGGACCTTGATGCGCTTGCACAGCGGGGGGAACATCTCCGTGAAGACAATCTGCTCATTCCACAAGGGCTCGTAGCTGCTCTTCTGGACTGAAGTTTTACCCTGAGCAGATGTTGCAAAAGCAGAATTCAGAAGACCAAGAAAGGCCCAGGTGGGACGCAACCTCCAGGTCCACCCAATTGGACATTGGGTCTCCAGCCACGGAGGACCAGGAAGCCAACAAGCAGCTGCTGTATAATCACAGCCAATGGTGATTTAGAGATACGCCTCCGAGCCCACCTTCCAGGGTTCACGAATCCACCTACCTTCTGGCCTGCGAAGACGACCTGAACGTAGGGATCCACCAGATCTTTGTTCTCCCCAATGAGAGCCTTCTTCACGTTGGCCATGATGCTGGTGTTCATGCGTGGAAGGCCTTCCGCACGATAAATCTTGATATAGAAACGGGCCCACTGCCTCTCGGCAGGCACTCCGTCGGGGAGAAGCAAGTTCCTGCAAGATATAGGAGTGGAATGATGATGATGATAAGGGGGTGATTTCTTTTAGACACTCCTTCTCATCTCTAAACCAGTTCCCCCCCCCATGTAGTGCCCCTGGGTATGTTAGATTACCGTATTTTTCGCTCCATAAGACTCACCTTTCCATAAGACGCACCAATTTTTTAGGAGAAGAAAACAGGAAAATATAATCTGTTTTCTTCTCTCCATAAGACGCACAGACCTCCCGGAAAAAGTGTGTCTTATGGTGCGAAAAATACGGTACATCTCCCCTCTCTCCCAGGAAGGAAAAAGGAACAAGACTATGCCAATAGGGCACAAATGGGGAGAAAACATAGCATGCAGTGGGGGAGGAGGTGAGGTCCTGCTGAAGATTTTGCAACCTCACATGCTGCCTTTAGTAGGTTTGGCTGCGAGGGTCTTTTCTGGGCTAGAGTACCCATCAGTCTGTCTAGCACTAAACAATCGTTCCTTCTTCCTTGCCTCTGGATTCAAAGAGAGCCCTGACTCTCTGCTCTGTGCCTTATTGCACCTCAGCAGTCTGTTGGAAGTCAGTGAGTTTGTTGAAGTCTGTTGTTGAAAGTCTTTCACATTTGCCAGTTTGCTGTTTAATCGGTTTAATAGTAAGTAAAATATACTTACTGGGAAGGGGAGAGAGAAAGAAAGGATGGAAGGAAGAGAGAGAGAGAATGAAAGAGAGAGAAAACGAATGAACGAAAGAACAAAAGAGAGAAAGAGCGAGAGCAAGAAGGAGAAAAGAGCGAAAGAGAAAAGAATGAGAGAGAAAACGAACAAACGAATGCACGAATGAATGCACAAACGAATGCACAAAAGAATGAATGAATGAACAAATGAAAGAAAGAAAGAAAGAAAGAAAGAAAGAAAGAAAGAAAGAAAGAAAGAAAGAAAGAAAGAAAGAAAGAAAGAAAGAAAGAAAGAAAGAAAGAAAGAAAGAAAGAAAGAAAATGACCCACCCGGATATAAAGAGCACCAAAGGCC
This sequence comes from Pogona vitticeps, assembly GCF_051106095.1. Lineage (NCBI taxonomy): Eukaryota > Metazoa > Chordata > Lepidosauria > Squamata > Agamidae > Pogona > Pogona vitticeps. The sequence goes on from NC_135783.1 coordinate 2,948,837, forward strand.
GGGTACATTTGATGTCTCCACACCAGGGTTGCCTCATTGCCAAACTGCACTTAAAGCCCTTCAGTCTAAACCCAGTGATCGGTCCCAAGTACAGTGGTGCCTCGCACAACGATGTTAATTGGTTCAAAAAAAAAAAACGTTCTGTGAAACATCGTTCTGTGAAACACCATTTCCCATAGAAATGCATTGAAAACCCGTTAATCCGTTCCAATTGGAATGGATTGCCGTCCTTAAGCGAAAATCCCCATAGGAAACATCGTTGAGGGAAACGCGGTTCCCCAATTGAAATGCATTGAAGCCGACTCAATGCATTTGAATGGGTTTGTGAAGTCCCTTTTCGCTCCTGTAAAAGTGCCTTAAACTGTTTGAAACCTGTTTTAAATGCTTGGCATCGATAGTCCAGCTTGTGAAACATATGCAAACTTAATTTGTTGTTGTTCCGAGGCGTCCTTAATTTTTGGTGATTTTTTTGTTTTCTCCATTGAAAGCCATTGGACAGTCTGTCCAATGGCTTTCAATGGAGAAAACAAAAAATCACCAAAAATTAACGAAGACTCAGAACAACAAAAGTTTGCATAGGTTTCAGGAGGTGGGCTAGCGATTGCAAGCATTTAAAACAGGTTTCAAACAGTTTAAGGCACTTTTACAGGAGCGAAAATGGACATCGCTGTGCGAAAATTCCCCATAGGAAACATCGTTGTGTGAGGCGGCAAATTTTTCAGGAAAAGCCATCGTTGTGTGAATTTATCATTGTGTGAGGCACTCGTTGTGTGAGGCACCACTGTAGAGGAGATTTGTTCAAATGATTGGACTCCTATCAATCTTGACTAGAGAGGTCCCCATTAATTCCATGGGTCTCCTCTGCTTGGGGTGAAGCTGTGGGTTTTTTAGGCCTTTGTGCTTTGCCTCAAAAGTGAAGTCCAGAAGGACGGAGACTGAAAAAGCAAAGAGGACAACTCTGGTCGACCGAAGCAGAGGGTCATCGTTGGCACCCAAGGGCCAAGTCAGCCAGGAAAAATCAGCCAGACCTTCGTCCACCCAGCTCATCCGGGGTCCCCCACCGCCGGCCTCACCCTACCGCCAGCTCTCTGTGCAAAGCGGACTCAAGATCAGATGGAGGGGAATTCGTTTATCTCGATCCAATGTGGAATGGCTTTGGAGGAATGAGTCTCCGCCTTTGCCCTCAGGCTGAGTTCCCGTTTTGTAACCTCAGCGGCTGCCTTCCCTCTTAGGAAGGAGGGAGCCATCCTCCTCTCCTCCTCACCCCTCGATGTCATCCTCATCCGTCTCGTTGGCTTTGTGGGGCGTCTTGATGTTGTCCCCCTTGCCCACCACGGCGATGTCGACCTTCAGGTAGCCCTTCAGCCCCGCCGTGAGGTCCTCGGGATCGGACAAGATGGCCCATTTGTGGTGGAACTGGTGTTCTGCAGACAGAAGGGAAGAGGGTGGGAACAGTTCTCGGTTGGGACTACAAATTCCAGAATCCCCCACCCCCACCTGGCAGGCTCAAGCTCTGAAGACGAGGCGACTGGCTTGGCTGACCATGCAGCTCCATAAAGTGCCTTTAACCTTTAGATTTCATTATTCTGGGTGGAAAATCGACTGGGAAATGGGTTCTTTTCAGTTCTCTTTATTTGTTTCTGTTGGAGGGTTGTTGTTGTTGTTTTTGCAGCCTCACATGCTGCCTTTAGGAGGTTTGGCTGGGAGGGGTTTTTCTGGGCTGACTATCAATCAATCCAGCACTAACCAATCATTCCTTCCCTGCTTTGAATTCAAAGAGAGCCCCGCCTCTCTCTCCTCTGGGTCTCTTTCCCTCTCTTTTGTCTGTAAGTCTGTGGAGGCCTGTTGCTGAAAGCAGTCATGTTCGTCCGTTTCCTGTTTGGTCTCTTCAATTGTAAGTAACGAGACCTTTTTTTTCTTATACATGTCCCAGAGTGAGATATTCATACTGTAGATGATAGTTGATGAGAAAAAGGAGTGGACTAATCTGGAGAACTCTGTGAATCCCTTCACTTCTGGCTGCACAGCTAGAGGAATTTAATGAGAAATTCAAAACTCTGAACAGTTCCAGTCATTGGCTGCAACAAAGAACTAATCATCAGTATAACAACAATAAAACCACATTTATTAAATCTTTAACCACCATCCAAAGTGTACACAAAACTTTCTATGAATGCACTGAACAAGGAGCTTCCTTATGTTCAGATGTGGGTGCTTGCTAGCACCCACCAAGGAAGCAAAAGCAACTGCTTGTCTAACGATCTGCTTATTGAGACTACTACAATTAACTTTTCGTTCGTTCCACCACTGTTCGCTAATTATCTTTCATCCACTAATTGTCCTCCAGTTTCAGAAGTAGTAACTGTAATAATCATTGCTATGTATATTGCAACATTTTAACCATGTTTTAAAAATAATTTGATTCAGTAGAAACACACACACACACCGCACATATTCAGGCAAATTCCATCACCAGGCCCTACTCTTGAGGTGCCGCACAAATTCGGAACCCGTCAGGTTCTGCTCCAAAATCCGATGCCACCAGATGCAGTTTGTGGCATTGTTTGTTTGTTTGTCTGTTTGCTTATTCTTACTCCATCTTTCCCCTTAAAAAGGACCCAAGGGGACTTGCCTCATTAAGAGACCATATTTAAAGCTAACAATTGTGAGTGTACAAATATGAAAAAGGATCAAACAAATGCCATGCTAAAAAACAACAAACAAAGCAACTCCAGAACTACATTCAATGCAGCAAGGTAATACCATCTATTTAAAAACCAAAATTCCACTCAGACAGCCAGTCTCTGAGGAAAAGCCTGTCCGCTGAGAAAGGTCTTCTTCGCCTGCTAGCGGAAGGACAGCCAATAATGGGGGCCAGCCTGGCCTCCTGTGGCAGGGAGTTCCACAGGCTAAAGGAACAGCCACAGAAAAGGCCCTTCTCCTGTGTCCCCACCAAACGCACCTGTGAAGGTGGCAGGGCTGAGAAAAAGGCGTCCCCTAGTGATTTTAAAATGCAGACAGGCCCTACCGGACCTTAGGATTGCTAGACGTCCGTCAAAAGGATGACATGTTCTCCTTTTTAGCCTAATGTCCTCTGTCCGGGGGGTAAAGATAAAAACCTTTAAAATGTCTGGCTTTCGCTTTTGGGTCCAAGGCACCTGGCCTCCCCTGCGGTGGCCCCTGCGGCCACTAGAGGGCGCCCTGCTGCCTGAAATGGGAAGGGACCCTGGTCTTATGTGGCGTCTGTCATTCTGCCAATGGTGGGGATGGATGGATGGATGGATGGATGGATGGATGGATGGAGTGGGGGGGGGAGCCAGAGCGAGTGAGAGGGGCTTCATTTACCGAAGGGAAAAGGGTGGCCAAGGGCCGTGGTGGAACAAGAAGCTGGGAGGGGTGCCTGAGGATTGGGCCCTACATGCGAGTCATCCCCTTTCGGGAGGTGTAGGCGAGTGTTGTTTTCTCCTTTAGGTCTGTCTCCTAGTATGTGGATGATAGGTTTTGTGGTGTGCACGCCAGTTGGAACATGTGAAGGCATAAATGACAGTAAAATAATGAGTTGATTGACCTGTAATTTACTGTTCAGAGCTGCCCATGGCTGTGTCTTTTACTGCTGAAGTTCAAGTAGTGATGAGTGAATTTAGGAGCTTGATGTACTGTGGCCTCATTCTTAAGGGCTAGTGGCCCGTCCTTCTGCGAGATCTTGGTGAAAAGTGCTACGGTAGAAGACTTTCCTTTTCTCCTCCATGCTCTGGATGGCAGGCAGACGCTCTCCTCTGCCGTCTTTTTTGTTTTTCTATGTCCTCCCTTTGGCACCCATGTCTCTGGCAACCCTAACCGGACCAGCATTCCTGCGCTCAGGGGAGCCGAAGACCATCTGCCTTCTACAGATCAGTGGGCGAGAGACAGCGGGGCTGGGGCTGGGCGGCTGCTGGCTGCCAGGCTCCCTGGCTGGGGAATAAGCTGGGAAGCAGGAGGGTCTCTGGGGCAACCCATAGAGACGATATAGGGCAGGGGAAGAGAGGGTGGTGGGAGGAGAGCATGCCCGCGTAGGAGAAAGGAGGTTCCATACCTTACCCTGATGACCCTTTCCAGCTCTACTCCGAGCCAAACGGTACTAGGTGTCCCTATCACACACACACACACACCCCGGGCCACGTGGTACTGTTGGTAAATGCCAGGTCAGCAAAAAAACCAAGATGGCCCTCATCCATGATTTCATCTTGGATGAGGGGGCCGAGCCGGCATTCATTACGGAGACCTGGGTGGGAGAAGAAGGAGGAGTTCCTCTCTCTCAGTTGTGTCCCCTTGAGTACTGGGTCCGACACCAGGGTTGCCCGGAGGGTCCGGGAGGAGGCGTGGCAAGAGTCTACAAGGATGCCTTCCACTTTTCCAGACTCCGTGTCCCCTTGGCAAATGGTCTAGAGCAGTGGTTCTTAACCTGGGCAATTTGGGGGGTGCTGGAAACAAAAGGGGCGACGGGAGGGCAAAGGAACAGAAGGGGGTGATGGAGTGAACCACCAGGAGATGTGGCTGCCTTGCCCTGTGCCGCCGCCTTCAGATATGAATGGCACCTGAGCGGGGGGGGGAGGGCAACTTCTATCCTGGAGGGAGGGCGAGAGGGAGAGGGACACACACACACACACACACACACAAACAACAACATCATCATCAACAACAACAACTTTAGTGAATCATGGTCGCCCATGCTCTTCCCTGGAGTGGGGAGGCCAAGTATTTTGGCGTGGATAACTTCAGGGCAGGAGGAAGGTGCCTAACAAAGCGGACAAACAACATTTTGTACGATTTTAGTCCACCCACAATGTTCACAATTGAAACCAACAGCAAGAAAACCCTGCCCAGTTGGTGTGTGGCATCTGGTGCGTGTGTGGTGGGTCTGGATGTGTGGCCTTTTTTTTTCTTCTTCCTTTAAGAATTTTGTTTTCTCTGGGCGGGAACTCTTCTAATTTTTGTCACCTGGTAAGACAGACGAAGAGTACAAAGTTCTCTTGGGCAACCTGTACAGTGGACCCTCGACTTACAGACGGCTCGACTTACAGACTTTTCAAGTTACAGACTTCTCTGGCTGCAAAATTTAGATTCGACTTGCAGCCGGAGAATCGACTTACAGACCAGAAAAAAAACAAAATGGAATAAAAATAGAATAAAAACCACTGGTTATGGGATTAATCGGTTTTCAGTGCATTGTAGGTCAATGGAGATTCGACTTACAGACTTTTCGACTTGCAGCCACCATTCCAATACGGATTAATTCCTTAAGTAGAGGGTCCACTGTACCTTCCACTAATTTCTGTGGCACTCGGGCGGGAGGCCTTGGACATAATCTTGGCTGCCCAAGGAGGAACGTGTAAACGTATTAGAATGGAGTGTTGTGTGTATGTCCCTGATTATGGGAAACAAATTGAGGAACCTATAAATCATAGGGAGGAAGTAGCCGAAGTACCCCTTATGGAAGAAGGGTGGAATCCATTTTCCCGGCTAACTAGCTATCTACCAAACCTGGGATGGTTGAAGTCACTTTTTCTGGGGGTAGTAATGATAATAGTAACTGGAATAATATGTTGTTGCATTATGCAATGCACACCCCTTTTATGTAGATGTATGAGAGATGCCCAAGGAGGAGTGTTCGTTCCCAGGATGATGTTAAAAGAGGGGACATATGGAATACCAGAAATAGAGAAGGAAACAGAGGAAATATCATCACACTTTTGAGACCAGAAACAATAAAGGAAAATGCAAAATGCAAAAGACAGCAGTTATGAAATAAGGAGAGGAGGGATTGAGAGAAACGGATGAAGGTAAACGCTGCTTCTGCAAGTCTGTGCAAGGCAGGATGATTGAGTAAAATAATCAGTACATACTCTTTGTTAATTATTTAGCCAACGCAAGGAATTTAGGGAAGTCATGAGAAATTATAAGAGGAAAGTACAAATAAGGGAGGTACCCTAGTGAACTGACAAGAAGACAGAGTGAGTAAAACTTAGGTAAAAATGAAGGAACTTAATGGGTCAATTGGAATGACCGCAGGGAGGTTAGGAAAAGGGAACATTAATACCAAATAAGGATGGAAATAAATAAGAATCTGGGGTCTAGGCAGTGGTGGGATTCAGCCGGTTCGCACCAGTTCTACAGAACCAGTACCTAATGGACTAACAGTTCTGCAGAACCGTTTGCTGGCCTGCTGAATCCCACCACTGGGTCTAGGTAAAGAGAGGAGTGGGAGATGTAAACAAAGGCGGGACTTCCTGTGATAGGTTTAGATGCAACGGATAGGCTGTACACCTTGGAGTACCGGGCCAATGGGGAAACAAGGGAGGGACCCTGCGGCCGAGAATAAGGAATATCATGCTTCTCGTATGATGGGTGTTGCCTACCCAGTTAGGACACCCGCTTTTGCAAAAGTGCTTTTTAATAAAGGAGAGCTGCTTGTATTCGTGGTTGTGTGGTTACTGCATTTAAGCAACAAGGGTGTGAGCATTTCTCACAGGGACGATGTAAGTTTGAAGCCCAACTCATCTGGAGGACTCATCAGGTCCAGGCGACATTAGAAATACTCGCATTGCATCATCCTGCCAGCCCCAGCTGCATGTTGGTGGGCTTCCAGAACACAGATCTAAGAACACACCTGGAATGAAGCTCTCCTTGGTCCAATGCATGCCCAAATTCAGGTTTCACAGGCTGTAAGAAAGGTTCCTTTTTTTCATACACACCTGGCTGGCTGTAAACGGTCCCCACGTCCATTTTGAAAGAGCCCACCAAGGTCCCACTGCGGAGAAGATTCTTGGAGTGGATCACCTGCATTGCGGCAAAAGGAAAACAGACTCAAATGCAGGAAGACCCCCCCCCTCCAACATTACCTGAGAACCTTCTCCAAGTGGAGCAATCCACTCTTGAACCTGGGACCTCTGCACACAAAAGACCACAGGCTCCTCCACTCAGGAGTTCCAGAGGAAGCACAGGAAACCCTTGGAAAATTCTCCCAACCTCTGTCTATCTTTTTTTTGTCTCTCCTCAAATCCTTGATTTATTTTTTGTATCAGTTTGTTCCGGTGCCATGAGATTCAGCGTTATGGTGCTCCCCAGGGGTCGCAGATGTCCGCACGGGAAGGGCCTCCCGGGAGCAATCTGGATGACCTCTTCGATGTTGATCGCTCACTGATAGTGGCCATGGGGATGATGAAAGCAGGACAGAACTTCAAGAAAGAGGAAGCTCGTCACGGAAAGCTTGCAGCCTTACAGAATAGCGCTATGCCACATCCAGTCCTGCAGACAAGGGTTTGGATGCAAACCCTGCCAAATCCTGCACTGTTTCAGCACCGAGTGACAGAAAGTGGAGGCAGAAATGCCCTGTCTGGCATCACCCGGAGATGCTTGGCTAACTAGCTCATGTTGCTGTTAGGATCCAGAGATTTGTTGCCCAGTAAACAAGGAAATGGTCACCCTCCCTTCACACAGTTTCTCTGTATTTTCTTCTAGCGGCCAAGAGAGAAAAGGAGAGCTCATGGCGGAGGCTGCTCACCGAGAGTTTGATGATCTTGTCGAACATGACGTCTGGAGGAACGTGGAAGTCGAAGACAAAGTACTGGAAAGGAAGGAACAAAGGATTTAAAGAGGCGTCACGTGTCAAGCATGATAAGGACGAACATTATAATGTAATAATACGATGTGCTGGCTGGATAGCTCAGTGGTTGATGTCTCTGGCTGCAGAGCCAGAGGTTGGGAATTCGCTTCCCCACTGGGTCTCCTTTGAGTAGAGCCAGCCTGGGTGGCCTTGGGCAAAACCTGCACAGTCCCAGGGCGCCCCTAGAGGAAGGGAGTGGTAATACACTTCTGAGTAATCTCTATCTGGAAAACCCTGAAAAGGGTCTTCATAATTCAGAATCAACTGGATGGCACAGAAATCATTTTTATTTATCAGGATACGCCTGTAGAACCGCCTTCTCTAACCTGGTCCTCCCCAGATGTTCTAGACTACAACTCCCCTTCATCTGATGGACATGCTGACAACTGGAGATGATGGAAACAGTGAGCCAATCAACTTTAAGGACAGCCAGGTTGGGAAAAGCTGCTGTACATTCTCCACACTGCCAAGACAATGAACAACGGTAAATGTTTTGTTTTTTTGTCTCCTTCATAAATAAAAAGGGGAAGGAAACGTTATTTTATCTAATGATGGAATTTCACCAGCGAGTGCTCTTGCTTTTTTAAAGGAGCTCCTTGGAAAGTTTATGGTTCCACTTGGGAATTAAAATATATTAAAATGTAAGTGTTGTCCAGGAAGAACTGTGTGTTTGTGTGTGCGCGTGCATTTTGGAGGGGTAGCCATGTTAGTCTGTGCAAGATTATCAGGCAAAATCCAAAGAAACCAAACCATGTGGCACCTTAAAGGCTAACCATTATAAGTTCAGTCCCCAGTCTTCAAAACCCCTCCCACACCCCTCTTTCCAGGTCTGGTATGTGTTTTCTGTCTCCTAAGGAATGTTTACAACAGAGTCCGTAAACAGCATAAGCCAAATTACGTTCCATACATCCAAAAGCCAATGAAATATTTAGTAGGTAACTGACATTTCATTCAATATTTTGTTCTGTTCCCGTAAGGAAGTGGACATGCCCAGGAAAGCTCACATTAAAATATAATAATTAGCCTTTAACACACTTTGCGTGTGTGTGTGTGTGTGTGTGTGTGTGTGTGTGTGTGTGTGTGTGAGAGAGAGAGAGAGAGAGAGAGAGAGAGAGAGAGAGAGAGGAGTACTTTCATATTACTGGGAAAATGAATGGTGCTGTTTAAAACTGTGAGTTGAAGCTTCCCACGTTCAAAGCGCACATGAATGCAGATTTTGGGATGGAATTTGCCATTGTAGGCAAGGAAGCAAAGCGCCTGCTACAGGGATCAGGCCAGTGCCCCCCCTCCACCCACCCTTTGTTCTCTGATGCTTACAATGAGAAGCAAGGAAGGACGCCCTGGGGGATCAGAGGCATGCATGGGGCACAGGATTAGAGGGGTTAGCCCAGCCCCACAGCAAACCATGACCTACTCATGGAGCCCAACGCCATCTTTTCCTTTCCCCAAGGGTCTGGCTGGTACCCAAGGGCCTGACCAGCCTCCCCAGACGATGCTGGAAGGATTTCAAGGGTCTGATGGCTCCTCACCGAAATGGTCACACCTGCCGCGGTCTTGCAAAAACCATCCTTGGCAGCTCCCGCAGCCACTTCCAAACCCCCAGGAGAGACCCGTTTCTAGAAGGGCCGTGTGTGCCTTCTCTACCCTCTCCTGGACTTTCACGAACACCGAGGCCCTCCAAGGACAGTTCATCGGCCAGGACAAGCGAGCTCACCTCGTTGTAATACGGACAGTTTGTGGACTCCTTCATGGAGGTGTATTTCTTCTCGTCCCCCACCTCCACGCACACCACGGGGTCCATGTTCAAACCCACCAGCTGCCGCGCTTCGATCACCGTGATGCTGACCTAGGCGGGGAGGGGAAGAGACAGTCAGGCTCCGGAGGGACCCTGGGTCCTCTTCAGCACATGGGAGTTCTCTAGAGGTGGGAAGGCTGGTGCTGGTGGACTACACCTTCCATGACTCACACCCCTTTCCTAGAGGAAACTGAAGAAGGACTCTAGGGGTTACAGCAAGAGCTGCATCAATGAAATGATACAGATGCTCTGTTTTGCTCTTAAGTGGGAATCACACACACACACACACACACACACACACACACACACACACACACACACACACACACACACACACACACACACACACACACACACACACACACACACACACACACACTCTGCCCAGAAGAGCTGATGAGAAGGGTTCCAGATTAGAGGATGATTCCTGAACCGTTAACGACACAGAGACAAGGCACAGCCGGAACTCTTTGGGACTGAGGTGGTGGAAAGCAGGGGGCCTTCAGCCGGGCTACGCTTCTGGGGCAGCCGCACATCCAACCCGCAGAGAATGAGGGTCGGAAACGCCTCACCTGGTAATCCATTGGTCGTCCGGCGCTTGGCTCCATCTTGATGTCGGGTTTCGACCTTGAAAAAAGCCATCACCAGAATGTTAGGACCGGAAAAAGCCCAAAGTTTTCCATCTGTTTCTGATGCTACAGATGGGACGTTTCAGTTCTTCCAGAGTCATGTTTTGCGGCAGAATTTACCCCAGAGGGAGACCAGTAAAGGAAGGTATTGCCCAAGATGCCAACCCCCACCCCCCGAAACACTGTAAATGACAGCTAGAATCTGATGGTACCGTTCTCCAGAACCCGACTGCTTCCCTCAGGGGAAAAAACACACACACAGTCCCCATACACTCTACAAATGGGATGGGGAGGTCCAGGAAAGGCTGCGGGAGCAGGGTTTATGGTGCCAGACAAAGGTGCAATGGGGGAAGGTCAGAAGGACCCCCCCCCTCTTCTGTAGATCTCGGCTATCAAAGTTCACTTCTGAATCTTGTCCAAAGTCCGTGAGTTTTGGACATTTGTCCAGTACAACTTTTTAAAGGATAGATAAAAATCAGGCTGGAGAAAAATGGTCCCAACTGGGGTACTTTTTTTTGGTACCAGCTAAGAGTCGGACACGACTAAACAACAACAATGCAATATATTGGAGGGGAGGGAATCCCTTGTCACCCCCCCCCCGCCCATTGACCAATAATACCATAATATTCTTCCCATCCTGCTTATAACTTTTTTGAACTGTTACCATCTGGCAGAAGATATAGAACAATTAAGACTCGGACCACACGTTTTCTCAATATTTTTTATCCCAGAGCTATAATTGCAATTAATAATGAGCTTAAAGACCACCAGTGGTGAATAATTAGTTGGACTGTGTTACTTGGCCTGCGGTGTAGATGTTTGTATTTTTAGTGGGGGATTTTTTAGTGGGTGGGGAGTGTTTGGGGAATTTTATGTTTGTGCATGTGTCTGGTCTCTGGGTGTCTGTGAATTTCGTTGTATGGGTATACTGTGTATATACTTACAATGACAATAAATAATAATAATAATAATAATAATAATAATAATAATAATAATAATAATAATAATAATAATAATAATAATAACAACAACAACTACTACTACTACTACTACTACTACTACTACTACTACTACTATTATTATTATTATTATTATTATTATTATTATTATTATTATTATTATTATTATTATTATTATTATTATTATTATTATTATTACTAGGATATGATATATAGCCTGGTTGCATTGGCCCCCTTTTAATGGGAAGGGGCAAGACTAGTGAATATTACCCTAACCCTCATTCTACTGGAATTCCATGGAATGCAAAACGTTTAATGGATGTTCTCCCCCTCCTCTGTGAATGAGCTTCACGTCTCTTAACTCAATGTGTCTTAACAACTAGGTCAGTAGATTAGGGTCAGTACTATGGTTTCTGGCAGAGGTATGCAGATGTGCTTTTTGGACGACGTGGTCCAAAAACACAAACCTGCACTCCTCTAATGGTTAGGCTATACCTGGAGACAAAGAACTTTTCTCCAGAGTCAGTGTTTCTGCATTTTTGAAGCGTCCACTGGAAAGAGGGGAGTGGCTTTGCTCAATCTGTTCCCTTTGTTTGTGTTCTTCAAGGCTTTCACAGCCGGCATCCGATGGTGGTTGTAGGTGTTTTTTTTTGGGGGGGGTGTTGTTTGGCCGTGTTCTGGAGGTTTTTCTTCCTGATGTTTCGCCAGTCTCTGTGGCCGGCATCTTTAGAGGACAGGAGTCAGAACTCTGTCTGTGTTCTGGTGTAGTGTGTGGGACAGTTGAGTATTTGTAGCTGTGGGATTGTGTTTTTGTCCTTTTCAGGAGATTGGGTGATTATGGTGATCAGGATGAATCAAACTCTACCCAGTCACAAATCACTGCACACAAAAGACTAGCTAATGATACTCATCAATCACAGTGACAGATCATCTCCCCCCTTATCACAACAATCGTACACCCACAATAAAAAAACACCCTGATCACCATAATCACCACATTTCCTGAAAAGGACAAAAAGCTGATCTCACAGCTACAAATACTCAACTATCCCACACACTACACCAGAACACAGACAGAGTTCCGACTCCTGTCCTCTGAAGACGCTGGCCACAGAGACAGGCGAAATGTTAGGAAGAAAAAACTCCAGAACACAGCCAAACAGACCAAAACACCTACAACAACCTTCCCCTTGTTTCCTGACAGACTGAATGAGGGAAAGGTTTCCATCAGTGCAAAAAGGCCTGCAGTTCAAATACATTGCAACCACTTTTGTGTGTAGACAGCTCGCCATATATATATAAGTTAGGCAGTGGCCAACACACAAAACTGACAACACCCTCAACAAATAGGCCAACTGCTGCGATAGATGCAGTAACCATGACAGCCCTATAAATCTTCCAAGGAAGAATTAATACAAAGAACTGCAGAGCTGCACGGAGGCTGAACCCAGTTTATAAAAAAAGGGGGGGGCAGCCTTTAAATCCTCCACCTCTTGCACCTTCCATGATCAACTGGGGATCTTCTGTCAGGTAGCCCATCGAGGTCCCACTCACTCAAGACTGGCCTTCTTGGGACGGCGGTATTAACACCCTTGGAAACTTGGCAAAATCCAAGCTAAAGCTCTCCCTGGAAGGCCATGAGCCTACGTTCTGCACGGAAGACTCTCCGTTCCCTCCTGTGGCTTTGGATAATCGAGGTGCACAGGCACAGAGAAACATTGGGGTGGGTCGGTGGGTGTGTAATGAACACACCGTCCCTCATCCCCAACCCTTTGGATCAAACAGGCTATAAATTCAAATCCAAGAAACCAAACGAAAATATTGTAGGATCCGACAGGGCAAATCGAGACTCCACCCGGGCTCCGGGGCCTGTCCTTCTCACCTCTTATTCGACACGTTGGTGGTGACGGCTGTGACCGACGCCAGGGAGATGGTGTCTGGATCCAGACCACCTCCAAGCCACATCGCTTTGCGGTCCAGATCTTCCGTTTCTAGGACGGCTGGTTCGTCTGCCAAGGAGGGAAGCACAGACCAGATGTTAAGAGGCGTGATTGCATGGATAGAAAAGGGGTGTAAACAGGCTTAATTCTGTCAGGATTAGAGACAAAGCGCTAGGGAAAGGCAGGAGCAGGGGGAGAAAGGGAGAAAATATGCACAATGGACGTGTAAGTGTTGATGCAACTGGGAAGCACAGAAAGAGTTTAATTCCAATTCGCTCATAATTCGGTTGCATCAATTCTCAGGTACCTGGGTTATTTTGAAGAGGGTGGCCACGTTAGCTTATTCCCAGAAGAACTGAGATTTTTGTAGGACGTTAAAGCAACTAGTAAGTTATTAAGAATTGAAATCCACTGCATCTTTCTGGAGTTTGCATCTGCTGAAGCAGGCTACAGTTCATAAAGGCTGTGGCCGAGTAAAGCTTCTTAGCCTTAAAGGGGCCGTTTCTCCTTAAATAATCACGTTGCAAAATTCGGAGAAATTTGGAAAACGGCACAGCGGGTCCCGCATTGATCCAGGGGGAGTGAATTGGGTAAGTTCTTACCAAAATAGAGACTGAACAAAATGCTCCCCCTCCTCCCCATCTCTGATTGCACTAATCAGTACTTTTGCTTTCTTCTTGGGGTGAGTTTGAAGAATTTGGATCACCATATGGAGTACTACAAAGGCCTCCTGGCAGTTCAGGGATGTTGTGGGTGACCACACGCCATCGTTGTTTAGAGCTGCTGCATCCAGTCATGACATCCACCCTTTGATACGAGAGGGACAAGAAGAGGAGGGAGAAGCGGGAAGAGAAGGAACGTGAGACGGGAGGCCTGGGTCTCGCCTACCTTGCTTCCTGTGTTGGTCATCTTTATGAGGACGAGCTTTGCCGAGCTTCATGGCTGAAAAGACTCCTTTCCCAGCTCTGTAAGAAGCAAAGATGTTCCATGAAATTTATTCATTGCTTTTCAGGACAATTGCTAAAGAGGTTGCAGTCTGAATCGTGGTAGTAGGAAGAGCTAAAAGAGTAGGACAGGAAAGGGAAGGATGGCATGAGACGAACTATGAACCAGAGTCGTCACATACTGTAGACTTCAACTGGGTTGTGGCAAGGGGATCAGGGCCAGGAAGGGCAAGGAAAAGAGGAAGGTACCGTATTTATTTATTTATTTATTGAATATGTACCCCGCCCATTTAGTCAACTGACTACTCTGGGCAGCTAACAAAATATAAAATAAACAATTTAAAATATAAGAACATTTTTCCATGTATAAGACTATACTTTTGTCTAAAATCTTTAGACTAAAAATTGAGGGTCATCTTATACACAGAAGTAAGCTGAGGAGAGAGAAAACAAGTGGAGGGGAAAGCAGGGAACAAAGCAATCCGGCAAGGCTTTGATCCCTGCTTTCCCCTCCACTTGCTAAGCCTTAGCAAAAGGAAAGCAGGGATCAAAGCGCTGCAGGATGGCTTCGATCCTTGCTTTCCCCTCTGCTTACTAAGTCCCACGGGGCGTAGCAAGTGTAAGGGGAAAGGATCAAAGCAATCCCATGGCTGTATAAGGGGGAAAGGGATCAAAACGATTATGCAGTCATAGGATTGCTTTGATCCCTTTCCCCCGACACTTGCTAAGCCCCACTTAGATTTCCTAATTTTGGGTAAGAAAAGGGGGGCGTCTTATACATGGGGACATCTTATACACAGTATTCGGAAGTCATATTCAACTGGCATGGCAAAATATTGAGGGCATGCTATCACACATGCCATGCTGCACTGTTCGCTGAAATTCTGCTAGCTACGTACTTCACTGAGTTGATTTGTTAAATGTCTGCCCCACCTTTCCAGTCAATAGTGCTCAAGGTAGCTAACAGTGGTAAAATACCAGATGCAATTTAAAACAATTGACAAATAAGAAGCAAATCAATTAGAAACACACCAATAACACTAAAGCATTAAGGTCACCTTCCCGCTAAACTTTAACTGAGCAAACGTGTCAGAGTCAAATCTCTTGTTACAGAAAAACTTGTCATTAGAGCTAAAATCATCATGGGTTTCACATATATGTGATTTAAGCAACCTTTCACACCTAAGAAATCTGAGTTGCAAACAAATGGTGTGCTTCCATCCTGAAGACAAATCACAAAACAGAGCCAATGAATTTGCAAATGACGGGAGGTGATAAATGCACCTCGTGTGATAATCAGATGCTTTGCCAGTTAAGGAAATTTCCTCTTGCAATGCACGCTTTGACAAATATAACTGTCTTGGAATCTGTCATGATTGCTAGGAGATGAGAGTCAGAACAGAGATAGCCTAGAGGAGATTCTTTAAGATGAAGGAGGCAATATAAATAATTATATATTGCGGGATATATTATATATATCCCACAAACTGCACCAGAGCACAGAGTTCTGACTCCTGTCCTCTGAAGATGCCAGCCACAGAGACGGGCAAAATGTTAGGAAGAAAAACCTCAAGAAAATGGCCAGACAGCTTGGAAAACCTAGAACGGAAGGGACCATAAGGCACTACATGAAACAGGCAAGAACACACCGCTAATCAGATCACGCAGAATACAGTTTGGAAAGATCAAACACAGCCAGATTTATACATATAGGTACATGTTTTTTGTACATATAGGTACATGTTCCCTCAAAGAGTCTCTGTAGAGGAATAAGGCTGGCCAGGTTTTCCTTCCCCAGGGCATGTTTTCTCACCTTCCAATCTAGTTTGGAGAAGCAAGGAGGCACAGCTGGGTTTTGTCACTTCTCCCCTCAGGCAAACAGCAGGATCAACCTCATGTTCATTGAACTCCAGTACATGGACAGTCATTGCACAAAACCTTTGGCTATACAAACATTATTTCCTATCCCCTTGGAAGTCTCCTTTTCATGCAACCTCCTAACCTCTTTGCAAAATAATAAATTGCTTTCCTGTCAATACAACACAACAATGTAACCGTGTATTTCCATAATTGCTGTCTGTTGGCCCACTCTGTTGTAAAATCCCATCCATTCTGTGATTCCCACTCCTATAAAGTTTTGGAGTCCTTTGTAACCCCATCCCTTCTCCCAATAGGTCAAGAACTCCCTATTTCTCCCGCCCCACTTCTTTGTACCATGAACCACCCATTCCTCCTCCTCCCCTTCCCCTGTGTAACCAATGTTGCAGAAGTCCTGGTCTTCCTCTACAACACACAGTTGTTTCTGCCTACACTTGGAGGCATGACTTCTGCCATATTTTTTATCTAGCTAAATAAAACAGTAACTATTTGAACTCTCTCTTGAGTCAAGATTTACAGTATTGGCAGTTAATTTTGACTTGGAAAGTCTAGGGGCTAGCCCGGACTCAACACAACAACCATCGGATCCCGGCTGTGAAAGCCTTCGAGAATACAATTATATATTGCTTTGTCCGTGTGCATTGTACGGTGCTATTCATTCTTGGATCTACCGTATGGCATAGATTGAATCACAACCTTGAACACCAGCAATTTTAATACTTCCATATTAAAAATGGAAGTATTTGAAATGTGGCTTTATTGCAGAATGCCAAGAATTTCCTGAACTGAGAGGTTGACCAGGAGAAAAATACTAAAGCAAATGAATAAGGGCCAATAAATTCTTATGCAATGCAGAAAGGTGGAACACTGCTGTCGGGTATTTAAAAAATGAAAAATACAGATTGCTGTAACTGACTATTTAAGATACAATGCGTGAGAAAAGCCTAAGAGGCAAAAACTGCGGACAAAAAATTGCAAGTTAACACTGGCAACACCCTACAAAGAAAAATTATATAAAATGTTCTATATTTTGGCACTTGCCTCTAGCCAGACTTGCAAAAATGTTTCCAAATATGTCGAATAAGTGTTGGAAATTCAAAAATCATGCATGGTGGACGTGCGATAATGCATTGGGTTAAAATTCATATCATAAGCAAAGGTTAAAAAAGGAAACAGAATTTAAACCAGAAATATTTTTATTGGGATTATTACCAAACAACATAAATACACAAAGCTACTACTTAATACTACATGTGTTGACAGCAGCTACATTAGTATGGGCACAAGGAGGAAAATCCACCAAAGGATGACGTGATTATTAAGAAAATATTAGAAAGAAAATATAGTAACATCACACTGGAAGTCCACCTGAACGACCACTCCCCACACGGTACAGAGGGGTGATGCAGTCAACAAAGACCCCTTGGGAAAGGCAGCACGGAGTGAGGACAGTTTAACACTTCTGGAAAATGGAGGGGAAAAAAACCCATTCCTTAAAGCAGAAGAGAGGAAGACGGCAAAAAGCATGTCAGGAATGACTGGCCAAATGTTCTAACAGATTGCTTCGTGGCTGGCTGTTCTAAGAATCCTTATTTCCCCAACGTTGGGCCTCCAGATGTTCTTGGACTTCAACTCCCAGAAGCCTTCATCACCGGGATTTGCAGTCCAAGAACATCTGGAGACCCAAAGATGGGAAGCAGTGCTTTTACAGGGTTGGATAAATGTCCACGACTGAGCTTTTGAGGTGCAGCTCCTAGAATCTCTCATGCACTATAACACCAGCTGTGCTCTTGGGGGGCGGATTCTGGGTCGTGTAGTCCATAAAGGTAACTCTTCCCATCTCCGGTGGACGACCCTTTATGAAACAGGCATCCCCAACCAACTGTCCCTCCACATGGGTTGGACTGTATTCCAATGACAAGCATCCTAACATGAGCTATTATAATTATCCGTTTTAAACTGGGGCAATAAATACTTTCCCCTTTTATGCACTGTATATTGTACAGGCTGTTGGTGAGAAACAATAAAGTATTTCATAGTATAGAATCCCTGGCTGAGGACTTATAGGAATTGGACTCTCTGTCTTACACAGGATGCTAGATTGGGAAGAGAGGGGGGTCTCTCTCTCTCTCTCTCTCTCTCTCATAGAATAATATGAGCCAAAGGATCAACTCTCGCAAAGGACATTTCAATTGCAAAAATTCATTTTCTTTGAACCCGGGGAGGGGTTTTTGGCAGAAAAGTTGGAATGGTATGTTTACACACAGGTAGCTCTTGTTAAACTTGAGAGGGATTGACATGGAAGTAAATATAGGCCAAGATTATTCTGCAGGGGTAGAAGCCAAAGGCTTTCTCAAGACGAAGGGGCTGAGAAGTTTGTTTCAGGTGGCTGCTCGGAGCAGAACTTAGGAAAGTTAGTTTTTCTGGACTGGGGGGTTCTGGGAAATGGCTACCAGAAAACCAACTAGTCCATGTTTTTGTTCGGGGGGGGCTGCTTCCAGGTCTTAAGAAGCCACCAAGGGAAGGGGATGTATTCCGTGTGGTTTTGCCAACACATTCGCAAACATTCGGGAAATTTAAAAAAATGGATTCTGCAATTTGAGAGCCCTTGCAGGCCTCCTCCTGACGCATAATGAAAAGCTAATTAGTGGATGAATTATTGACGTTCCTTTTTACAGAGGAGAACAGGGAACTGGCCATCGGTTTGCACTTGAGGTGGGCAAAGCAGGGGGTGGAGGCAGGAGGGAGCTCCCCACCCCCACCCTAAAAAGAAGGGCTGGGATTTAAGGATGGCAGACCGGACATTTTGAGCAAAAACCAGCAGGTACAGAATGGGGGAGGCTGACATTTGAAAGACCCCAAAGCAATAAAGCTCTCCTCGAGAGAGACCTGATTCCAGCATCTTCGGCTGGGAGAACAAATGGCCGCTTGGCCTCTGTGCCTCTGAAGTTGCACGGGAGAAAACCCGGGCATCTCCAGCTTTCCGCAACCTGAGTTGCACCTGCCAGCGTTCTCGTTTGCAGGTGTGTGACAGGAATGCTTCCTCCTGCTGTGGTCTGGGCAGGCAGGGGGCACAGAGAAGTCAACTGTCGTGTGACCCGCGTCAGGAAGATGACCTTAAGTGACTTCTCCCCTCCTTGGCTTTGTTTACCTCCACCCGTGCAAAGATCTGAATTGTGGAGGGGAGGGGAGAACCCCAGCTTGGGGGTCAAAGAAGCCCAAACGATCCTCTTGGAGGAATCATCGGTCACGTATCTAGACACAGAGTCATATGAAATACAAAGCGGTCACTCCTCCCACCAGAAGGGTTGGCGCCGGCCATGAATGGGCAACCAGAATGTCCCCAGCCCCACCCCAGCACATCACCCAGAGACCCATAAGCCAAAACAGTGACTTACCTGTCCCAGGTAAAACAAAACGTGGGCTCTCTCTACCTGTGTCTCCCAGTTACCATCCCATTGGAGAGGGTGGGGGACGGGGAACCTTGGGTCGGACGGCTCCCGGCGTTGGGAAAGGGCTTCCCAACCGGTTCCTCCCGGTCTCCAGTCCACCGGTGGCCTTAAACCCGGGCCTCGCTCTCCCCCATTTCCCGCCACCGCCAAAGATAACGCTGCCAAGAGGAAAGGAATGGCGCAGGTCGGAAGCCAGCGACGACGACAGGACAGGAGCGGCGGGAGAACTGACACCGTCCCTTCGTGAATATTGGATGAGAACATCTGAGACAGCGTGGCAGGCTCGCCGGAGATGGCTGGCTGCTCCAGGAGATAATGCAAACCCCCCTTGCCCTATGTCTGCATCCAAATTAAGGCCCTTGCCGCCAGCTTTCATGATTTAGAAAATCCGGCAAAGGGGCCACCACTTTTCAGGCCCCGAGGCTGCTGAGGGCCGGGGGGAGGGGGAGCAGGGAAGGGGGAGCCTGGACTCAAGATTTGTCTGTGCTAGAGTTGGGGGGGGAACGCAGCCATGTTACTGGTGCTTCTCCTCCCTCCATTCCAGATGGGCTCTGAACGTGGATTGGATTACAATGAATTATGCACAGCTTAATCTGCCTTCTAACAGCAAGAAATGTGTTCAGCAGAGAGGGAATTATCTTCCGAATGGTCTCTATCCCTGATACACCATCCATGAGACAGGGATCCAAGCCCTCGAGATGCTCTCCCTCCGAGACACACACCCATGCACACACAGAGATGGCCTTTCTAATGCTGAACCAAATCAGAGCACATGGAAAGACAGTGAGAATGTAGGGTTCCTGGATGGTCTATATCAGTGGTCTTGGGCCTCCAGATGTTCTTGGACTACAACTCCCAGAAGCCTTCACCACCACCTCTGCTGGCCAGGATTTCTGGGAGCTGAAGTCCAAGAACATCTGGAGGCCCAAAGTTGGGGACCACTGCCAAAATCCACACTGAAAGATCACTTCTTAGATCAAGTTCACAACCTGGTAGGAAAAACAAACGTATAATGAGGATGGTTGTTGTGGGTTTTTCGGACTCTTTGGCCGTGTTCTGAAGGTTGTGCTCTCACTCTGTGCTGTCCTCTGAAGATGCCCATGGCCACAGAGACTGGCGAAACATTAGGAAGAACAACCTTCAGAACACGGCCAAAGAGCCCGAAAAACCCACAACAACCATTAGATCCTGGCCGTGAAAACCTTTGCGAGTATAATGAGGACTTTAAGACTTGCCATAGGCAAGGAATGCAGGCACAAAATCAGGGTACTCAGGAGACTGGGCATTGGCCTGAAAGTGGAGAAAATGGAGGTGCAGGGTGAGATTCCCCCAGAATAAAAGTGTGCCTTGCCATGATAGCCAGCTATCTGCATGGGCAAAACTCAACATCAACCCTGTGGCCCATTTCAGGTTGCTTCCAACTCATGATGACCCAGTGGATTCGTGTCCTGCTGGAAGGTCTCCAGGGAGGTCCACACTTTATCTTAAACCCATTTTTGGTCAAGCCAGGAGTGTGTCACTTTATTACGCAAAGCGAAGCGTGCCTTTATTAATTAAAGTCACCAACTCCATGAAAGGAAATCGGGATGGCCACTTTTAGCTCTACAGTATAAGTCAACTGAATCCGCGAAAGGCAGGCGTGCCCCCAAAGGAACCATCTTAAAATAATGAGCAAACAAAACCAGGTCTGCATCTTGAAAACGTCAGAGGACACCGGATATGGAAGGGTGAAAGGGTTCTGAGGCGGCTTCGCTCATGAGAAGGCATGTGCTCAATGACCTCCCTTCCTTTGTTATTGCAAGCTCCATATACTGTACCAGCTTTTTATTTTGCACAATCTGAACGTAAGGAGAAACCACCAGGAGTTCAGCCAAGAGCTTGTCCCGTCCTGTATATGGGCCCCACTCTGCAGCCAAAGGAGAGGATCCTACCGACCCATCCAGGACCATCCCACGTCTAAAACCTGTTGCTAATCTCAACCAGTGTGTGGACCCACTGACACTTACGTAGGCATTGACTCCCCCTTCGACGGTGGGTTCAGTGGGTCTGCTTCCCCGTTGAGGCTAGCAACGCGACCCAGAGTCTTGTTCTATTGTTTTTAAATTTTGTAATGCCTCCCAGAGCAGACTATTTGTCTAGATAGGCGGGGTATAAATCTAATAAAATAAATAAATAAATAGTCTCTGGATGTCAAGCTGAGCAAAATTTCCATGCATACAAATCCTGCTCCGGGGATTCTGCCAGCGAACCCGCTCGGAAAGCAGAAGGTGCTGCAGAGACAGGCAGGCGGAGGTGAGGAGGTGGCAAATATTCAATATTTCTCGTTGTCAGCAATTTTCCTAGTTTCATTATGCGGGGACCTCTTGCTGACAGACACACACACACACACACACACACACACACACACACACACACACACACGTATGATGTATCTCAGCTTCTGGTCTTGTTTTTCCTTTTTCATGTTTTTGTTTGTTTGTTTTTCACCAGGGTGTGTGTTTGTGTGTGCGTGCATGTGTGCGCGAGCAAAGAACAACCATCTTCCAGGCAGCAAAATGCCCTCTCCCGGGAATCTCGTGGCGATAATTCTGTGACAATCAATGTTTCTTCCTCCAAGAGGAAAAAACAGACCGTAAAAATGTCCAAGAAATCCCAGGAGATTTTTATTTTTAAAAGCTTGTGCAGTGAAATCTCACTGTGAGGAGAAAAGAGGAATTTTCTCTTTCTTTTATGCCGAGAGCAAGGAGGTTAAGATATGCACATCCCTAGAGAAAGGTGGGACAGAGAGACAGACAGACAGACAGGCAGAGGCAGAGAAGAGCAGATGCACCTACTTGGGTGTCTTTTCTTTGCCTTTACTGGGAGGGGCGGGCAGGCATGTAAGGAAAAGGAAATCAAATTAAAAACAAAAAACACATGGAGCATAGTTTGCTCCTAATTAATTACCAAATATACCAATCACATAAATACAAGTGTAACTGATTTTAAAACAACAACAACCAAACACTCTATACCTTTCCTTTAGTGAACTCAAGGAGGCCTAACCTGACCCCCCCTCCTTAAGGGCTATTCACAACCCCCTTGGGAGGTCTAGTACGGCAAGCAGGATTGGTAGGACCAAGATAACCCGACAAAGTCTGTGGCTAACTCTGAATTTGAACCCGTGCCTCTCCACTTTCTCGGCTGACCTAGTCTATAACGTTATACAGCCCTGGCCTCCATCTTAACAGCCGCCCAGGAGCGAGGGAGAAATTCACCCGATGGGGAGCATTGCCATCGTCTGTGCTGAAAAGACAGTGACTGCGCTGAAGCTGGAGGGATTCTCAATGATTTTTTAAAAAATCAAACTGATTTAAATCACGATTTAAATTTTTAAAAAAATCAGGGGTGGTTTTTTTGAGAACAAGTAAAATTTTATTTAAAATAGAACACTGCAAAGCAGACAAAATAGGAATCAGCAAACCACCAACCACTACAAATAGACAAAGAACAAAAAACACTACTAAGACGAACCCTTTTGGGTCAGAGATTCCATCATCATTAAAAAAAACAGTTTTTGATGGAAATATTTTTTTTAAAAAAATCTGATTTTTTTTTAAAAAAAATTAAATCGGGATTTAAATCGTGGTCCAGATCAAATCTACTCTGCCATTTCCCTGGGATTCAGCCTCGTTGAGTTCAGAGGAATTAGGACATCCAGAGAGACAAAATGGTAAGTTTACCGCATGAAAGCAGGATGAGGCTGGCAGTGTGATTAGGAACTCACCCCCACAGCTGGTTTGTTTGTTTGTGCAACCATGCAAAAACCTGCCAAACCTATTAGCTGAAGAAAAGGGTACCCAAGATACTCTTTAACAGCCTGAATAGCTATTGTTGGTCTCCAGCTTTTGGGACAACCTGAATACTGTATTGGTTAGAGCCAAGGATGCTATTGAGACTCCCTCCTCCCTGTTGAACAAAAGGGGCTTTGTGTGCCCCCCCAGGGCAATGAGGGATTCACCAATAGAAGCTTTCTTGTCCACAAGGAAGGGAGGAGCTGTAGGCGGGCACCAGTAATGCCCAGTGCCTGCTGGGGTTGTTGTTCAGGAAGGCACACAAGCTGGCCAGACCTGGCGGCTGCCGAAGTCGCTGGTCTCCCATAAGATACAGGCAAGCACAGATAAAGGCAGGCAAGCAACATTTCATATATGGACACCGTCTTCAAGCCAAAGTGGGACAGAGGAGGGCAGCTTGAGCCAGGCCGGGAGGGGCAGCGTACCACTCGCTGGAGTGGCCAAAGGTTCTCCCTCTCCCCCCCTCCGGGAGGGATCAAAAATCTCTTTGGTTGTTGTGAGTTTTTTGGGCTCTTTGTCCATGTTCTGAAGATTGTTCTTCCTAACATTTTTCCAGTCTTTGTGGCCGTCATCTTCAGAGGACTGCAGTCAGAACTCTGTCTGTGCTCTGGTGCAGTTTGTTTCGGAGTTGAGTATTTATAGCTGTGGGATCAGCATTTGTCCTTTTCAGGAGATTGGGTGATTATGGTGATCAGCGTGTTTTTGTTATGGGTGTATTGTTGTGATAAGGAGGAGAGATTATCTGAAAGACAAAATCTCTTTCTCGCGTTTCTTTCCAGAACAAGGGTGATACCATAGAACCAGATATTTGAGAATTTTTGGTTGCTTTTCACTTCTGTCTGCAGAACATCTTATGCCGGGAGAAGCGTTCTGGATCAGCCAGAAGCTGGCTAAATTCATAACTCTTCAGTGAAGGACGGTGCTACTCCGACCGGACTTCATTTCTGCCCATGGATCACAGGGCTGCTTTGACCCTTGGATTGCTGTTCGTTTCGCTTCCCGTTAGGGTTGTCTCCTTTCTGCCCGCCCACTCCAGCCCCCAGGCCTTGGCATCTGCAATGACTGCATGATTGTTCAGAAGCTCTTCGCCGGTTGAACGGCTGCCTGTGGCACATCTCTCAAAAGCAGAGGAAAGCTGGCAAAAATACTTCCCAGTCCTGCAAGTTTCAGCCATGGGTCTTGCCCAAGAACTGGGCTGGATGGCACCCTATTCACGTTCCTCTCAAGCCATACATTTTTCTTTGTAGGGTTGCTCCCGAGGGCGAAAAGCTTGATCCTTTTTCTCCCTCCTTCCCCCTCCATCCCCTTTTCCCATCGACGGGGCTTGAAAAAATGAAAATATTTTAAGTTCGTTGGAAATGTGGTGAAGTGAGAGGAAATAGCAGCACCACAAACAAGGACAGGGAATTTAATTCGGGAACCAGCCCAGAGGCAGCCAGCGTGCGGCACATCATCCTACCTGAATGGCAAATGGAGGTGTTTTCTCTCTTTGCTTTTTGCTTTATCTCTGCAAGCAGAAAGTCACATGATTCAGGTTGGCAGCAGCAACCCACATCTTCCTCTGGACACCCCAGTGGAAATGCAAATGAACCACACAAAACACACACACACACACACCACAGAAACCACAGCAAATGAATGCACAGGCGAGGATGAGAAAGGGGGGGGGTTCACGGTAAAAGCAGAAAAAGGAAAACCCTAAATTCCTGGTACAGCGAGTTAAATGGCACAACAGAAGCAAACTCCTGCACACCCCTGCATCCTGGAGGCCAAATGAAGCCAATTGGCACAGCTTTTCTAATGTCCCACGATTTATTTTGCATTCCTCCCCTGCTTTGTTAGTTGTAGAGGATAGAGAGAGAGGCGAGGAGCTACTCAAGAGTCACACATGGGCACCTGGCAAGTTATAAATTCAATCTCTGCTATTTAGTCTGAGAAACAACTTCGATCCAGATCCTGCATGAGTGCTTATGTTTAGAATGTGTGTTTTTATGATGGTGGTGCCTCCTTATTTTGGTGGATATCAAGGGACCACTGGAATCTGAATTCTATCTATCTATCTATCTATCTATCTATCTATCTATCTATCTATCTATCTATCTATCTATCTATCTATCTATCTATCTATCTATCTATCTATCTATCTATCTATCTATCTATCTATCTATCTATCTATCTATCTATCTATCTATCTATCTATCTATCTATCTAATTTCTGGTCTTCAAAGCACTGCAGATGTCCAACTCCTTCTTGCAGGAGTATCACCAGATGAACGTAAGAAGCGGAGAAAGCAAGATGCGACGCCAGGCCTCGGCTCATGAGGGCATCACAGATTTTGGACAAGGTCTACCAGCCATCTCGTGTCATCCCTACTGCTGTCAAGAGGATGATGGTGACATGGGGAGTCAAAAACAGTATTGTTAAAGAGACTAGGGTTTTAAACCTGCTCTTTAAGATATCGTTTCTGGGGGACAAAGGTTTTAGATCTGTTTCTAACCCATTTTAATCTGTTGCAGATAACTTAGGGAGCCCTGATGTATGGAAAAGGAGAGAAATACATGAAATGAAATAAAATGACCTGAAATAACATAAATCATATCTGGAGGGTGGCAGGCAGGAGAAGGCTGTTATCACACAATGCTATGTTCAGAGGTAAGTGTTCATTTCCTCCATTCTCAAGAGATGAGAAGAAAAAATTCTAGAAGATTTCTCTGTACTCAGATTATAAGAGGTTTTTAATGCACTTTTTGTATTTCACAACTTTTTAAAATGAAAATGTAAACAAAGTACAAGATGTAAGAAATACAATAGCTAGTATTCTGTATGTAGGTCCAACTAGAGTAGACTCATTGACTCAATGGAATTTATTGAAGTGTTGACTTTACCAAGCTGTGCCTGAAATCCTGTCGTAGAGCTTTATGAACACAGTGAGGATGATGCCATCAGCTGTAGAAAATTAAAGCTGATTAAATGTGGTTTCGGGGTGCACAAAGACTGTGATGAAGCTGCCAGCACCCCGAAATCGTGGAAGGAACCCCTTAATGGGTGATCATTTGTCATCTCTGAGGACAATAATCCCAGTGTGTTCACGGAGGTGTCCTACCCGATTTCATCTCACGGTTGATTCAAAGGGTCTACTCGCAGTTGGGACTGACCCGAATGTTTTTTTGGGTGCAAAATAAAACTTCTTTTTTATCCTACTAACAACAGGTGAAAAAAAGCACCGGTCCTTCCTAACGGAGTGAAAAAAAAATCTTACAGCTGCTGATCATTCTTTCAAGGGGAAAATCTAGGTCTCAAAGCACCCTTTTCCCATCATTCGAGGAAACGAATATCTACGCATGAGAGCCTTGGTTCAAAGCTGGCATTTCCCCACCCCGCTTCCCAAAAACCCACAATAGGCTGCTTTGAAGGAGGTAAGGTGTTCATGCTAAGAGAACCAGCGGGTACCTGGGGTCTCCACGGTCATCACTGTCACACCGACGCAGCCGCGGCAGGATTGGTGCGGGGTGGAGAGAGAGAGAGACCGATCAGATCAGGAACATGAAGGACATAAAGGCTCTCAACTACAGACTAACTCCAGGCTCTTTATGGATCCCCCCACTTTCAGGGTCTGTAACCCCCGAGATAACAGCAGAACTCAGTTCCAACCCCAGAGATGTATTTTTAAGGGTGGAGGGAGGATCTTCATCTGCATTCCAGCGACTTCAGTCAAAACCGCTACACCTGAGCCTTATTGCAACCTGTCCAGATCGCAAAAAGAGTGACAGTGGAGGGCGATTCAACTCCTTCTAGCTGCCTGAGTCAATATTTTTCCTCCTGGCTACATGTTCTGGGGCTGTTTCGGTACAGGAGCCATGATCCATCACAGAACATGACAATCCTCAAAGGCCTTCAAGGGGGTCGACAATGGCTGTTCTTAGGACTCCACTCAATCCAGATGGGATGAGTCCCACCAGCCTTGGGCAGACGGACCATGGAGCAGATGGGGAGCTCCGATCAGCGCCTTCTGGGGAGACACGCTTTCTCTCCCACATACAGACACTGTAAAAGAAAGTGGGGACCCCCTTGAAGTCTAGGAGTTGAGTTCAGTTTCAGAGAGATTCTCGTAGACTACTTTCCAGTGGCAGGTGGGTCCAAAGGCAAGGGGTTAGCACCAAAAAGACCACCACGTTCTAAGACAAAACTAGTTGAGCGATAGGAAAGGTCTTTCAGCTTTTTTACAATGAGTGCACGAAAAACGGCACACAGGCTTGGAAGCATTTCATCAAGAAATCAGAGAGAAGGGTGTGGGAGGCTTCAGGAAAACCACAGGACCCCCAATTTGGTCTCAGGCCTCTGAGATTTCTTCTCACCCAAGATCTAAAGCAGGAAGGTCCAGAAATGGGACCTCTCCCCACATCACAGAAACGATCTGAATCAAATTGGTGTTTCTCCAGGGCTACCTATTGCTTATTTCCTAATGCCCTGTCTAGGTGGCCAGAGATACCTGACTCTCTACTGATCTTCCAAGGGTCCCTTGAGTGAAAAACCCTTACTTTCAGAACCTGGCATGCGCAAAACCCCAGGAAAGACGGGAGTGGAAAGAGAGTCAAACGCTGGCATAGAAGCGTCGCTCTGCCCCCTAATACCTGGCTGCAGATCCAGACCCATCGTAGTTCTTATGACGGAGTCCTGATTGTTTGCTGGATTTGGGCAGAGGAGAGAAAAACGAAGTTAAGGGGAAATCAGCAGCAGTGAGGAGGAGTGTGTTTTGCATGCAGGATGCACAACCAAGCGTTTCGTCCCGGGCTCTCTCCTGATCTAAATAAAAAGACCGGTGTCTCAACTTTTCGTTCGGGCACCGCTTGGCATTTGGCTTTGCAAAAAAAACGGAAGGGGCCAGACCTATCACCATAAGTCAAATAGCTTTCCTGCGGGGTCTGTCGGTACCGGGTGGCAAAGAAACCAAGCCTTGGTCTCCAGCCCATTGTGGCTGTTAGCTGAGCAGACATACAGTCACGCCAACCCACTGCAGAACAAGATTCTGAAATGTGAGGAGATTTTTCTTTTCAAATAAATAATTCAACCGGGAGTCCTTCCTCAACCCTGTTATTTCCAAGCCTCTTCTTAACTTGTGTGGGCAAGGTATTCAAGAAAAGCAGAACCGGAAAGCAGGAATGTGCATTGTCTTGCTGAGCACAGGCATTGAAACCCACGTTTGCTGAGGTGACACAAATGCACGAGGCGGAGGCGAGAAACAGTGGGTGCGAAGGGCGCTTAACCCCTTCTACCCTGCCTAAGGGTTTCCCCGGAAAAATATGCTCCTTCCAGTTGATCCCCTTCTCTGCTGGTACAGTGCCCATATGACCTTTCGGCGTGTTCTATTTGCACAACAATTAGAAAACCCAACACAATAATAACGTTGCAGGAATTAAGCTACAAGCAGCCGTTTCAGACACACAAAAACCCAACCAGCAATGAAAAGGGGCATTAAAGGCCTCTTGGGGAAAGATAGGGTTTTTTTTTTTTTAAGTGGGGGAACTGTTTGGACATTTCCTGCCTCCCATCTGGCTCTTAAGGGGAACGGTAGGTCAAATTCAGCACCACGGAGAGTACCGGGAAAACTGGCCAGCAGCTGTCCGATATAAAGCACACCACGAGGCGAGCGCATTATAATCATGCCAAAGGAAAAGAAGCATGAATTATTCACTGCCGTCAGATTGTATTCTGCTCCAGAGCTACATCCCGATGATTAAATTTTTAAAAGTAAATGGCGATCGGGTAACGTTTTCCTGCCCTGACAGGGAAGGCAAAACAGGCTGGCCAGGATGAGGAGAGCACCGAACATGGGGTCAGAGGGAGGCAGTGCATCACTCCCTGGAGAGCTGCTCTAAAAGGAAAACAAAAGGTGAAGATTTAAAGAGTTTTGGTTCCAGGGGCTCAGCGGCCCTTTGAACCCTACAGCCGGTGGGGTGTACAACCCCACACCATGCCTCTCATGGAGGCCCCACATGAAGTTTGGGACTGCAAAAATGTCCACAAGGGAGTGGACATTTTTAACAGTGTGGCAAACCCAGGTTTTCTATGTGCAGGGCCCTGGGGTGTAAGGCAGTCCGGCCAAGCCTGGCTCCCTGAGTGAATGCATGCGGGTACATCATCCCCTAGATGAAAGAAATACTTCCAGAGCTGGCAGTGCTCCAGGATTCTGGGAATTGTAGTCTGGGGGGGGGAACAAAACACCTCCCAATCTCCACATGCACATTTTGCATTTTGCAACGTACAATGTTTTGAGCAGGGTCCTGGAAAATGCAGCCGGTGAACAGGGCCGACAAAAACCTTCAGGGAAAAATGTCCCCTCTTCCACCCCAAATGCTCCATTTCTCTTAGACTCAATTTATTTATTTTTTTGTTGTTTTGTATTATTTGTAATGTTTCTTTGCTGCTTTTCTCCCCATAGGGGACCCCAAAACAACTCACAACAATGAAAATTAGACAATAATCACGGTTTTAAAAACACTATAAAAACCGCATTTGAAAAATTTAAAGATTTGTCGTATTGAAAACATTTCAAAAGCATTTCAACATCTAAAAATGCAACAATTTAGCTTCTCCTGAAACCCTTCACTTCCTCCTTAAATGCCTGCCTGCATTTAAAATGGAAAACACCTTGTAGCATTATACCACATTACCACTCCTAGCAGCAGCCAACAAAGTCTTATATCTTAGGGTCCCCTGTTGGGGAGAAAGGCAGCATATAAATAATTTAAATTTAGGTTGCAACTGTGCCCAAGCCCTGGGGGGCTTCTGGTCGGCCAACGAGGGACAGTGGGCGAGAGAGACCCTTGGTCTTTCCCTCCCCATATCTTTCTGTAACTAACATTGTAAGGGTTCCCCTCCATACTCTTCCACATTTTAAATCTGTCTGCAAAAATGGACGCAAGACCAACATCTTCCAATAAAAGGTCCTCGTGCCAATGGCTCCCGAAAGAGCAAATGCTTTTTAAAAACGGGGCAAGGAAAAAAGTGTGAACGACTCCCAGCCTCTCATTTCCCACATGCCTTGTTCATGCACCACTGCACACCGTATTTACCCTTCAGATTCTCCTCTGTCTTCGCCCAGGCTGCTCCGTTTACGCGCCAAATGCAGAAATGCGGTTAAAAGAGACAGCTCGCATAATGACAGAAATCATGATCTGGTCTGCTACGCACAACAACAAAAAGCCACGTTCAGAAACAGGAATCCCCACACAAGCATGCTGCAATGGTGCAAGTGTCAGGAAGGAATCTACGTTTCGGAGGAAACACGCAGCCTAACTTTTTCGGGGAATGACATCTCAAAAGTGCAAATGTGCATCCATGGGAGAGAAAAATATGCATGGTCCTTCATACTCCCTGCATATGAAACCTAGCATGTCAGGGAGAAGTCGTGGCTACAGTGATCCCCCTTGATGTGTGGGCTTTCTACGGGCAGGTATTGCCTTATGTATGTTAGGATATTCCATTGTGCCATCCATCCCTCTGCATTCTAAGGTGGTTCAGTCCCCAAAGGGGATTCTTCCCGGTAAAAAGTCCTAAGCAGGAATCCTCGGTTTTGCAGCCAGCTCTCTTCCACAGTTTTATTTGAAATTAGCTCTGGAATTGATTGAGCTCTGATAGAGCTGAATGCAAATAATAATAATAATAATAAAAATGCAAACTCTGCCATGCTGGGTATATGGCCTGAAGCATTTTCAGAATGATGAACGTTGTCAGTCCACAATCTCGGGAGGCTTTCCCCCACAAGCAATGAAACATGTGGCGATGAATCAAGCATGGAGCCGGGTTGCCTTGGAGTAGTGCTGGGGTTTTCTTCTCTGGAGAGAGACAAGCGGAGGCTTAGCAGCTGCCTACGAGGGGGTCTGTGGTCGCATCCTGCGGTGGAGGGGCTGCATCGAACTTGAAGGTCCCTTCTGTTGTGTGACTCCATGGAAGCCATCAATAAAACCCGGCCTCCCCCAGGGCCCAGCTGTGTCAGTTACAGATTATTTCCATTCCAGGGCTCATTTGTTTTTCCTCCCACCAGGATAAGAAATTAGCTGACTAATGAGACATTTTCTCGAAAGACGGTGGAAGCACAGGCAGCAAATAGACTCTTTAATGAAGCCTGTCAGCGTTATGAAGTCGCCCTGGCAGACAGAATCAGAGTCTCCCCGGGACAGAGAGAGAAAGAAGTGCGCGGCCAGGAAGGCAAAACACAGCATAAGCCACAAAGGTGTTCACGCAGATGTGTGGGATGTACATGGAGTGGCGCAGGATTGGGTAGTTTCGGCAGCCATTTGGGTTCTAACGTTTTTTCCCCCACCCCCATTTGGAGACATCCCCCGGGGCTGTCCGGATGTGTTAGGTTGCAACTATCAACACCCCACCAGAAGATGATGGGAAATGTCTGACATATATTAACGGCGTTGCAGTGGGGAAAGCTGAAACTCAGCTTCAGAGGCGGTTTCTCCTCTAAAGTGAGAAAGGCAGGGCAGAAATAAATTTTAAAAATACTGTAATTTACTTTTTAAGAACGCAGAGCTCAGAATGCCCCAGCCAACAGCTCTCATGGCATGCCAGCTCTCGTTTTATATATATATATATATGTATTTTGGAAGGTTGTTTCCCCAAGCTTTGGGCCAGGCACACTCAACAACAGCGAGTACCACGAGAATTAAAAATGGTCTTTCCAAATTCCTTTTCCCTGACCGGTTTGCGATGCTGCCGTCCTTTCCAGTTGCTTTAAATCTTCTAGCTGAGCTATAAAGATTCTGGTAGTCTATTGCTGTTTCAGTTCATGATTTTATTACGCACAATGCTTTATCATGTTTTTTGGCCATAGGTTGGCCTTGGTCGGTTTTACCTTGAACGGCAGCCTAAAAATTATTTAATACAAATAAATCCTTCAGTAAATAATTCTCATGAAACTGACAGAAACCATGGAAATGGCCAAAAGCCCCCAAGGACAGAAGGGACACTCTGCAGGTAGAATTTATCCCACGTTGACTTCCCAGCTTGCCCCATTTTTAACAAGCATTTCTGTATATTTTCCCCACCAGAAATCCTGGGAAAGGCAGCTTGTCACCAGCCAGAGGGGAGGACAAAAATCCCATTTTGGGTAGCAGAACCAAGCAAGAATGTGACTTCAAAGAAAGCATCAGGTCCTTTGCTCATTATGTATGAGAGAAGAGTGGCATGATGGATAACCAGAAAATGATTTTTGGGGTGGCTTTTAAAAATTTTTTTGGAGATGAGTGCTCCCAGATTCTGGGTGCTGACATAAAAAAATAAAACTTCCTTAAGTTCTGTGAATACCAATCACCCAGACAGATTGGGGGAATGTGGTCTTCTCTTCTGTCCCTCTAACACCCAACCTTGGGTGTCCAGATGTTCACAGAATAGTGACATTGCAAGAAGCCTACAAGGCCATCGTGTCCAACCCCCCTGCTCGATGCAGGAATACAAATCTAAGGATATCTTTGATATCTCGGACTACAACTCCCAGAAATCCTGGCACGCACAGCTGGTGGTGAAGGCTTCTGGGAGTTTTAATCCAAGAACATCTCAGGACTCAAGGCTGGGAACCAGTGATCTAACCTTTCAAAGCCTGACTGGACAAGGCGGCCAAGCTAGAGCTCGGAAAGATCACAAGAGAGGCAATGTTGTGGGGCCTTTTCAAACCAGTGGCTACAGGAGCCACTGCATCCATTAGTTCAGCCGAATTGTTTTTATTTTAGCGGCAGCACCATAAGATGCTCCAACCTGGTCTCTCTGGAAGGGACCTTCCCAAGAACCCTTGAATGAGCTCCAGGAGGGAATCCACCCTCTTTTGTTTTCACATGGACATGGTGGCTGTCTGGAAAAGTGTTGCAGTCCCACATGCCTTCACAGCAAAACACACAGCACACAACACCCTCTCTGGGGAAGTTCACACAAACACGGACGCTAAGGACTTCTTGACGTCATCGTGCAATCGGGCTCATAAGCTCACAGAACCTGGGAAACGGACATCGTTTGGGGCGACAGCTTAACAGAATGGAGGTGGCCAAGGAGAGGGCATCCGAAGCAGACGGGCGTGAAAGCCGAGCTCTGTTGAGGCACATCTGAGGCTGATGGATGGGTTGAGGCTGGAGGAGAGAAGACTTGAGGAGGGGATAGGGGCAGCCCTCGTCAGAGATATGAAGGGCAGCCATGTTGGGAGATGGAGTGAGATTTCCAAAGGGGGATGGGATCCTAAATAACAGATTCAGATTAGAAGAAGGACAAAATGCCCCAACACTTGGAAGACGTCTTTGACAGCAGGAGGTGTCCGAGCGTGGGATGGGGTTCCTCGCAGGGTGGCGGCCTCTCCTTCACCAAAGGTTTTCCAACAGAGGTTGGATGTCAACCCCTCTGAGCTACAGGTGCCAAAAAACTCTAATCCTGCCTCAGCAGGGGTTGGTCTCCATGACACTTGGGGTTCCCCCTTCCAGCTCTACATTTCTGCACTTCGATGAAAACCTTCAGTAAGTTTGGCATGATTAGAGGTTTTTTGGGACCTGTAGAAGGAACCGCCCTACGACACTCTGGGAAACAGATGTGCTCTGGCACATTGTTACTACTGCTGCTATTATTTACCTCTGGTACTCTCCTGCTTCTGTTTTTGTTTTATGAGAACACACAAAAATCAAAAGTGGCAAAAGGTTTGTGTAAACTCAGCCTTGGAGGTGGACGCAGAGTGAGCCACGCTGGCGGCTGAGTGGGAAGTCCAGCTAGTCTGGACTAGCTTCGGCGCGTCCGCTCTCAGCGTGGCTGACTCCGGATCCCATGCTTCGTCTCCAACACAGCAATCCAAAACGGAGGCCGGCCATGGCGGGGCCTCGTACCTTGCGTTGAGGGAACCTTGGCTGATGGTGTCTCCCTCACCCAGAAGTTCATCATCACTGTGATAATACATCTCATCATCTTCTTGCCTGCAAGAATGGATGGCAACAGAGGGGGCTGTGAATCGCCGGTTGGAGTTTTTACAACCTTGTATGCAGCCTCTTGGAGGCAGGGGGATCTATCTGGGTTTGGATGACTGTCAAGCCAGCACAAACCAATCATTCCCTCCTGCCTATGAATTCAAAGACAGCTGCACTTCTCTGCTAAGAGGTCTCCTCCACTTGCTGGAATCAGTCAGTCGGTTGAGGCTTGTTGCTGCAGGCAGCCATGTTATGCTAGTTTGCTGTTTGATCTGTTTAGTACTGCTAGTAAAGAAAATGGCTTTTATTTTTTATCCAACTCCTGTGTCAGAGTGAGTTATTGAGAGGGTAAGTGCCAGTGGGTGAGCCAAAGGGGGGGGGGGAAACAATCCCAGGAACTTGAAGCTAATTCTGCTCTGTGAATCCCTCTGCATTTCTGCTACACAGCTAGAAGGATTTTACCAAAAAATTGGCAGGAACTTGAAGCTAATTCTGCTCTGTGAATCCCTCTGCATTTCTGCTACACAGCTAGAAGGATTTTACCAAAAAATTGGCAGTACCACAACCCCAGGTTTTGCAGTTGTGGCTGCACTACCGGAGAGAACAGAGGCTGACCATGGCGAGAGAGACAGCAAGTCCAGCAAAACTCAAGGGCAGAGGAGCCGAGCAAACGGAACCCAGGCTGACCTCTTGCGTGCAAAGACCCAAACCTGGCGGATGTCCAGTTTTTCCAGGATGGCATGGGGAGGGGGATCAATGCAAGCCTTTTCCAAGGCAAATCCAGACTTCCTGTTCTCTGCCTGAAAGGCTTCTGCAGGGATTCACAAGGTGCGCTTCGGCTCATCCAAAGACTATCTTGCTCCACCTGAGTTGACAGAACCACAGATAGCGGGACAACATACGCATTTCTGGATGGCTCTTCCCCACCAGGATGGCCGTCCTTTGAACGCTTCAGGAAGGATCAGAGGAAGGAGAAACTGACCAGGATCTATTCTCGAAGGCTTTCACAGCCGGGATCCGATGGTTGTGGTAGATTTTCTGGGCTGTTTGGCCGTGTTCTAGAAGTTTTTTTCTTCCTAACATCTTCAGAGGACAGGAGTCAGAACTCTGCCTGTATTCTGGTGCAGTTTATGGGATAGTTGAGTATTTATAGCTGTGGGATCAGCTTTTTGTCCTTTTCTGGAGACTGGGTGATTACTGTATGGTGATCAAGGTGTTTTTTGTTATGGGTGCATTGTTGCGATAAGGGGGTCACTATCCCACAAACTACACCAGAACACAGACAGTGTTCTCACTCCTGTCCTCTGAAGATGCCGGCAAAACGTTAGGAAGAAAGACGTTCAGAACACGGTCAAACAGCCCGAAAAACCTACAACAACCATGAGCAGGATCTGTTCACAAACCTTAGTTATCCACCTCGATGCTTCTGCAACGTGTATTGACCCCTTGGGTTTATTGCATCGCAATTGCAGTTTAATACACCCTCTATGCGTGCAACAAAATTAAAATATAAATTTAAAAAATGAAAGATTACCAACTGGCCACTAGAGGGCACAGTTGACAAAACCAACTCTGCTTAAGCAACAGCAGGCGTTAGGGAATCTTGGGGGGACGCGGGAAGTGTTAATTGTTCTTTAAGAAATATTAATTTACCTCCTGTGGAGTCAATTCCAACTTACGTTGACACTTTCCAGGGCTTTCTAGGTACAGGAGACTCAGAAGAGGCTTCTCATCCTCTCCTTCTGGGGGGCACTTCTGCGACCACCATGCAGCTCGCCCAAGGCTACCCAGGCTGGCTCTTCTCCCAGAGGGCACAGTGGAGAATCGAACTCTCAGCCTCTGGCTCCACAGCCAGAGACCTAACCCACTAAGCTATCCAGCCAGCTCTTACTAACAACCCCATGATTCTCTCTCTCTCTCTCTTAAAAGCATGAGCCGCTTCCTTGAATCCTTGAGCCCAAGAATCGTCTGGCCTGCAGGGACACTCCCTGTGGGTTCATGGACCACAAGGTTTGGTAAAGACCCCCCCAATTTGGCAACCTCGAAACCAGAGCATTTTGACTGACTGGGGGCCCAGAACTGAGTCCAGAGCTGCTGGATAGCTCAATGGTTTAGGTATGAGGCCAGAGGTTGGGAGTTCGATTCCCCCATGGCGTCTCCTTGAGAGGGGCTGGACTTGATGATCTACAGGGTCCCTTTTCAGCTCTGCTGTTCTAAGGCCATTTTTATTATTTCCGAATCTTGAACTCCCAACAGACTCTCACCGGAAATCAGCAAAGGGCTCCGTTCTTTATTCTTCTTAAAATTCAGTAAGAGCAGCTAATGATTTTTTTTGGCACAAGACAGTTCCAGTCATAATACTGTTTCCCTGCTGAATCAGCCTTAATTCCCCAGCAGTGATAACAGTGATATTTCACACGTCTCATCGGGGTTCATCCCCTGCAACCAAAATTCCACCCCACACTATTCCATTATTTTTTTTAAAAGCCCAAATCCTACCTATTAAGTTCACTGACATAGCTCCATTGGTGTAAATCTCAGCTGTGAATTCCCACAGTTTTAGAAGTCAAGGTGCGCCTTTCCACTTTTGGCACCAGTTACAGGACTCAGCCTGCAAGACCAAGTGCCTACACTAGCATCTTTAACATGCGGCCGTGTGCAGCTGAAGCTTACCCTGATGGAGAGGTGCAATTTGTCAATTCTATTCCAGCCAAACACACAAAAACACGAGAACTTGGAAGATTATTCCTGCACAAGTCAAATTCCTTTTAGCTGAGAGGCGGCCACCGACACCACGCCTAACGCGATACAAAAGGCGCAGGAACTGTTCTGTCGCCGTCAAACCGAATGCCCAGAAAATGGTTTCATATTTGATTAGCCCCATCCATGAGCCTGTCCCCTTGGGCAGCCTCCCTAGATTTTAATTAGCCCTTCTTGATTGAAGCAACACCCGCTCCGTTCTGGTTTTCAGCCAGGCCGGTTTTGGCAGCTCTAATAAACAGCTTGAGATGCGCGGCATCTGTTCGCCCATTGGATCGTCCCTTACGAATAATTGTCCAGAACAACACTGGATGCACTCACAGCCCAAATTAACTAATCAACGTCTCACATTATTGCGAGGAGACACAGAGAGGAGGGGGGATATAAATCTCAGCCCAACCAAGCGAGATCAATCACACCCTCCCCCAAGTCCAACCCGCACAGACGGCGAATCCTGTGCCCCTTGATGCTCGGTTAATGCACACGTTATGACAGGCGTTTCTGACATTGTGACCTGAGCTGGCGGCTGCGGGAGATCTCCCACATCAAACTCCTCAGGACTGGGTGCAATGAAGCCGGACACACATCCTGACCTCCTCAATGAGCACTGTCAAAACATGCTCCCAAGAGCGCACGATGCCTGTGAAAAGCTGAGCTTCCCTGGACGGCAGCATGGAGGGCAATGTATTGCTCTGGGAGGCTGATCTACCACTCCAGTTGGAGATCTCAGCCCAGTTTTGTGTAGCAAACCGTGACTTTGCTGCAGGTTTGCTGGCACTGTTTGAGGGTCAGGCTTCCTGACCTCACAGAACAGCGCGACTCGTTTCCAGCTGGGAGAGCAGTCAGAAGACAGAGAGATCGATGCGCTTTTGGAGAACCGAGGTGAAATGGCAGGGAGGAGGAGGAAGAAGGTGGAGAAAACTGTTCTGTAAAACTCTGGGTGTTGCTTCTACCGGTGTGTGTGTGTGTGCACGTGCGTGCGTGTGTACATGGGATGTAGGGGAAAGGAAATCCAGTCACCCAGAGCTTCCGAAAGGAGCCGCCTCAAAGGCTGTGAGACCATTCGGGCACTGACAGGGCCCGTTCACTGATCCTTCCACTCCAGAAACATGAAGGTAAGGCCATGGGATCAGTGTCTCTATGACTAGTTGACAAGGGCCCCCAAGATAAGGTAAAGGTAAAGGTTCCCCTTGACCTTGAGTCCAGTCGTGTCCGACTCTAGGGCACGGTGCTTATCCCCATTTCCAAGCCGTAGAGCCAGCGTTTGTCTGAAAGTTTCCGTGGTCACGTGGCCAACATGACTAGACACGGAACGCCATGACCTTCCCACTGAGGTGGTACCTCTTTATCTACTGGCATTTTTACATGCTTTCGAACGGCTCGGTTAGCAGGAGCTGGGACAAGCGAAGGGAGCTCACTCTGTCGCGTGGATTCGATCTTACGACAGCTGATATTCCAACCTTGCAGCCCAGAGGCTTCTGCGGTTTAACCCGCAGCACCACCACGTCCCTAAGGCCCCCAATAATGAAATGGTTTTTTCAGGATGAAAAGCCCTGGATATATTTACTCAAAGCGCCGTGGTGCTTCTGACGTGAATGGAGAAAGATGAAATTGGCCTAAGCAGGAAATGGGCGGGAAGGAACACCTGGGGCTGAGCAGGTAGGGCATGGATCCCTCCACCCCAAGCTCTCCTGTTTTGGGCTCCCTTCTGGCTGACAAAAGCAGGTGAAGAAAGGTGGAGGAGCCCTTGGGGCTGGAAGGTTGGCACCCATCTAGCAGGAAACGCCATGGCATAGCTTCTACTTTTCTGGCAGCAAATCTTGGCACCCTCTCCATTTCAGCACCCCAGGACAAAGCCTCGGTGGCCCTTTTGTAGTTGTGACTCTGATAGCGCACCAGCTTCAACCCAGTGCTGAACTCCATGGGCATCAATCGGGGGCTTGCCCTTCATTGAAGCTACTAGAATCATCCCCAACCTTGTTGTGATGGGAGGAAAAGTAAGGAAAGGGAAACAGAAAGATAAAACACCATGTAAGGTGTGCATTGCAGGGGTGTGAGATCACCCAAATGGGGAATATGCCGTATCGCTAACGGTAAGGATTGGGCCATATTATTTTGCTCGCTATGCTTTGACTCGGTTCATTCAGAGGTTAGCGAGGTTAAGGGAAGGGCTGCATCAACTTGTTTAGTTAAGCGTTCATTAAAGACGGCGTGTTGGTGTGTCTGTGGTGGGTGCTTGCATTCTCGTCCGGGCTGCGTGGGAATAGGCGTCAGCCAGTCTTAGCATGGTGAGTCAGTCTTTTTTCACTTCATGTAGGGAACCTTTATAATGAAACTTTCTCCCCCCCCCCCCCCCCAAAATTGATTTTAGGTTTTCTGTCTGCCACTTGCCTTCCCCAGATCAGGGCAATCTGGCACAGCGAATCCTTTCTTTGTGACCTACCATCTCTCCGATGTGTAACACCCCCCTAACGTTGTGGCCAGTTGTGTGTGTGTGTTCATGCCAATGGAAGCTTCTGACATTCTGCTGAGCGCCCCTGGGTTTTATTATAAGGAAGCCAATTGGGAAGAAAGGCCGGCCAGCAACAGCTGCCTAGTAAAAGAGTGGGCTACCTGGAAAGGCGGTGGGCTTTTCCTTGCTGGATATTTTAACACAGAGATTTGGTAACGCCCCAACCGCAAAGCTCTAGCTGGCAATCTGTTGCATTGGTGGGGTAGAGTGGATGACCTTTGGTGTGTCCCTTTCAGTTCTACCATTCTGTGATTCTGCCCTTTTATGTCTCATCACCTTCCTGGCGAGGAGAGCTCTGAGAACATGCTTGAGATTTAAGAGGGATAACACTACGAATGGACCATACAAGGTACGGATGGAGCCTCAGAATGACTACCAGAACACTCCTGGAATGCCAAGGATAAGGCTGTGGGGTCAAAGCCTAACCACCCTTCCAACGATCTCTAATCTCCCATGCTCTGTGCGACTGCTTTTTGCACAACCGTCCTTCTGAATCCCCCAGCCTCAGGCTTCCGAGGCAAAAACACCTGGGTCGTGGACACCACCACCACCACCACCGGAGGCGCAGCCAGAACCGGGCACGGCTGTAGGGTTACTCGTTGGACACGTAGGGGAATGGTTACCTCCGGAGGGCCCTTTCGGCGACGCTGGCCTTGCTGGGGGAGTGCCGGTGGGTGGGGAGCAAGGCGTCCATCTCGTAGGGTTCGCCCTCGGAGCGCGCGTTGGGACTCTCCAAGAAGTCCTGGTCGCTCCAGGGTCCGACGGTGCCATCCATCGCCTGGTACCGAACCTCAATGGAGATGCTGGTCTGGAACGAGAAAGAAACAACCCAACACATCAAAGCATCTCGCATGGATACGTCTTCGGAGAGGTCTCTGTCCCTTGTAGCTACTTTTTATGTATTATTAAGTGCAATTATATATGATTTATATGATATATATAATTGAAGCGCAATTATATATAATTGCACTTAATAATGAGCTTAAAGACCACCAGTAGTGAATAGCTGGACTTAGCCTGCAGTGTAGATGTTTGTATTCTTAGTGGGGGATTTTAGTGGGTGGTGAGTGTTTGGGGATTTTTTATGTGTGTGCAAGTGGGTCTGGCCTCTGGGTGTCTGTGTGAATTTCGTTGTATGGGTATACTATGAATAGACTTACGTTGACAATAAATTTATTTGAAAAGCAGACATCCTGGTTCTGACCAGAAAATTGTTTCCTCCTCGGTTTATTGAGCTGGAGGAAAGGACGCTGAAGGCGCTTTGTGTGACAGGGATTATCTTTAATTATTACTCTCAGTCCCAAAAGACTATCAGAGTAGCTGGGATATCTTAAAAAGAGGAGACAACCAACAGCTATGCGGGTTTGATGACTACATGGAACCTCCATGCTTAGAGGCAGTGTATCGGTCAAGGCCAGCTCCTGGAAACCATCCATGGGGTGGACGGTGGACTGGGGGGGAGTGTCTCCAAATGTCAAATCAGAAAATGAACTCTTAATAGCTGTGTTTCACCCCTCGTTGGCCATGCATTGTGGAGCACACAGTGCAAGGCCAGCTAGATGGCTGAAGATAACTCTCGCACCCTGCTCCCGACCTCCGTTCATTTAAACAAACAGACAACGTCCCCCCCTTCCCTCTTTCTCCAGTTATATTAAATGCAGGCTGCCTGAACTGAAAAGCAAATGAGGAAGCATAGAGGAGCGTTTCCCATCACTATATGGTTGCCATGGTTACTGCCTAGGCTGGTCCAGGATACGCTGCATGAAAGAGTTTTTCCGCACTGATATGGTAAAAAAAAAAAAAAAACAGGAGCCAGGCTCCTTGCTAAAAAGCTCCAGGGAATGGATTTGTAAAACCCACAGGGTCTGTCTGCCATGTCGCCCGTGGTCACCGGTGACCTAGAAGAAGGCTCGTGTCCGATGGACACCCATCCAGCCCTAAGCTCCCAAACATTCTTTGCTTTTTTAAAAAGCTGCTAGTCCTCAATGCACAAGCTTTTCACCATACAAATACAGGTACAGGTGAGACTTTTAATCGGCCACAAAGAATAGAGAACGAAAAACAAATGGTGAGCTCTTGAGGATAAATCATCTTCTTCAAGGCTGTGCGTCAAGTTCTTGAGGATAGTTCCAGACTTTTAGGCTGTTATGAACATCCCAGCATAGAAGTTTGGAACGACCTGCATGAACTTGATGCACAACCTTGAAGAAGATCATAGAAAAGTGGCTTTGGAAGGGGGCCCACAAGGCCATCCAGTCCAACCCCCTGCTCAGCGCAGGAAGACCATCAAAGCAGATCTGCCGGGGGATGATCTAAGTTTTTCTTGAACATTTCCAGTACTGGAGCACTCATCACCTACCGAGATCATGGGTTCTGTTGTCGCACTGCTCTAACAGTTAGGAAGTTTTTCCTGAGATTCAACCAAAATCTGGCTTCCTTTAACTTGAGCCCATTGTTACCTGTTCTTGCACTGGGATGATCTGAGAACAGATCCTGCCCCTCTTCTGTCTGACAGCCTTTCAAATATTTGAAAAGTGCTATCCTATCACACTTCAGCCTTCTTTCCTCCAGGCTAAACATGCCCAGATCTTTCAGCCTTTCCTTCTATAAGGCTTCGTTTCCAGCCCACTGACCCTCCTTGTCGCTCATCATAAATGATAATTCATCATTGAGAGCACACTGCTTGTTTTTCTGTTTTGTATTCTGAATGGTCAATTCAGTATTGGTTTCTGTATTTGCATTGTTTCCACGACCCAGTGGCCTTTTCCTGAATTTTTCTAAGATTTTGACAGACATTCTTCCATCGTAATTGAAACCGCGCTGGCGTCTTCAGTTTCCACAGGTGTGTGAACGACCAGGCTGATGAAGAGATTTTGGGCTCTGGAGTCACAAACATAATTTTTCAAAGCACTGCTTAAGCCGGTGGTGGGAATGAAGGCTTCTGGGAATTGCAGTCCAAGAACACCAGGGTTACCCATAGTTGGAAACCACTGACAAAAGCCAGGTTGCAGCCTTCAAACGGACTAAGAATGGGTGAACCAACATCCTCTGAGAGTCACAAAGAACCTTAAGGGCTTTTGCAAGCCACTGCAAAGAAGGGCTGCCGAATCCTCTCTTCCCCCCCCCCCCCCCCAATTTTCACACACATGCCTCTTCCCCCAATGTGCCTGTCAAGGCAAGGGGGCTTAAGGCTTCCTCTAGAGAAGCCTCGTTTCTGGAAAAACCAGACCCGGTTTTGAATCTGACAGAGTCCCAAAGGAGCAAAAGTGGAACTCAAAGTGCAGTGCAAGCCTTAGAAGGTGAGCTTGCATTTTTAATATGCTCCTTTCGAAATATTTCTCATCCCTAAAGCGAACCCAAGAGCACCACGTTAGCTCAGGGGGTGTGCACTGAAAGATTTAGTCATCTTGTTCTCACTGGTGAGGACGAAAACTTGAAAATTGTTTTATTCTCTAGAGAGAGTCAGGAAAGAACTTTATTTATTTATTTATTTATTTATTTATTTATTTATTTATTTATTTATTTATTTATTTATTTATTTATTTATTTATTTATTTATTTGATTTATATCCCACCCATCTGATAAATCTATACCACTCTGAGCGGCTAACAACAACATATATACAATTATAGTAACATACATTCAAAATAACAATTAACAAACATAACATAAATCATAAATAATAGATAGATAAGAAAAGAAAAGATAAATTAATTTAAATTAAATGCTGGCAGGAGGGAAGGCCTTAACATAGAGCCATGTTTTTAGCTGAGTTTTAAATGTACCCAGGGTAGGGGCCGCGCGAATCTCAGGAGGGAGATTGTTCCAAAGGCGAGGAGCCACCGCCGAGAAGGCCCGGTTTCGTGTCTTCTCCCTCCGGGCCTCCCTCGGCGTCAGGCTCCTCAGCCTCACCTCCTGGCTCGCGCGGGTGATCCAGGTAGAACTTGGTGGGTGAAGGCGTTCCGCCAAATATCGAGGTCCCAAACCGTATAGGGCCTTATATGTAAGCATTAAAACTTTGAAGTCGATACGGAAACGAATGGGCAGCCAATGCAGTCTAGCCAGGATAGGAGAGATGTGATGGTATTTTCTCCCTCCAGTGAGGAGGCTGGCTGCTGCATTCTGCAGAATTTTTTTGCAAGAATTTTTGTTTTCTTTTTGCACAAATTATGTAAAGTGCGGAAATTGCACAAAGCAATGAAAGCGGCTTCGGATCCGATCTGCGATTCCTTCTGGGTTTGCCACGCGCGTTGTGTTTCGGCTTTATGTCATAAAGAGAAAAAAAGACCCTAGCTATAGTATGAATTTTGGAAATCTCAACAAAATGTTTTCTTCTCACGTTGGAGGTGAATCATCTTATGGAGTCAGAAATTTCTTAAATGTGTGTGTGTCTATGTCTGTGTGTTTGTGTGTGGGTGTGGGTGTTTGTCCACCTTGTCAAGACCAACAGACTTTTAAAAGAATTCTGCACATCACAAGCCGGGAGCCGAAACAATGTGCAGAATGTCTCTCTCCTCCCTGTGAGATGTGCACACAACTAAAAGTACACCCAGAGACACCCATATTACCGAAAGCATTCTGGAAGAACCTCCGCTGTACAAATAAATACATCAGATTTTGGAAAGTTGCCTAG
Source organism: Pogona vitticeps (assembly GCF_051106095.1). Classification (NCBI taxonomy): domain Eukaryota; kingdom Metazoa; phylum Chordata; class Lepidosauria; order Squamata; family Agamidae; genus Pogona; species Pogona vitticeps. The sequence continues at coordinate 2,992,759 of NC_135783.1, forward strand.
AATACTCCAAACAGGACGGCCACCAGTAAAGATACACTAATTCCTACCCCCTCTGTCATGAATAATGGGCACAAGACCCCTCCCCATGAGAAAGAAGAACGAGGCAGTGATGTCCTCTTTCCAAAAGACAAAAGTTTATGGATTAATGGAGAAGGAATAAAAATTGGATGCTGGGGTTGTTGCTATTTTCCTAATGCTGGTCAACAGACTCGCCTATAGATTCTGGTAACCTCTACGTTTTGGCACTCTGGAAGAAAGCAGCGGGAGCTTTTACAACCTCGCATGCTAGTTTGGCTGGAAGGGACCTTTCTTGGTGGGGTGATGGTCCGGTCCATCTATCCAGTGTTAACCCGTTTCTCTTTCTCTACCTCTGAATTCAAAGAGGGCTCCGTCTCTTTCTGCTGAGTTTCTCTCTCCCTCTCTGGAGTCTGCGGAAGCCTTTCCCTCAATGCCGTCCTGTTGCTGTTTGATCGGTTTGATTTTTAAGTCACGAGATCTTTTATTCTTTCTCTTACTCAAGTCTCAGAATGAGCGACTGAGCCCGTAAGGGCCAGTCCGTGACAAAAAGAGGGATGGACTACTCTGAGAAACACGAAGCTGTGAATCCGTGGCACTTCCGCTGTGCCGCTAGAGGAATTCAACCCAAAATCCAAAAACTCTGCCACAATAATCCCAGTGGCTCCACCCGATTTGCAGTCCTTTTAAGGGAATTCTCAAGACTTCTCATGGAAAGTTCATTCCCAGGTCTTGGAATACAGAAGAGGAATCTAGATGCAGACCCACAGAGTGAGAGCAGTAACTTAGCAAAAGACCAGCCATCGCTTACACCTCCATGATCTCTCGCTTACCTGGATGGCAGCGTTGTTATCATCGATCAAGGTGTCCGTCACCTCCAGATGCCCTTCCTCCACCACTTTCTGCAAGACCATCTGGAAGGATCCAACGAGTCTAGGGGGAAAACACAGAAAAGGCAGTGAGAAACAAGGGGGGGGGGAACAAGGAATGTTGAACCCTCCCCCCCCCTTTTTTCCTGATCCTGTTGTCTCGGATTGCTAAGAAGACCTGGCAAAGAAAACTGCATGCCAAGAGAAGGGTGGGCCAAATCTCTTGTGTGTATGTAGAGGTGGGGATGTAAGTCTAAGCACAGGGATAAGCAAAGGCGCCTTAGAGAAGCACAGAAAAGTTACTTTTGTGGACTGCAACAACATGGTCAACTTTTCCAAGTTCAGATGTAAAACAAAAAAAGTCTCTGAAACCATCTTAGGGAGGAAAAAAGATGAATACAGAAAAAGATGAATACATGAAAAGCAGCTTTGAAGATTTAAGATGTGGCTGCAAGAGAGGTGTTCTGATTTTCCTCTTTGGTGCCCGGAATTCTATTTAAAACCTGCTTTCAAGAACCTCCCGAAGTGGCTGGCTGAACTAAAAAAGCTGCTTTTCCCCCCTCGATGGTAATTTGAAGCAGAAGAAAAAGTGGATGATGTAGAGCCCGTGGGCCACCAGCACAATATGCATGGCGGGGAACCGTTTTTGCATGCCCCTCCCACCGACACCCACATGGGAAGAGCATCCACAGTTGCACATGGTGCAGGCACGCACTGCAATCAATGGCACTGACCCTCTGCATTTACAAGGAGGAGGAGGATGAGCCACTGTGTGGGCTGTCTGGGTGTTTGGCCTCTAAGCCACCACGTTCCCTCTCCGGCAGCCTTCCGTTATCAGCAATTAACAATAACGATGCTCTGTTGCCCAGAAGCCTTCCGACAGGAGCATCAATATTTGGACGGGGTGCGGATCAAGAAATTCATTTCTGCCCTTTTGCCAAAAGCTGGCGTAAGCAGCGATGAGATGGCCACTAATTAAAACGTCTTCTCTGCCTCGAGATGCAGCCCCCTCCCCAGGCTGGGGGCAGGTTCCTGACTCCCTCTTGTTCGAGAACCCAGGAATGTCAAAAGATGAAGCACTGGGGGGGGGGCTTAAGGCAGCTCACCCAAATATTGTCCCATGGGTCGGGGAGCAGCTCTTGGTTCCCTCACCCCCCCTCCCAGCCTCTGCTTTTTAATACTCTATGTCAAAAGAAGGGAGAGTGTCTTGTTTTCAAATATCAAAAGCTTACACAGGTAACCAAGTCCAGAAAGAATGAAGAAAAAGCCATGTGGTCCCCAAAGATTACATCAATGCAAGACTGGGTGGCACCTTTTATTGGTTGGATTTATAAAATCAAGCAAATTGCAAGCTTTCGTGGAGAAAAACCCACTTTTCCAATTCTTAGCCTTTATGAACAATGGTGCACAAGAGTCCAAAAATTGGTGGTAGGTGGTTGGGAGAGTTCATGTCAGTTCTCTTGAGGCTGGGTCTTCAGTCTCTCTGCATCCTGGTTTTAAAATTGCAACACCCCTTCCTAAGACCAACAGGCTGCCAATTACTCTTGAGTCATTCCATCATTTCCAGCCAGTTCCATCTCCCAGAAAACACACCATTCTTTTGATCATTGGTACTAAGCCAGTCATTCTGTCGGAAGCCGTTGTTTGTTTGCTGATGACCTTTTCAGTTGCTTGCCAGTATGTATATGCACAGAAAAGAAAGCAGCATGCGCAAGTCTGTTATTTCATGCAACTGTAAGGAAACAGACTTTTATTCTTTGTCCTGTAATAGTCTCAGAGTAGGTTACTGAGACTTAAATTTCCAGTTAATGAGAAAGGGGTGGACTCTTGAGAACTTGTAGCTATTCTCCTCTTATTTCTGCTGTGTAGCAAAAAAGCACATTTAACCAGAAATTCAAAACTCTGCAACATCTTGTTTCGACAGCTGCTGTTTTGCAAAAGCTTTATGGGGTAGTGGTTCAGTGGAGGGTATTAGAAGGCAGTTCCTGGCACTGGGGGTGGCAGTGGCAGAGACGGAGGGAGAGAAACCTTGAGGAATTTCCAGATAAACCCAATTAATTTTGATCAGTTGGCTTCAAAATTTTCCACTGGCCTTGTGCATAGAAATTATGGGAATTTCGGGGGGGAAGGAACTCAGAGCCCTCCTCATAATATCAGAGAAAGTTCTCTAGAAACTTTGGGGAAACAGACCAGCGATGGGAGTCAGTCTGCCTGCTCGTAGCCTTACCCGGCAACACATCACGCATTAAAAAACGAACGGCTCGTGTTTGCGGGTCTCATTCCACCACCTGTGCTATGAATAATATATCTTCAGAGGCCTGTATTGTCTTGGGATCACTTTGAACTTTTCCTTTTCTCCTGTTCTTGCAAACACACTGCGGGTGCCAACCCCTGTTTGGTCTAACAACACACACTCCTTGGTGTTCTTCTTTGCTGTCTCTGTGACTCCAATTTCCTGGTTGTCTGGGCTCCACAGCAGCACAATCAGAGACACAAGGGAGCCGGGAAACACACAGTCCTGGCTGTGTGTTGTTGTTTAGTCATTAAGTCGTGTCCGACTCTTCGTGGCCCCACAGACCAGAGAGCACTCCAGGCCCTCCTATCTTCCACCGCCTCCCGGAGTCGGGTCAAATTCATGTTGGTTGCTTCGCAGACACTGTCCAACCATCTCATCCTCTGTCGTCCCCTTCTCCTCTTGCCTTCACACTTTCCCAATATCAGGGTCTTTTCCAGGGAGTCTTCTCTTCTCATGAGATGGCCAAAGTCTTGGAGCCTCAGCTTCAGGATCTGTCCTTCCAGTGAACACTCAGGGTTGATTTCCTTCAGAACGGATAGGTTTGTTCTCCTTGCAGTCCAGGGGACTCTCAAGAGTCTCCTCCAGCACCACAATTCAAAAGCATCAATTCTTTGGCGGTCAGCCTTCTTTATGGTCCAGCTCTCACTTCCATACATCGCTACAGGAAAAACCACAGCTTTGACTATGCAGACCTTTGTTGGCAAGGTGAGGTCTCTGCTTTTAAGATGCTGTCGAGGTTTCTCATCGCTTTCCTCCCAAGAAGCAGGCGTCTTTTAATTTCGAGGCTGCTGTCTCCATCTGCAGTGATCATGGAGCCCAAGAAAGTAAAATCTGTCACTGCCTCCATATCTTCCCCTTCTATTTGCCAGGATGAGATGGGACCAGTGGCCATGATCTTAGTTTTTTTGATGCTGAATTTCAGCCCTTTTTTTTTGCACAATCTGTGAAGGGGCCGAGCTGTGTAGGGCAAGCCAAAAGCAAACAGGCAGACGAGGCTTGCAAAGGGGGAGAAACTGCAATCCCCGTTCCATCTGCAGACCTCCAGCAGTACTGATTGAGGTTTATGGGTGTTGTAGTCCAAAGCAGCTGGAGGGCTCCAAGCTCGGAAGAGCGGGCCGCATCCGCCTTGCTCTGCGCTGTTTGTTAACCTATTCACTGCAAATCTGAAAAAAAAAAAAAACATGGGCTGTTCTAGTCCTGTCCTGGGTTGGGATAGTCGGTAGACTGAGAGTCCGTCCGCACAGGGATTTGTCCCACTGTTTGCTGCACTGACGGGTCGGGTTGGTCTGGTCTTTCTTTCTGACATGTGGACATTGCTCGAGCAAACAGTTTTGCCCCAAACCACATCTTTTTGAACCCAATAAGGGGTTCTGCTATTTTGATGCAGGCTGTAGGGCTCCAGTTTAGTCCAAGAACTGGGCATGTTTAATCTTGAGAAAAGAAGTCTGAGGGGAGAGAGGAAAGCACTTTTCAGAGACTTGAAAGGCTGTCCTACAGAGGAGGTGCAGGATCTGTTCTCGATGCTCCCAGAGTGCAGGACACGCAACCATGGGCTCAAGTTACAGGAAGCCAGATTTAAGCTGAAGATCAGGAAAAACTTTCTAACTGTTAGAGCAGTACGACGATGGAATTGATGACCTCAAGAGGTGGCGAGTGTTCCAACAGTGGAGGCATTCAAGAGGAACCTGGATTCCTGCCATGAGCAGTGGGTTGGACTGGATGGCCTTATAGGGCCCCTTCCAACTTCATTATTCTATGATTCTGTGATTCTCAGAGAGTTTGGTCGCTCAGAAGAGGCTAGACAAGAACCTCGGAGCTTATTTCAGTGTCCATTTCTTGTATTCTGAAGTGGCTTATGAGATCTTTCAGGATATAGGAAATGGAACACTTCCCCTGATTGTCTGCAGAGAGCCGGGGGAAATGAAATTAAGTTTATTGCATCTGCTAGATTGTCACTGACGCATTGATTCACTTTGATTAAATTATAAATAAAAACATATTTTTCTTTGCCTGTCTGTATACTGTCGATCAAAACCACAGCCGCAGGCAGTTTTTGATCGGCAATACACAGCCGGGCAAAGAATATGTTTTTTAAAAAATTTAATCAAAGTGATTCATTGCATCAGCGATAATCTAGCAGATGTAAAGAAATAATTTCACTTCTTCTGGCCCTCTGCAGACTATGAGAAGAAGTGTTTAACTAACATGAGATCGATGTGCCATTCAGATGGATCACACCAAATAGCACATCAGTTCCCCCCCCCCGACCTCAGCCGATCCTTTGTAACCTGGTCCACATCCGTATGGACTACAACTCCCAAGATCCCCTTATCAGCAGGGCCCCCGGCTGTAGTCCAGAAAGTAAACTTCCAAAAATGCCATCCAAAAAGGGAGAGTGCCCTCTCCCACCGGCCCTTCCAGATGGGGAGCTCGGTCCAGTCCAGCCAAAAGACCGGATCCTTCTTCTTTTTCCAAAGGATGCTAGTTTGGTAAAGCAAGGGTGGCTTTGAACCCACTCATGGAAATCCTTTGTGCTTTTTCATCAGAGCCAGTCCTTTAACTCCGTGGTCCCCAACCTTGGGTCTCCCGATGTTCTTGGACTACAACTCCCAGAAGCCTTCACCACCACCTCTGCTGGCCAGGATTTCTGGGAGTTGAAGTCCAAGAACATCTGGAGGCCCAAGGTTGGCAAACACGGCTTTAACTGATTTCCCCACCCCACCTTCTGCCTCTCCAGATCAGGAAACATAAGACAGGGGATGCTTAAAGGTTTCTCCGCCTCCCTTTGCCACTGGCCCACCCTCTAGGGCGCTGTCCTTTCCCTTAAAGAAAAGGCAGGCAGGTGAAGAAGCAGGAGTATCCAGGTGCTCCTTCACCCAAGCTCTCACGACTTCTGCAAAGGCATCATCGTTCTCCTGGCTTCCTTCCCAAAGCGCCACCCTCCCCTGCCGACAGAGGAAAAAGGGGCCGTTTCTTTTTCAGGCTGCAGGACAAAGAGGCCCCTTGCTTGTTCTTTCAGGGAAAGATGGTCCCTTACTTACTGGACCAAGCTGGGGTTTACCTGCTGATGTTGCTCCAGCGAGAGTGAGTGGGTGGCCTTGGTAGAGAAGAACGGCCAAGGTTTCTGCCCCTCCCCCCTGTTTATTCTTCTTTACTCCAGACAATTCATACATCATCTTTCTGCGCAGGGCACTTCCCAAAACCAGGAGTAAGCCCAGGCGGAAGGGACACAGCTACCACCGAGAGAGAGAGCTGCCTGTATTTTATCTATCGCATTGGTCTCCCACCTTTCCCGACAATGGATTTACAAGGATCTGTGTTGCCTTAATCTTCCCTACTTTGGTTGTTGTAGGTTTTTCGGGCTCCTGGCCATGAAAACCTTCGAGAATACTCCCCTACTTATATCCACACAACAACCCTAGGAGGCAGACTTGGCCGAAGGAGACAGAGTCATTGGCCCTGGATGACCGGGAGGGTTTCACAGCTCAGAGGGGGTTTCCATCTGGATCTAGCAAGTTCCAACCACTGGGCCACGCTGTCTCTCAGTTCAACAAGGAAGTTGGCAGGAAGGAGCAGATGCCTTGCACTCTAAAGTCTCCATGAATGGATATGGAGTTTTTCCAAACATAATTTTATCTCTGTCCTTTCTGTTAATGTTTTGGTATAATTTTTCTGTTTAAAAATATCCAAAACAATTCACTGTGGGATGAAAATAATAAGCATGGGGATCGAATATTAGGATTTCTTGGACTACAAATCCAGTAATCCCCCATTCTGGGAGGTGTGCCTAAAAGATTGACACCTAAATGTGGCTCGCCTGGGAGAAAGGCCTTAACTGGAAGGTGCTGAGGCCAAGCCAGGCCTAGCTCCACCCAGACTTCCTGTTCCTGCCCCAGTGCTACCTGGGAGCTTTCTTTCTGAACAGGAAACTAGGTGGGGCTAGGCCCAGCTTAGCCTTAAAGCAAAGTACGCTGCTTATACCACCCCATAGGGCTTGAAGCGCACTCTGGATGGTTTACAGTTTTGCAGGCTACACATTGACACAAGACTGCCTTTGATATTTTTTTGGATTTGCCGTTAAGTATGGAACCTAGAAATGATGTCACTAAATAGAATTTGTACAAAATTAAAGAGTTTTGAAGTTGCCTGGAATTATTGCATCAATGAATACAATCCCCAGAGAATATGGGGGTCCTACTGTATATAAATCCCATTTGATTTTGCACCTGTCTGTATAAACTATGGAAAGAATGAAATTTAATAGGGAAAAGGACAACGTTCTAACCCTAGGGAGAAAAGAAACCTAAGATGCACGGTTATAAGATGGGGTAATACATGGCTCAGTAACACTGCAAGCAAGAAGGATCTTGGAATTGTTGTAGATCAAAAGCTGAATATAAGCCAACAGTGCGATGCAGCTGCAAAAAAGGCCAACACTGTTTTATCATGAATTAACAGAAGTATAGGCTCCAAACCCCACAAGGTACTAGCCCCCCTGTATTCAGCACTGATTAGGCCTCATCTAGAATCCTGTGCCCATTCTGGATACCACAGGTTAAGAAGGATGGCAACAAACTAGAAGAAATTCAGACGAGGGCAACGAGGAGGATCAGGGAACTGGAAACCAATCACCAGAAGGAAAAACTGAAAGAACTGGGCATGTTTAGACTTGAGAAAAGAAGATGGAATGGAGGGGTGATAGAGTAGCACTTTTCAAAGATTTGAAAGGCTGTCATCCAGAGGAGGGACAGGATCTGTTCTCAGGTCATCCCAGAGTGCAGGACACGGACAAAGGAATCCAGATCAGGAAAATATTTGGTGGAACGCCTGCTCCCACCAAGATCTACCCATGTCACTCGTGCGAACCAGGAGGTGAGGTTGAGGAGCCTGACGCCGAGGGAGGCCCGGAAGGAGAAGACAAGAAATCGGGCTTTCTCGGCGGTGGCTCCTCGCCTCTGGAACAACCTACCTCCTGAGATTTGTGCGGCTCCCTCGCTGGGTATCTTTAAAAATCAATTAAAAACATGGATGTTTCGGCAGGCCTTCCCTCCAGACAATTCCTGACGTCCTCTTCTTTTTCTTTCCTTTGTTCCCTTTTTCTGCAAATGTCTCTATGTTTCTATTATGTAAAAATTGTTTTATATATATTTATTGCCTATTTTATGTTGTTAGCCGCCTAGAGTGGTCTTAACCGACCAGATAGGCGGGATATAAATAAAATAAATAAAAACTTCCTAACTGTTAGAGAAGTACAACAATAGAATAAATTCCCTTGGGAGGTGGTGAGCGCTCCAATGTCAAAGGCATTCAAGAGAAAAAAGGGACCACCCTTTGCCAGATCTGCTTGGATCTGGATTCCAGCCCTGAGTAGAGGGTTGGACTAGATGGCCTTCGAGGCCCTTCCCAACTCCATGACTCTCTGATTAGCATATGCATTTTTCTGCGAAACCCTTCTTTTCTCTCTCTCTTTTTTGGTGCCCCCCTTAGGTAACGGCTGAATGTCCGTGGGATGTACAGGACGGTTCCCTCAGCCCCAGGATCAGGTTTGCCCCGGGACTGAGATGTGATGCCGAGGGGAAGGAGAGAGTTGGACATGTCACTGAAGAGCCAAGAGGCAGAAAGCATACAAAGCCTTACTGTGTTTTCTTTCTTTTCACCCACAGTTTGAAAAAAAATAACTTTCTGGGACTGCAGTTCCCAGAATCTACCACACTTTGCAGGATTGGGGCATATTTTGGAAGTCGCCTGGAGAAAGCAAACTTTTCTAAACTTTGGAAGTAGTTACATCTCCGTGGTAGAACATTCGCTTCGCAGGCAGACAAGTCTGTTTTCAGCCTCCTGGTCGGGCTGGGAATCCTCCGGTCCCGAACCATATAGAGTCACAGCAGTCAAGATGATATAGGCAATCCCAGTCTGGACCGATAGAGTGCCCCAGAGGAGGAAGCTTTACAGAAGGGACTGGAACGCAAGATGGGCTGGCTGTCATCCCCTGATTCCGCCGCTGAGGTGGATTATTTTCCCACACATCTGTCACTAATGATAGACCGCTTTGGCCGTGTGCCACATTTTTCTGTGCTATCCATCCATCAATCATCCTGTATCAATCCCTACCTTTAGACTGAAGAATCTTCCCTTCCCTGCCTTGTAACTTAATGAAATACCAGCTGATTTCATTCCTCCGATACATACCAGATTCTTTTACAACAAAAAAACATGTTTGTGGATTTTCCCTTCTTGACGAAGCACTTACTGCAGATCATACCCCCTGAGATTCTGAGACATGTTTTCCTTGCAAAAAAATGCTAAAAGAATCCACGGAGCATGGATGAATATTTTAAGGGCAACAACATGATGCGCCTGCGAGTGCCTAATTAAATGTAGGGCAGGACCCCAGCTCTGCCAGAGAAACCTCTGGAAGGAAGGAAGGAAGGAAGGAAGGAAGGAAGGAAGGAAGGAAGGAAGGAAGGAAGGAAGGAAGGAAGGAAGGAAGGAAGGAAGGAAGGAAGGAGTTGATGATGGTGGAAGGAAGGAAGGAAGGAGTTGATAGTGGAAGGGAGGGAGGGAGGAGCTGATGATGGATGGAAGGAAGGAAAATGGGTTTTAGTGTATTTGAAGCTGGCATTCGAGGAGAAAGACTGAGGCCTGAGCACTGGCTTTACTAAAGGTAAAGGTAAAGGTTCCCCTTGACAATTTTTGTCCAGTCGTGTTCGACTCTAGGGGGCGGTGCTCATCCCCGTTCCCAAGCCATAGAGCCAGCGTTTTGTCCGAAGACAATCTTCCGTGGTCACATGGCCAGTGCGACTTGGACACGGAACGCTGTTACCTTCCCACCGAGGTGGTCCCTATTGATCTACTTGCATTTGCATGCTTTTGAACCGCTAGGTTGGCGGGAGCTGGGACAAGCGACGGGAGCTCACTCCGTCACGTGGATTCGATCTTACGACTAGTGGTCTTCTGACCCTGCAGCACAGGCGTCTGCGGTTTAACTGGCAGCACAACCACGTCCCTATTTGAAGCTGGCATTCGAGGGGAAAGACTGAGGCCTGAGCACTGGCTTTAAGCTGCTCCTTTTAACCCTGTTTTAAATTGACCGGAATAATTGTATTATTCTACACCTTGGGGATTGTTATGAGAAGGCTGAATCCTAAAAAGATGACCTAAATATATTTCATAGGTCTAAAAATTAAGATATAAACTCTTATCAAATTTGGGCTGAGGTAGCTGTGTTGCAGCTTTCGAACACGTAGGACTGGAAGACCGGAAGGAGAGGGAAGAGACTCTCCTGTCTCTTCTAGAGAACACAGCGTTGCAGCATTATTAAAAGTTGGGGGTAGTCAAGTGCATATAGAAGGGGGGCAGCATCCTTCAACTCTCAAGAGAACAGAGTCGTGAAGAACACTTGCAAACGTTCCCTGCTTTCATCACTTGAGACTGTCTCAAGAGGATGATAGACCTCAAGGGGAAACGTTTTCCATGAGCATCAGAAAAGTCCTCCCTTCCAGAATAAGAGCAAGGCAAGGAGGGCTTTAACTGTAATTTGCACCAAATGGGTGGTCTGTGACCATCTATCTGCACAAGAGTAACAACCTTTCCCTTTAAGGAGCAAAGCAAACAGAGACACCTGCAGATTGTTTAAAAGGACGCAAGCAACCCATCCGGCGCTTTCAATCGTTACAAGTTCCTGCAACTTGGCAGCTGTTCTTCTAGTTTTGTGCCCGTTGGGCAAGATAGCAAACTTTGTCAAAGATACATCGTTGGCAGCAAAATTTAGTCTGAACCAATTTCCACCCCAAAATCTTCGCCTCTCACAGGGAAAGGAGAAAAATGTTGCAATTCTGTGTCTTTATTAGTCGAGACAAAATCTTAAAGACGGCCTTAGATGTCTCTTTTGCTTTTGTTATACGTGTTTATCATTATTTATTCATTGCATGGCATAGAATTCCTCTAGTGAACTCCAGACTAGGTACACTGTACCCCCGGCGGTATCCTAACAATAACCCTGTGAGAGTGACTAGACCCACCCAGTGAGTTTCTTCAATGGCAAAGTGGGGAGTTGAACCAAGGTCTTCTGAAGGACAACTCAGGACTTCTAAACCACGACCCCATGCTGGGTCTCAGGGCGGACAGAGGCATGCTAGGTGCACATCCACTGGCAGCTATCCATTTGTAAATCGCTCCTTTGCTAACGACAGAGACATGGCGAGGGAAGCCCATGCCTGTCCGCCGACTCACGACAGAAAAGAAAAATGGAACAGGGAAGAAATCATAGAATGAATTGCAGAACTGATGCTTCGTTGAAGAAGTAGAAGCACTGAATGGTTTGTTTGTTTGCATGCATGTAAATCCCTCCCCCAGTCTTCCTGCTTTCTGAAGACTACCGTCTCCACGATCTCCCAGATGGGGCTAGTAGTACAAAAAGACTTTGTTATTGTTGTTCCCAACGTTGAAAATGAAGAATGTAGGAAGCAGCCGTTCTAAGAGGGTCAGTAGCAGCTTATGGGTGCCTGTCGCCTACGGTCTGACTCGCAGAATCTTGAGAACCTTTCTCTTTGAGCTCCTCTTCAGGTGAAACTGCCAAGGAGTGTTGGGGGGGGGGAAGTCAGTGGCTGGTGATAAAACCCACAGAATGTCTCAGAAGAGGTTCACATAGATCTCTAGAGGGCACTTGCCTCCCAGAGAGGCACCACACTTCCCATGCTGGCGGTCAATTAGCTGGAAAAGCTTGCGGGTGCTTTTTGTATGGCTTTCTTCTGTCCCCCATAAAATCTGAGTCCATAGGAGCTCAGCATGACAAAGGTTTTCTAGCCTTGTCATAGTGGACAATGGCCCAGTAATGTTGTTGCTGTTTAGTCATTAAGTTGTGTCCGACTCTTCGTGACCCCCATGGACCAGAGCAGGCCACGTCCTCCTGTCTTCCACTGCCTCCCGGAGTTGGGTCAAATTCATGTTGGTCGCTGGGTTAATACCAGAATGAAATCAGACAGCCACAGAGAAGCATTTCCAAACTTCATCCCGGGTAACTTAAGCACCAGGTATTTTCTTGGTTGAGGTCCTTCTAGCATCTCCAGACTTCCTGCAGTTTTTTTTCAAAAGTTGCATTTATTTATCCAGATTGAAAACCTACGATGTTCCTCTGAAGTTGCTGCTGGAAGATAGACTGCTTCTGAACATGGCGGTTCCACTGGCCATCACGGTCAATATAGCCACGGATTGCCTCCTCTTTTTAAAAGGGATCTGGAACAAGGACTTATGAAAAAAAGAAGAAAAAAGTTCTGTTTTGGGGGGACTATACTTTCCAGAATGCAACAGTCCCTGGCCATGAGGGCTAGGGCATTCTGGGAACTACAGTCCACAGAGATGACTTTCCCAACAAAACCTTCGTTTAAGAAGAGGCAATCATTCAGCGACTGTACACCTAAACCATGAAGGGCTTTGCGGGTCAAACCAAGCATTTTGAAATGGGCTCAAAAATGGACCATGAACAAAGAAGCATCATCTTCTTAGGCACCCTTCAGTCTCAAAAGATCATGATAACGCACTCTGTATGAGTGTCCTCTCCAGAGCATGAAGCCTGGGTAAAGTAATATGGAGGAGAGGCTGTTACCCAAGCAGCAGATCCCCCCTCTCCACATCGCTGAAATGGTCCAGTGGAAAGGCAAGAGCCAATACAACTGGTTCCAGCGATGTCGCAGGAGTTGGCAGAACGACATGAACTGCCTTCGGGACTCCAGCTCCGGATTTTGCCTCGAGGTTAACTCCTGAAGCCTGTTCCATGAGTGGATGTAGCCACAAGGCAGTGGAGGTTTGAAATCGGAGTTTTCCTTCTCCTAGATGGGCTGCCTTCCATGGCTGACGAGCCCCACCTACCCGGAAGCATAGTTACTGGTAGAATGAGAGTATAATCTGCTCCAGGTGTCTCCAGCATATAACAAGCCAATGAATTAATGACCTTCTAAAGACTCAGCCATTAACTTGTCAAGCCTTGCAAACTGAAGGCCATGGTTTTCTGTATTATTCTGGATGGGTTCAAACGAGCACTGAAGACCTGGCTCTTCCGCCAGGCTTTCCTGGAGCATTAAAATCTCGGCCTACCTTTTACCATCTTTTTTTCCATCATCTCCATCACCCTTTTACCACCTTCATCGCCATCTGTTTTAATTTACCCTATTTGGCTTTGTATTAATTTATTTTTTTAACATGTTTTCATATTGTTGTTAGCCGCCCAGAGTGGCCTGGTTGCCAGATGGTACAGGGTACAAATTCAATAAATAATAATAAAAATTTTCATGTTCAGTCTTTGTCTTTTCCTACTCTTCCCCCAGCATTATTGCATGTTTCCAGTTAAGACTGGAGGATGCATCCAAAGTCCAGCGGTATCAGCTTAGTCATTTAGTCAATATGGCAGCATATCATCTTCCGGTAAATCATTGGCTTCACTCCCCCACTCGGGATCAATGTAAATTTCTGGATGTTTCCAAAGGCAACCAACCCCACTTAAGATGTTTTGCAGCTCAAATAGTACAGTTGGCTTTTCCAAGGCTGGTTTTCTATGCCCTCTTCCATCATGGCAGGAACGCGTCACTTGATAAATTCTCCCATGAAGTCTCTTTAAACAAAACTTCTGTACAAGACATCGTTAGTGATCAAGCTTCTTTGCAATCAGCTGGATTCGGTAATTATACACCTTATTCAAGATAAGGCACGACCAAGGTATTTGTAAAGCACTAATTCCACCGGTTGGTCCCAATTACAGGAGACTGTAGACTAGGAGCAGGCGATGTGTGCCTGTGGGCCACCGGTGGCCCTTGATGACCATTTTTGTGTCGCCTCAACACCCCTTGGCTTCCCAAGCCCTTCCTCAACATGCTGAAAAAAATGGTTTAAAACTGATTTTTTCCCCCACTGAGAATATTCCCGTTACACCCTCTAGGGGGCACTACAAGGGGTTTTTCTGTGCTTTGAAGGGGCCCCAAACCTACTACTTCAGCCACTAGGGGGCACAAAGGGTTTGCACGTGTGTATTTTAAAATTTGTTATTTCGTGGAGGCATTTTTCAGTTCACAGAAGCATCCCACGGGCCTCTTTACAGACCTACATAATCACTGCATGGAGAAAAGTAAAAATTTAAATATGCAAATTACAGCACCAGCCAAACCCAAAGATACACCCGCTGTCATGGGTTTGGAACAGGCAGAAGCCTCCTGGGCTGGAAGATGATGCCCTTGCAGTCAATTGCTCATCTCAGATCTGCCAGTCGGCCCTTCAAAGGCAGCCCCCCTGCAAAGCGTAAGGCCAATTTACTTTTTGAATATTTCTCTTAGATGTCCCTCCCCCCCTCCTCTGTGCCCAAGGGATTTGGCCCGCTGGATCCCTTAGGATGACCGGTTCAGCCTTCCTCTTTGCACAGATATATACGCTTGCTCATTTTGCTTTTCCAAGCAAGGATGATAAATCGCATTGGTTTCTCTCCTCACCCTGCAACCTGATGGCAAAACAGACCTGCTGACATGTCAGTTTTATGGCAAGTGGCAGCAACAGCGGAAGTTTGTGTGTGACATACCAAAAAACCCCACAAAAATCCAGAAACAGCTGCTGCTTTCTTTCCACGCCCTTTGAAAAATCAGAAGCACCAGATTTGGCCTTTTGAATCTTTCTAAACCCTTCCTTCAGCGCTTTCTCTCTCTTTCTGCACGTGCCTTCTGCCTGCCTCCACTTCATAATTTGGGGTTAAATTCCAAAAAAGTCGCTGCGTTCATCGATCACCCTCATGTTGGTGGCATTAAAGTGTCAGGGAAGGCAAAAACATCTGGCCGCTTAAAGATGATTTCAGTATGAGTTTGGGGTTGGTGCCAAACAAACATGTTGCATCAACTAAAAACAAAACACAACACAGAATAACGCAGCCAGATCCTAGTGAAACCATTCCTTTCTCCCTCTCACATTTGAGGCTGGGTTTTCAAAATTCCTCACCTCAAGGTCTCAGCTACAAGGAATTTAGCAGCTGTTCATCCCACCCCATATCAGCAAGGACTGACCCTTCTCCCCAGGCCCGTCAACTCTTTGTAAAGCCCTCCCACATTGGAAAAACTGCCCAGCAGCTGCCCCTCTCCAATGTCTTGGTGGTCCATGGGGTGATATAATAACCCTAGAACTGCAGAGCTGGAAGGGACTCTGTCGAGATTTGGGGTAAGCGGGAGACGGTCCCGAGACAAGTCGGTCTTCCAGGTGGACAGCCAAGAGACTCGCAGAGAGAGGAGCTTCCTTCGCCAGCAGTGTATTCAGAGACAATGTGCAACGGAACTAGGGACGTCAGCCAACAGAGTCAGCAACACGCTTATCAGTAAATAAACGGACAGCGCTTGATGCAGCAACACAAAGTGCCACATATCACCAGAGTGTGCAGCACATATATTGTGTGAGTAGCCAATCCCTGGGCACATCACCTGATCTCTTCCCCCAGACATGTCCTGCATGTCCAAAACACATTCCAAGGATTGTATCAGCTTCGTGTGTGGACTCTGTGGCTGCACACCTGTTCCAAGATGGAGGCCTATTAGCAAACTTTAGTTCATGCACTACAGAGGACATTCCATATATTGTGGGTCGTAATATCCTGATGGACGCTACAGATCATCAAGTCCAGCGCCTGTCAAGCCCCGTGGGGAATTGAACTCCAGAGACATCAACCACCGGGCTGAAAAATGCTCCTCCTCCGAATGCTGAATGCCTGGCTGAAGGCAGTGTTGGTGGAAAAGGGAGATGTAGAGGAACGCGATCACATTGCAAGGCAATTAGCCGCTGGCTGATTAGTGGCCATGGAGGGGGGGCATGAAGGCCCCCATCAAAAAGCTCTGTGACAGGACGTCAGGGAAGAGAGACATCAATAATGCAGGCAAAGGGGAACTTTGTGCGTCACTCGCTTTCTTTGCAGCTCCTTCAGGTAAGCAGAGAACCAGGATCAAGCTTCTGGGCATTGTTCAGCAGAGAGAGACGAACACACACTCATGGGCGCAACTTTACATTTGGAGCAGAAGAGATGTGCAAGAATGCTTCCACGCACTGAAACAGGGCCTGGTGAATTTTGGGAAGCTGGAAGGAGGCTGGAACAAGACGGTCAGAATCCAGGTGCTGTGCCGGGCCCGTAACCTCCTTGGTCTCTTTGCCTCTTCGCCAATCACCAACCAATTCTTGAAAGCTCGGAAAAGCTTATTCTTTTTGACTATCTGTCCCGGCAAAAAGGGCTCCTCTTTCTCAAAATAGTTCCCAGAAAAAGTATTCCTCTCAGTGCAGAAAAGTTACTTTATGGACTACAATTCCCAAACAATCTCAGCAATGGTTGGTGTAGGTTTTCCGGGCTCTTCGGCCGTGTTCTGAAGGTTGTTCTTCCTAACGTTTCGCCCGTCTCTGTGGCCGGCATCTTCAGAGGACAGGAGCTAGAACTCTGTCTGTGCTCTGGTGTCATTTGTGGGGTAGTTGAGTTTTTGTAGCTATGGGATCAGCTTTTTGTCTTTTTCAAGAGATTGGGTGATTATGGTGATCGGCATGTTTTTTGTTGTGGGTGTATTGTTGTGATAAAGGGGGAGATGATATGGCACTGTGATTGATGAGTATCGTTAGCTAGTTTTTTGTGTGCAGTGATCACCGGTCCTTGCAGCTAGGTAGAGTTTGACTCACCCTGGTCACCACAATCACCCATCTCCTGAAAAGGACAAGAGCTGATCCCACAGCTACAAATAACTATCCCACACACAATCCACTACAATACACTGGGAGGTGAGGGGGAACCCTCAGAACATGGCAAATTGACTTGATATGCCTCATAGAGGGTGAAAGCAGATCACAGAATCATGGAGTTGGAAGGTGCCTATGAGGCCATCCAGTCCAACCCCCTGCCCAGTGCAGGAATCCAAATCAAAGCAGATCTGACAGAGGATTGTCTAATTTTCTCTTCAATGGTTCCAGCATTGGAGTGCTCGC
Organism: Pogona vitticeps; assembly: GCF_051106095.1. Lineage (NCBI taxonomy): Eukaryota > Metazoa > Chordata > Lepidosauria > Squamata > Agamidae > Pogona > Pogona vitticeps. The sequence goes on from NC_135783.1 coordinate 3,009,916, forward strand.
TATCTCCTGAGGGCATGGGTTCCACTGTCGTACTACTCTAGCAGTCGGGAGGTTTTTCGTGATATCCAACCGAAATCTGGCTTCCTGTCGCTTGAGCCCATCATTGCATGTCCTGAACTCTGAGATTTCTTAAACCCTTAAAAATGTCCAACTTATTTTTTTTTTCAAATTTGGGGGCTTTACGGGTGCTCAGAGGTTGCCTCTGGACCCCACGGCCTGCATGATGCCTACATGTCTGTCATCAAATGAAAGAAGACATTTGTCCAACCCAACAGCTTCGCTCTGCTGTGAGTCAAAAATAAGTTTTGAAACAATGTCTGTTCTCCTGATTTCAGGTGGGCACCACTGAGAAAATACATCTGTGAAAAGGAGGTGGTGGCAAACAGACCAAACGTTGTTCCTGGCAACAGGTTTTCCACAAAATCCCTTCCCTGGAGCTGAGAAAAAAGAAGTGCGAGTTGGATTCTACAGTGGGTTTCACACCATGCGAGCACCACCTGGCAAAAGCTTGTAACTTACGATGCTGCAAAAGATCAGTAGGACCACAATTTCTTGAATTCTTCCACCATTATGATAACTTTTTTTTCTCCTGCATTAGATGGTCCCTCCCATTGTCATCTGTTGCAGATATGTTATGTGCAGCCGCTGTACTCATTCATCTGTATCATTTATCTACAGCTGGTGAATAACACTGGGGCCAGGATAGAAACTGGCAGCCCCCCACTGTCACTTCCCTCCAACAAACCACTGATGGGCACCGTTTGGTCCATCCATCCGCTACAAATTGATTCAACCTCGCAGTAGCATCATCCAGCTGACATCTGGCCAGCTCTTTCACATTGGTATGATTGGGAACTTTGTTGAAAGCTTGACTGAGATCAAGATATACTACATCCAAAGCATCCCCTGCGTCTACTTCGCTTGTAACTCCATCAGAAAAGAGACAAGCGTTTTCTGGCACAACTTGTTTTTCAGAAACCCTGGTTGGCTCATGGTAATCTCCGCATTCTTTCTTAAGTGTGTACAGACAAATACTTCAATGATTTGTGCAATCACTTTCCCTGGTACTTGCTCTCAAGCTGAGCAGATGTTTCCCAGATGCTTTCATTTATTCCCTATAAAGCCCTTCACAGTTTGGGATCTTGTTATTCCATGGAGCGCCTTTCCCTAAGAACATCAGCCTGAGCCACCCAACCCTGGCAGGCCGTGCTCTTCCGGGTTGCCACTCCAAGAGAGGCCAAGATGACTTCTACAAGAAAGCGAGCCTTCTTGGTCATGGCCCTATCCTTAAGGACTGGGCTCCCAGTAGAGCTGCGCCAAGCCCCTTCCCTCCCAGCATTCAAGAGGATGCTCAAGACAGGGCTGTTTATAGTAGAAGCTTTTAAGGGCATCATCCCATGAGCCATGACTAATCTACGCTACTTGTCCTGTCACCCCCTAGGTTTATCTTTTAGGCCTCAGGTTAGATTTATTAGATTATATTTTCAGTATTTTTGTTTACAATTGATGTTCTGCTTTTATTTTATTATATCGTTTGCATTTCCCTTTGATTGCAAAGTGCCCGGTAATGCCTCATGCTAACCAACCAACCAACCAACCAACCAACCAACCAACCAACCAACCAACCAACCAACCAACCAACCAACCAACCAACCAACCAACCAACCAACCAACCAACCAACCAACCAACCAACCAACCAACCAACCAACCAACCAACCAGCCAGCCAGCCAGCCAGCCAGCCAGCCAGCCAGCCAGCCAGCCAGCCAAACCAACCAACCAAACCAACCAAACCAACCAACCAACCAACCAACCAACCAACCAACCAACCAACCAACCAACCAACCAACCAACCAACCAACCAACCAACCAACCAACCAACCAACCAACCAACCAACCAACCAACCAACCAACCAACCAACCAACCAACCAACCAACCAACCAACCAACCAACCAACCAACCAACCAACCAACCAACCAACCAACCAACCAACCAACCAACCAACCAACCAGATTACAAACTGAAGCTCTGTGATTACATTTGCAAATTCCTTTAGATCCCTTGAATGCAATTCATCTGGCACTGAGAACATGAATGCAGCAAACAAATGAATCTTGAGCTACAGCCGGCTCCCCTTTTTTAATTCAGTGCCTGCATTTTGCAGAAACACCATCAGTGCTATGCTCTGATGAAGTGCAGCATCTCTGCTGGGCACCCTCCACAAACCCAATGAAGGATGGGCTTCAATAACATGTTCCTTTATTTTAAGCGGAGGCTTTGAACATAATTACACTGCTGTTAAAGACTCTCATGGGATCCCCGGAGCTGTATACGGCACCATCGCCCTGAATATCGCTCCAGGTGTTGCTTGAATTAACTTCTAAATTAAATTTGAAAAAAGAAAAGCAAGCTGAATTAGGTCTCAAAGGTTCAAAGAGGATCTTTATCTGTTCTAAGAATACATTTTACTGGGAGAGATGGGATGAAACCACACTGAAGGAACAGCCTGGTAAACTGCAAAAGGAGTTACTGATTTTGGAGCGCTGGAGCTAAGTTAAGAAGGCAAATTCAGGTTGAATTGTGTGGTTTTGCCAAAGCTGAGGCCACGGTTCCAAAATTACAACAATTGTTATTTAATTTGCAACCTTTCGATCATTCCATCTAATCCTTTGCATCTGCCACACCAAACAAGGTCTTCGGCATCAAAGCGAGGCCCTGGAGGGCCACTGGCCGGTACCCGAGGCAATGCAAGAATAAGCCAAAGGGACCATAGGCTGGATACCGCTTCCTACAGACATCAACCTTCATACAAAACTGCCTCCCACAACCTATTCTAGTTCCACAATCTTTTGGTCTTGTACCAACTCCTGGTTAATATGAAAGCATTCTGTCCTACCAAGTGGCTTTTAAAAGGTTAGTATGTGAGTCTATGTCCCCTTGTTTTCTTGTAGGTTGCTCGTTTTCTTGTAAGTTACTCTTTCTGTAAGTTACCTGGCTACAAGGCTTCACAGCCTGGCTTCTTTTTCAGAAGGGTCGAAAACCGGCCGCATCTCTGACGCAGTTCGACTGTGTGATTTTCCCCAGGTTGATGATTTCTGTTCTTTTTATCAGGACAAGCAGAGGTTGGAAAATTAAAATAAGCTGATCTTCTCTCGAAATTCCACTGTTATGAAAAAAGTTTAATAATCAGGAAGGCGGCCTAATCTGGAAATAGGTTTCAGGACCATGGACAGCTCTCGTAAAGCTACTGCCCTAAGGATGTGCGATTCAGATTTTATTTTTATTATTTTTTGGAAGCCCTCTTCCAGAATGCACCTGATAGATTTAAGGACAGCGAAATTACACCCGGTTGGGAAAAGGCCCATTTAGAAGGCTTCAGGGTGACTGTGTGATTTTCCCAGGGTGACGCTTTCTGTTCTTTATATGAAAACAAGCAGAGGTTGGAAAAGTAACTGTTTGGGACCCCAGCCTCCATCATCCTCAGTCACGCTGGCTGGGCAAACTGAGAACTGCAGTTGCCAGAAGGAACATTTCTGCAGCCTGTGGAAATGAGGGGTCATTATCATCATCTTAGAATTGGAGAACTGGAAGGGGCCCTGTGGATCATCGAGTCCAGGCCATCAAGGAGACACATCCAGTACAGCCCCAAAGTTCCAGGGGGGGCAGAAACGTAAGGGGAACAGGTTCGGGATCACTTGCTATCCAGCGGATGACAGACCTGCTCCAGAAAGAAGGGGTGGCTTCCGAGAGACAGGAGACTGCTAGGGGATGTTGAGGAATATTTGACGATTACCCCCAGTACGTCTTCAGGTTTATGTCCCCAGATTTTATTTATTTTTATTTATTTAATTTATTTTATTTATATCCCGCTCATCTGGTATGTTTATACCACTCTGAGTGGCTAACAACAAAAAATATACAATTATAATAAAGTAAAACCTAAACATCGGTTATTAACAAAACATACCAATAATCATAAATGAAAGATAGATAAGGAAGAGAAAATTAAATTTAATTAGATTAAATGCTGGCAGGAGGGAAGGCCTGGACATAAAGCCATGTTTTTAGTTGGATTTTAAATGTACCCAGCGTAGGGGCTGCATGAATCTCAGGAGGGAGACTGTTCCAAAGATGGGGAGCCACCGCCGAGAAGGCCTGGTTTCGCGTCTTTTCCCTCCGGGCCTCCCTCGGCAATAGGCTCCTCAGCCTCACCTCCTGGCTCGCACAAGTGACACGGGTAGATCTTGGTGGGAGAAGGCGTTCCACCAAGTATCGAGGCCCTAAACCATTTAGGGCCTTATAAGTAAGCATTACAACTTTGAAGTCGATACGGAAACGGATGGGCAGCCAATGTAGTCTAGCCGGGATAGGAGAAATATGATGGTGTTTTCTCCCTCCAGTGAGGAGTCTGGCTGCTGCATTCTGCACCATCTGAAGTTTCCGTATCAGCCTCAAAGGCAGCCCCACGTAGAGCGCGTTGCAGTGATCTAATCTTGAGATTACGAGCGTGTGCACTAAGGTAGTGAGCGCCCCCGTATCAAGGTAGGGCCGCAGCCAGGCTATCCGCCAAAGGTGGAAAAAGGCGGAACGGACAACCAACGCCACCTGCGTCTCCATGGTGAGTGTCAGGTCCAGATGTATGCCCAAGCTGCGGACCCCACTCTTCGCGGCCAGGGTCGCCCCCCCCAAATGTGAGAGAGTCCCCCAAGCCGCTAACCACGGGGCCACCCACCCTCAGAACTTCCATCTTGTCCGGGTTCAGCCTCAGCCCGTTCTCCTGCATCCATCCCAGTACGGTCTCCAGGCAGCGCTGAAGGGACAGGACGGCTTCACCTGCATCAGGTGAAAAGGAGATGTAGAGCTGCGTGTCATCCGCGTACTGATGGCACAGCACTCCACACCCCCTGATGACCCCCCCCCCCAGTGGCCTCATATAGATGTTAAACAGCATTGGGGAGATGATCGACCTCTGTGGAACCCCACAATTGAGATTCCACGGGGCCGAGACACTCTCCCCAAGCTGAACTCTCTGGGGACGGTCCTCCAAGAAGGAACGGAGCCAGGCTAACGCCGAGCCACTGATTCCTAGCTCAGATGTTCAGTATCAGTGGTCATTGCTCCACGATACTCAGAGGATGTTTTCAGATGGAGAATTCCCCGTATTAACAATTAGAAGACACTGGAACATGTGACGATAGGGCGTGTGCAGTTAGTTGTTCCATCTCATTCTCCTCGTGGTTTTTCCCCCAAATTCATAAAACAAAACAGAGAAGGAGCGGACGGCATTGCAAACCAAGAATGGCGCGGTGCGAGGCCCTTGGAAAAAAAACATGAATGAGGCAACACAACCGTATTATTGTGGTGTGTGTGTGGGGGGGGGTGTCTCGTGCTTTTAAGCCAGCCCCTCAGACTTCACAGTTTCTATTTCGTGGATGTGGTTGATCCTCTCCAGGTTTTAACCTGAACTTTATAGGAGCTGAACCGTGTTGCCAAAAGAGAGCAGCCTCCTGGAAGGTTCAGGCCTCATCTGAAGGGGACTCCCCTCCGTGAAATCGGAGACATCGATGTCCACTCCTTGACCACATGTGTAGGAGACATCTAAGATCTAGAGTTTCCTGCTACAGTCCTCATTTAAAATGAAATGCAGTAAGATCAATTGTGCTTAGCACAGATTATGCAAATTTTGCATCTCTCTCTCTCTGTCTCCCCCTCTCACCCCCAAGAGAAACCATCTGCCTCTGAATATTCGCGACAAAAATTATGGATGCTGTTTGGTTTTGATCTTTCTTTGACGAAACCGTCTCTGTGGGAGTTTGGAAGATGATGAGGCCAGAAGGACTCAGGCAAATGAGCATTCATTCCAAAGCTGCCCTGTGTCAGCCTCGGAGGCTCAGGAGTTGCTGAATCTCAACAGGGCGTAAGGCGGCAAGTCAACATTTATATTCCAAGTTCGTTTGCCGTTTAAATATCTCTCTGTTACCCTGGTTTAATTTTCTCCACCTAGGAGACCATTTTCACATCTGTGGTGTCTGCAGCTCCTCAGCTTCTTCTGTAAAACCCGTCGGGAAGTGCAAAGAGTCTTAACAGACTATGAAATTAACCCAAATTGGGGATGCTGGAGGCTGTAGTCTAAAAGGCTCTGATCTAATCGACCATCTGGTTTCCTGACTGCGGCCCCAAAGAATCCACCAACAAGATGCAAAGAAAATAGATCTTCCTCTTGTATCTCATAAACTGTTGACCCTATGATCACAGAAGGGGGTCGGGGAGGTCATCTAGTCCAGCCCCCTGCCAAAGCCAAAATCCTCTGCCCTAAGGATCTCTGACAGGTGGTCATTCAACCTCTATTTACATACCCCCCCCCCCAAAGCTAGAAAATCCACCACCTAATGGTTATTCCTAAGGTTGAATCAAAATCTCTTTCCTGTTCTGAATTGCCAGCATCCTTCTTGAAGTGTGGCATCCAGAACTGGACACAATACTCAAGGGGAGGCCTCACCAGTGCTGAATAGAGTGGAACTAGAACCTTGCAGGATTTGGAAAATATACTTCTGTTAATACATCCTAAAATAGCATTAGCCTTTTTTGCAGCCACATCACACGGTTGGCTCATATTCAGCTTGTGATCTACAAATGAGATCCTTCTCATTTGTAGTATCTCTGAGCAAAGTATCCCCCATCTTGTAACTGTGATTTGAGTGCCCCTTCAGGTGTGAGGGGACATGGTGGCGCTGCAGGTTAAACCACAGAAGCCTCTGTGCTGCAAGGTCAGAAGACCAGCAGTCGTAAGATCGAATCCATGCGACGGATTGCACACACAGACACACACACACAAAGTTTGCTTTGGAGGCCGGTTAGGGGCTTCAGAATGGGTCCTAATTCAGTTCAAAGAAATCTGATCATTTTTGAAGTCAACACACGGGGGGGGGGGGGAGAGATAGCTTTTCTTCTGTTTTCACACACTCAGATGTATCTCAGATCCTAGCGAAGAGAGTAAACTGGCAAATTTCAGAGATGCAGCAGAGTGAGTCCCAGGGACCATTGAAGTAGAGATGTGCACTGGTCCCCCAACCTGGTCCATGGCTGAGGAAAAGCACCCAGATTGGTATCTGGCCCACTCTCTGCAATTCTGGCGTTTCCGGCTGCAATGGGGGCACTTTCTTAGAAAAGAAGGGATGAAGTTCAGTCTCTGGAGAGGACGTCACCGCTCACCTGTTGGAGAAGACCTTGCTATAGTTGAACACCTGGATCTCCAGCATCTCGTTGACATCAATGCTGCTGGCGATTGGCCACCGAAAAGTCTGTGGGCAGAAGGGAAAAAAGTGTTTGTTGTTTTGTTTATTTATTTAACATTTAATCCCATCAGGAAATCCTCTTTGGGAACCCCCACAAAGATCAGGAGATTTCCTGGAGCAGCAATAGGAAGAAATGCTGAGTGTGGTCCCCTCACCTCCTCATTTCTTACAGAAGAATAATTTTGACAGGTCTGTTCAGTGGTGCCTTGCTTAATGATTGCCCCGCATTACAACAAAATCGCTGTACAACGATCTTTTTGCGATCACAATTGCAATCGCAAAACGATGGTCTAAATAGGGTTTTTCCGCTTTGCGATGATCAGTTCCCTGCTTCGGGAACTGATTCTTTGCAAAATGATGTTTTTTAAACAGCTGATTGGCGGTTTCAAAATGGCCACCGGGTGCTTAAAATGGCTCCCCGCTGTGTTTAGGGGCAGATTCCTCGCTATACAGGCAGCAAAATGGCCGCCGTATGGAGGATCTTCGCTGGACGGTGAGTTTTTACCCCATTGGAATGCATTGAACAGGTTTCAATGGGGGTTTTAATTTTGTTTTACGATGTTTTTGCTTAACGGCAATTTTCCTGGAATGGATTATCATCGTTAAGCGAGGCACCACTGTATTTGCTCCTCTTTGTTGCCTCTGGTCAGGTCCAGGCTCTCATGTGTCTCTGCTTCGAAGGATTGTGTTAGTGTGAGGTAATGTCACAAATAACGCAATAACTGAATCACCCAATGCAGGAAAAGAGAGAGAGGAGCCATTGTTATGGGGGGGGGGAGGCAGCTTGCCTCTACAATATGAGGGTCATCACAGCCTTTGCTGTTGGCTCTTCTGTTTTGGCCAAGCTGTATTCAGGCAACTTCATTAATATTCACTGTTTGCTCACATAGCGGGAGATAAGACGGAATCAGGATCCTTTCCAAAGTCTCAAACAGGCCAGAGAAATGAGGGAATCCTGCCCAGTCCTGCTTGTGGCAGGATTGTGATCAGGCTGCTAATATTGGCTTTCAAGGCAAAGCGTGAGCCTGCTGAGAGAAGTGATTGCACGCAAAAGGTTAAGGAGCATCCCCCGTCGACCCGAGCACCGTGTCGTGCTTTCTTCTCCCACAGGTAGAATCACAGAAATCCTTGTCCCAAACGGCAGGCCGTTGATTATGGGTAGGCGCAGAAACTGAGTCGAGATGATGCTCCCAGCTGGGAGGAAGAGGAGGAAGGGGTCCCTAAATGCAAGGGGGGCCCCAGAAAATTGTTATTTTAATTACTTTTATGCTATCTATCTATCTATCTATCTATCTATCTATCTATCTATCTATCTATCTATCTATCTATCTATCTATCTATCTATCTATCTATCTATCTATCTATCTATGATGTGATTTGATTTGTATCCTTTTCCTTTACTCAGTCAATAGGCTGCTTGTTTTGTGTCAGGGCTGTAACTTGGGATTCATCTATTCCTTTGTTTGGAGAAGCCCCTTCTGATGAAGGCTGGGGACAGCCATGATGCAAGGAGATCAAAAGGATTTGCAAGCACATCTATGGGCAGCTCCTCCCTCCCTCCCTTCTTCTAGCTTTCTTTTCCTTCTTTCCTTCCTTCCTTCCTTCCTTCCTTCCTTCCTTCCCTCCATCCCTCCATCCATCAGCTCCTTCCTTCCTTCCTTCCTTCCTTCCTTCCTTCCTTCCTTCCTTCCTTCCTTCCTTCCTTCCTTCCTTCCTTCCTTCCTTCCTTCCTTCCCTCCCTCCCTCCCTCCCTCCTTCCTTCCTTCCTTCCTTCCTTCCCTCCATCCCTCCATCCATCAGCTCCTTCCTTCCTTCCTTCCTTCCTTCCTTCCTTCCTTCCTTCCTTCCTTCCTTCCTTCCTTCCTTCCTTCCTTCCCTCCCTCCCTCCCTCCTTCCTTCCTTCCTTCCATCCCTCCATCCCTCCATCCATCAGCTCCTTCCTTCCTTCCTTCCTTCCTTCCTTCCTTCCTTCCTTCCTTCCTTCCTTCCTTCCTTCCTTCCTTCCTTCCCTCCCTCCCTCCCTCCTCCCTCCCTCCCTCCCTTCCTTCCTTCCTTCCTTCCTTCCTTCCTTCCTTCCTTCCTTCCTTCCTTCCTTCCTTCCTTCCCTCCCTCCCTCCCTCCTTCCTTCCTTCCACTTTCTAACCCCATTTTTCTTTCTACAATTTTCTATTATTTTTTGCTGTCTGCTTCTCTGTATTTTTTGTTAAGCTCCGAATACATTTATTTGATCACCCTGTATGTTGCATCTGTCTTCCTGACCCCACTGGGGTGAAGAACTATAGTGGTTGACCAGAACAGAGTTTTAAATACGGGGAGAGGTTGTCAGGACTTATACAACCGATACAAGCCCACTATGGCTAGCTCTTGTTTTGAAATCATTAATTTTAAGAAGGGAGAGCTGATAAGAGGTGGAAATGAAAGGAAAGTGCTGAAAACAGTTTTATTCTTTGTTTTTTTTTCTGAATCCTGATGCAATGCAATATGCAAAGAAGCCTGTACTGTGAGTGAAAGCAGGGTATTGACTCTGAAATGAACAGCTCGGGTGGTGGATAAGTGATGAAAAACAAGGAGCAAATGCTAGCAAATACCAGGGGCGCTGTTTGGCTGCTTCCTGAACGCTGGCTGACAAATCTGAACGAGCAAGCTGTGTTTGGATCAAGATGCTTCGGGTCTGATTCTGCAATCTGTACAGAAGGCTACAAATGTTCGGAGTCTGCAGTCAGGCAATCTAGATTTATGGTCAGGAGAGGCTGAACTCTGCAGCCTGCATCAGTTATACAAATATTGTGTGTTCTCTACTCATCATTTGGCCCTCTCCATAAATTACAGCAAGGGAACAAGTAATCATAGACTCAAGTTAAAGGGAGCCAGATTTAGGATGAAGATCAGGAAAAAGTTCATAATTGTTAGAGTAGTACGACAAGGGAACCCATGACCTCCAAAGGGAGTGAGTGCTCACATACTGGAGGCCTTCAAGAGAAAACGGGACAACCGTCTGCTTTGATCTACTTTGATTTGGATTCCTGCCTGGAGCAGGGGGGTTGGACTGGATGGCCTGCGAGGCCCCTTCCAACTCCATCATTCTATGATTCTGTGAAACAATCCTGCCAATAATGGTCAGTCTTAACTCAAGTCTTCACCCAACCTGGTATGGTGTGTTGCACTACAAATCCCACCACCCTCAATCAACGGATCCAATGGCGTGCCAACTATGAATGATGGAGTTTGTCGTTTAGCTTGTCTGGAGCACAGCAATTTGGGGAAAGTCAATGACATCATCTATCTGGACCTGCAAATTTGGTTCCAATGTTCAGATGCAGAGCAATGCCACACTCACCCCTTTTGTTTCTTGAGAGGCAAACCAAGAACAGGAGACACACCAGAGATGGACCAATTTCCCTCATTTTGAATCACAAATGGATGCAAGAAAAATGGTGATTATTGATGGTAACAGAATAGCCAACTCGGAGTGTTTAGTACAATTGTGAGTTATCTTCTGTGGTTTTCTTAAGATCTGAGGAATGTATTCAAACGGAAGAGATGAAATAGTTTAAAAGCAGGGGGTGAACGAACTAAACTCTCTTTATAGCTGTTTGCTGTCTTAACGACCAGAGACCTGACACGGCCAACCTCTTTGTGTGAATTCAACGGAGGTGCCCGGGGCTGCACCCACCCTGCCTCCAATCTCTCTGTGTTTCGTTTTTCTCGGGAGAACTGCTGAGCAAACAGATTGCACGTCATTCAACAAAGACAGAGCGCAAGGGAGGAGAACTGGCGCAGCCCCCCAGGTCTCTGTTCTGCTACTTTCCTGTCACCGCAGTCGAGAAAGAAAAAAAAAACACCATTCACAGCATTTCTAGGAATGGGAACAGCAGCGGGCAACCTCATTACAGCATCCTGGATTTTGCCTTCTCTGGCACTCCTGGCAGATTTAATGTCAAAAAGGAGGAAAAAAGGAACATGCAGTATTTAACGAACAGCTTCCCAATCACTGCGCTCTACAAGCGGAAGAAGTGAAGGGAGAAATGGGATTTTCCTGAGCGGGCTGGCATTCAGTCTGGGGGCCGGGGTTCAAATGTATACGTATCCACAAAACTCACCGGCTTGCGTCCGAAATCCAGACTATACAGGGAGAAGCCGTTTTTGAAACTAGTTTCCTACTAACAGTGGTCCTGTTCTGTGACAATTTGAGTGAGGATTAACAACACCGAGAGGGAAGACCACAGGGCTTGCCTGCATACAGATGTTGCCTCCGGTTTTTCATGGCCCCTCGGCTAGTTTTTTTTTAAATTCATTGATCTGCTGTGGTTGCAGATTTGAATAGATCATTCGGGCATGGGCGTCCATACACAGGGTTGGATGCTGGATCTATCAGCTTATACTGTCCACACACATCTTGAATGGGTCCTCAACATCTCATTGCTAATACCGACTGCCCTCTCTTTTTGCCTGTTTTTCTCACCCTCCACCCTGGAGAGTGAGAAAAAATAGACAAAGATAGGAAAAATAGGAAAAATAGAAAATACAGTTGTGCCCTGCTGGACGATTACCCTGTTTAATGACAAATCCGCTTAACATTGAAGTTTTTGCGATCACAAAAGCGATCGCAAAACGATGTTTAGATTGGGTTTTTTTGTTTGACAATGGCAAACAGCTGATTGTCGAGTTTCAAAATGGCCGCCGGCTTTCAAAATGGCCCCCACTGTTTTCTACGACAGATTCCTCGCTATAGAGGCACCGAAAATGGCCGCCGTATGGAGGGTCTTCGCTGGATGAGCAGGTATTCAGCCCACTGGAACACATTGAACGGTTTTCAATGTGTTTCAATGGGTTTTTTAATTTCGCTTTACGACATTTTCACTCTACAGTGATTTCGCTGGAATGAATTAATGTCGTCAAGCGAGGCACCACTGTAAATCTTCAATTTCTCTGCCCTTTCCTCCTTGTTTTATCCACCCAAAAGGGGTAGGGGACTAAGGACTGACCAGTCGCCAAAAACCCATAAGGAAAGGGGGTAAAACGACACCATGTCTGTGGATCAACCTAGAACAATGCCGTTCCAGGGTCCACACCAGCATAGTTTATGTATTTCTTTGATTTGTATCCTGCTCCAATAGGGCAAAAGCACTCTTCTCGGTGGTTGAACAGCAGATTAAAACCAAGACCCAAACTAAACACATTAAAACACAATATGGAAAACCCGAGTGAAGACTCGAACTCAGGACTTGGACCCCAAAATTTGCCAACGTCCCTGGATACGGCTGCCTCCTCACTACTCCAAGAGAAGCTGGTCTCAGCAGTTGGGAAGCCCAAGAGCCTGAGTCACACTCTTCCTGCAAATGTGTGGCATCCTGCATTTCATTCCAGGTCACCAGCATCTGCTCCTAGATGTCCCGAATCTTTGATCTACTCCGACGGCAAGCTGCGTTTCTTTGTGGTGTTGATTTGTTTTATCTGCCAAACCCCACCAGGAACTAGGTCTGAGACCTTTGAGCCTCCGAGAGAGAGGAGCGCTCCAGGGACGGCACGGATCCTCACCATCTTCCAAGCAGTTCTGCGGTGGCGTTTCTCCTTTCCCGAGATGGCAACTTGCCAGCCCTTCTTGCTGGGATTTTGACTGTGCAAGGAAACGGGGCCTGTTTTACCACCTCGATTGCAGCAAACTTTCAGCTTTGTAACCATCAGAGGCGCCTGTATTTTTATTGAGTCCTGCGGCTGGCAGGCAAAGTGTTTGTACAGATTTATCGGCCTTTAAAACTCGGTGCTCAGAAAGGGGGGAAGTGGATTCCAAACACATTTTGAAATAAAGCAAGCCACCCTCTTCCCCTGACGGACTTGTAAAGCCCTCTCCCCCTTTTTTAAAAAACAAGTGGCACACCCATTATTATTTTTTTAAGACCTTCTTCAGGTTGCAAGATGAAGCGCCTTCACATGGAGAAGGAATTCCTTCCTGGGATTTTTACCAGGATTTCTGTCCATACTTGTTTTTAAAACCCCATGTCTCTTGTCCTTAAGAAGGCAGCACCTCTTTTAAAAGAACAGCAACACCTCTCCCCCAATATATTCCGAAAATCTTGAACAACACTTTTTGCAAACCATCTGCTCCGTTGGATGGCTTGTTTGTTTTGGTGGTGGGTTCACGCTAAGATCGAGAGCTTCTGACTCGAAATTGGAATTTCTTTTAAAACAATGTCTTTCTTAAAGAAATTTCACAGAAACCCTTTAAAGGCAACTCTTTGCTGGAGTTTCTGTCTGACTGTTCAGATGCAGATTAGTACAAAAATCTGGAATGTTTGATTGGGTAGCTCATGCGGCTTGAACTCTAAGTAATCTGAACACACACACACACACACACACACACGCCTTAGTTGTTTTTGGAGTAGTGGATTATAATGTTGGAGCTTTATTTACAACCTCGCAAGCTGTCTGTAGTTTGAGTGACAGGGAAGGACTTTTCAGGACTAGAGTGGTGATGACCTATTTATCCATCACTAAACAATCATTTCCCTTCCAGCTTTTGAATGCAAACAGCATCCTGCCTCTCTGCTGAGTGTTCCATCCTTCTCTTTTATCCGTTGGTGGCAGTGGTTTGTCGCTGTTGATCTGTTCGGTTGGTTGCTAGTACGTGTGCAGTAAAGAAAGCAGTATACACTAGAGACGGGAGCTCCGTATTCGTCTCTTAGGGGAGATGAATATGAAGCTTGCGGGCAAAGGTGGCCAGCCTGATTGGACCCTCATCCCCCTCTGTACCAGGCATCCACTTACCACTCACTGCGTGGTCCATGTGGTCAGTGTCACAGAACGAGTGGCTTAGCTGGCACTGCCCCGCTTCCCTGCTCAGCTGGCCATCCCAGCAAGGTTGCCGGATGACAAGCCTCCTCACTCAGCTGCTGAGTGGCCAGCCGAGCAGGGAGGCAGGGTAGTTCGAGCCGCGCTACTGGTGCAATTGGCACACTTTCAATTATGCCTGCTGCACAGTGAGTGGTAAGTGGACACCCAGTTCAGGGGGGTGGGAGAGGTTCCAGTCAGGCCAGCCATCTGTGTCAGTGAGCCTGGTATTCGTCTCCCCCAGGAGAGAAATACAAAGCTCCCATTTCTAGTTTCTTCTGCTTTCTTTACTGCACACGTACTAGCAACCAACCAAGCAGATCAACAGCAACAAACAGCTGCCACCAACTGATGAAAGAGAGGGATAGAAAACTCGGCAGAGAGACTACAATTTCAAGCAACTGTAAGTAAAAAAAGTTTTTTCTTCTTCTTTCTCCTACAAATGTCTCAAGGACATTTGATCAAGTCCACCATTTAAAATATTTTAAATGTTCTAAATATTTTATGGAAAATGTATTTTTATGTTTTGTCTGTACTGCTTATTTTGCATTTTATTATTTTTATTTTCTGTTCTTGTAAACTATTTTAATTATGCTGTTTATGTATGTTGCAAACCTCCCCGGAGCGGCCTTTGGCCAGATGGGCGGAATAAAAATGAAATAAATTGATAGATAAAATAAACAGCGGCAAGGACATCCAAAATGTTTTTTTTTTCCCACTCTTCAACCTTGCCCACGCGATCCATGTTTTCATAATGAGGCTAACGGCGCTTAGCCCATTTGAAAAGCAAGAGGCGCAGACTGGCTTCTGAGTCATTTGGAGTAATTTCAGCCTGCAAATGTTATGTTCATACAGAGTGGCTAATGAAGTATCAGACGGAGTCCTTAAAATACGGTTAGCAATTAAGATAAGCAAGCAAGACAAAATGGGATGCAGAATGGATCAAACAGAACACTCCAAAAGTCTCATTAAGATCCTCCTGAGTTAAGCACAAAAAGTTCCGCTCCGTGCTTCTAAAGGCATCTGTCTTCCTTTTCCACGTTCATCCAAAATGCAGAGAGGAGGCAGGATCGCTACGAACCAAACGCTGAACTGGAATCTGCAGGGGCTGGAGCTGGTCCAGAGGTTGAGTCACCGAGGACTCAAATTAAGCACAAAAAAGGTGTCAAGTGAGCCACAGCAAAAGCAGCAGAGTGTCGTTGTGATACGGTAAAAAATGATTTGTTTGTAATGCAGTGCTGGAAGAGAGCTTTATGGATATCCTGGACTTCCAGAAAGACAAACAAGTGGGATCAAATCAAACCTGAACTATCCCTGAATGCAAAAAGGACGAAACTGGGGCTGTCCTACTTTGGGCACATCCTGGGAAGGCAGGATTTTCTGGAAAAGACCATCATGCTGGGAAAGGTGGAAGGCAGCAGGAAGAGAGGAAGACCCAATACGAGATGGGCAAACTCCCTAAAGGAAGCCACAAGTTTGAGTTTGAAAGAGCTGATCAGGGCAGTGGAGGACAAAACATTTTGGAGAGCGCTTATTTGTAAGTTCATCGTAAGTCGGGGGCATCTTGACAACGCATAAAAACAGCAATCTGCCTTTTACACACTACAAAACTCTGTTATTTTCGTATCAAGCCCAAATGTAATTAATTTTATATAGGGTATTCTTAGCCTTTTTTTTAAAAAAATCAATTCTTTTTCTTTCTTTTTAATGATTTAGTTCCTGCTTGAACAACAGTAGGGGAAAAGGAGATTTTCTTTTATGTATTTTCTTGACACTCAGATGGACTTTAAGACTGGACGGACTTAAAGGTCCATATGGCTAAACCACCAGACCAACAGCATGGGTTTTCCTACCTCCCTCAGCCTGAACGCCAGCCCAGTAAATCTGGAAAACACCAGCCTGGAAAGAAGACGGCCCTCATTCAGGGTAAGATCCCACTGCCAGGTGGGCAGGGAATCTGCTCAAACACTCAACTGCTCTAGAGCAAGTTGAGGGACAACGAAGAGAAGCTGAAGCAGAACACCTAAGGACTTGATAAATAAATGATCACAGACATAATTTCAAGGTTGGGTGATGGAAACAAGACAAATGAAGCAAACTTTGGGACTCTAATAAATTTTCTGAACTACCCACAAGAACTTGGTGCCCAGCCTGAGGAAGATGAATCATCATTGAAAGCTCACTGTCTGTTCTTTGCTTGAACCTTTTGGGTAGTCTGATAAAGGCCTCACCTCCACCTGCGTTTGTATTTTGATTTTCTCCAAGACCCCAGATCTGAGGATTGAAAAGACCTCCTCTGCTTAGGGTCTCGGGACAGGGGGTCTCCTCAGCCTCTCGGCGGAGGAAAAGAAGGATGCTGATTTTCAAGGGCCATTAAGAGGCTTCAAGAAGCATGCAACTTCTCCAGCGTTTACATCTTTTGAGTGGAGCAAAGGGGGTTTCTGGAGATGGCAGGTGGGAGAGAGAGCCTTTTGGGGGGGGGATCAAGGAAAATTTGCTGTGATGGGGAAGGGACCCCTGACACCTGAACATCTTTTTTTTTTCCTTAACAGCTCGGCAAGCGGGGATGTGAGGGAGGCCATTATGTAAGGCTTGCAGAACTGGTGGTTTATGTAACTATCGAGAAAGAGGAAGCTTTTTGCAGTTGCAAAATTAAGGGGAGAAACGGAGCGCCGCGGATAATAAGCAGGCTGCAGCTTTGCAGGCACAGGAAGCATCAGGGGAGACGCGTGAACAGGAGCTCCCCCCAACCCAGAATCCAACTAGATGACAAAGGCAGTGAGCCTGGGGGTCTGGAAAAGAATAATTTGGAAAAAAGGAACTTCCCTGAAGCAAACGGAGGGTGTGCCTAACATCCCCAAGAGGGGAGTCACAAATGAAAAAGGGAAAAATGAAGATGGAAAAAAAATGGAGGTCACTAAACAGACCACCCAGAACCCTTGGCTGTTTTCTTCATTTAGAAATCAGCCCCTAAGATCTGGCAGGGAGGGTCTTCTCTGGAGGATCCTCCTTCATCTCGCCCTTGAGAACAGCTGGTTTGGGGAGACACAGGGAAGAGCCTTTTTTGGGGGTGGCCCTCCAGCTGCAGAACACCCTCCCCTGGGAGACCCGATTGGCGACGACACTGGCATCATTTCGGCACCGGGTCAAGATGTATTGATTTATCTAGGTCCCAAACTCCCAGCCTCTGGTTCCACAGCCCGATACCTAAATGACTGAGCTATCCGCCCCTCCAAGGTCTCCGGCTGCAGAGCCAGAGGTTGGGAGTTTGATTCCCCCATGGGGCTTCTCGGGAGAAGAGCCAGCCTGGGTAGCCTTGGGCCGGCTGCACCGTGCTCCCAGGGATGCCCCCAGAAGACAGGGAAATGGGAAGCTACTTCTGAATATTCTCTACCTAGAAAATCCTGGAAAGGGTTGCCGTAAGTCAGAATTGATGAAATGACACATGATGATGATGTTGATTGTGAGTAGAGGATCACAGCAGGCACAAGTTTTAGGGCTCTGTTCTCCACCTTTTTTAATGTTTCGATATTGTGTTTAAATGGTTTGGTTTTAAATTCTTCCCAATACTTGATGCTTTAACATGACTTTGCATAGTTTCATAACTCTCCCCTCCCTCCGAGAAAAAACCTCTGTGAGTTTTGTTTTTTTAAAATTCCCAAGAGCTGCACACAGATTTTTCTCACTCGGAACAGGTGGGTGAGCATCCTCAACCTAGCACAGGGCAGAGCGGCATCTCCAAAGGTCCCAGGGATCCTGTGCTCCTTCCCTCGGGAAGACACAAACGTTTACTACCTCAGCTCCAGATACAGGTGAGCCGTGAGGAGGGAGATCGGGGCTGGTTTGGGTCTCATCTTCCATCATCCTAAAAAGCCAAGGATGAAGGCATCCCATAGCAGCAGCAGCAGCTTTGATTTGTAAGGCAGGCCGCTTCAGAATCAATAGATGAGCACCAAGGGAGATGCTCCGTATTATCCCACTCAATATAATTTAAAATATGCATCCCGCTATCAAGTGCCTTGGGTGGCTTCACAGAATAATAATAATGATAAATTCCAGAGAATAAAAATCCCATAAATTCGCATGAAGGCAGAATCCTGATTTTCCTTTTTTCTTTTTCTTAGTTTATAATTTTATGGTTGAAAGTTTTCTTCTTTGTAAATTTGTTTTTAGTCACTGTTGTACCCCTGTTGTGAGCCGCCTAGAGTGGTCTATTGACTAGATAGGCGGGATATAAATAAAATAAATAAATAATAAATAAAATAAACAGGGGTGTGCTGTCGTTTATGTGGATCTGGCAGGAAATGTGAATTTACAAAGCATTTCAGGGGGGTTCTTCAAGCACCGACCTCCACTACTTCCCCCCCACACACACACACTTGCTTCCAGCCAAAGCCACACACCGGCAGAAGCAGTCACTGCTTGCTTTTTAAAAAGGCAAAAAGAAATGCCCGTAGACTTCTTTGATACAAATTCATCAGGGAGTGGTGATAAAAACCTCTTGTTGCCTATCTCAGTGGTCCCCAACAGTGGGCCTCCAGATGTTCTTGGACTTCAAGTCCCAGAAACCCTGGCCAGCAGAGGTGGTGGTGAAGGCTTCTGGGAGTTGTAGTCCAAGAACATCTGGTGGCTCAAGGTTGGGGACCACTGGCCTATCTCACTGACCTTGAAAGCCCTAACAAGAAACAATAACAAAAACAACAAACAACAACAACATGCTATCAAGTCCCTTCCGATTCATGGCAAAACATTTCGGGGTACTCAGACGTGGTTTCCCCTTCTTTCCTTCCAGGGGTGCCCTGAGACTGCGGTGCAGCTGGCCCAAGGCCACCCAGGCTGGCTCCCCTCTCAAGGGTCACACAGCGGGGGGATTGAACTCTCAACCTTCGGCTCCACAGGCAGAGATCTAAACCACTGAGCTACCAGCTGTCTCTTTCACGGCAGAGAATCCTCAGAAGTGGTTTCCTATTCACTCCCTTCTTTTCGGAAATGCCCTGGAACTGGGCCGCTGGCCCAAGGCCACCCAGGCTGGCTCTGCTCCCAGGAGGCACAGGGAGGATTCGAATTCCCAACCTTTGGTGCTGCGGCCAACTGCTGGAAACCCTCACAGGGTGGCCGTAAGTAAGAAGCCACTTGACAACACATGACAGTGAAAGTAAAGAATAACAGGGACACAGCCGGCGCGTGTCAAATGGAGAACCTGGGTTCAACTGGGTGGTTCTTGACCTACACTGAGAATTAGAGGCAAACGACAGATGAGGTTTTCAAAAAAATAATATAAGCGGGAAGTCCAATCCACTCAGCCTAAGTGAGGAAAATGGTGACAGCGCGGCCCCTGTGCGTTTGCCGTCAATTCTGCTGTGGTGCATCAGAACGTCCAGGTTTGTCATTGACCTCCTCTTTCTGGTCCTGTAAAGGAGGACGTAAAGTCCACCCCCCCCACTTCCCACCCCTTTCCATATCATCATCATCATCATCATCATCATCCTGCTGCAGTTCAGAACTTCCTTCCTTACCTCGTCAAAGGATGCTTCGTTCTCACAGTTCTCCAGCACTCGGGTGTAGAAGGAGAGACCTGCAGAAGCCAAAGGGGGGGGGAAAGACAATTAGTGTTTATAAAATGGGAGAGAACTCAGACGGACCCTTGGAAAGCTGTGGGGATTCTGGGATTTGTAGTCTTACAAAAACAACTTTGCCAGTCTCTGATATGCAGGGACAGAGTGCCCTCTGATCCTGGGAACGACATACGGGGCAATCCGGGACTCCCGAGCTTAAAAGGACCAGATGGCATGGCTCACTCATTTTTGGTCGCCCATTTTTGCCCTTCTCACAGTCATGGCTCTGATCATGCGAGAAATGGGTTATGCTCCCCACGGTTGATGTGTCTGCACTACCGTGGGACCTGCAGGATCAGGAGGACCTGTGGCGTCACTTAGCCGCGGTCTGGAAATATTAAATGGAAAACCACAGAAATATCAGATTTCCCTGAAAATAAGACCTAACCTGAACACAAGCCCTGGTAGGTTTTTTTTTCGGGATGCTAATCATATAAGCCCTACCCCAAAATTAAGCTCCAGTTAAGTGAATTAATTAATTAATTAATTAATTAATTAATTAATTAATATTCCCGCCCATTTAGACCACGTCTACTCTGGGCAGACTTACAACAGCAATATCATAAAAGAATTAAAAACAAAAAATTAAATCAGTTGATGACATTTCGGCTCCAGGTCAAAACCCTCCTGTTCCAGAAGGCTTTTAATTGAAATAACATCAACTGTGGGTCCTGATGGCCATTTTTATAGTACAGTATCTATTTTAATTGTATTTTAATTATTTTATCTTTTCTTACTGTATTTAAGTTGTAAGCTGCCCAGAGACCTTTGGGTAGTGTGGGCGGCATATAAGTTAAATACGTGTTCCATCAAAGCTGCTGTGTTAGCACAATCAACTTGCAAATGAACCCAGTTATTCATTTGCAAGTTGATTGTGCCAACACAGCAGCTTTGATGGAACACGTCTCTGGAGGAATCATCCACACCTTGGTGTTCCTTTTAACGGGCGGCAGGGTGAGGGTGGGGAGACCATAAAACTTCACAGGGATCTTGAGAGATCTCCCAGGGAGGGGGGCATCTTAGGCAGAGAAATTTTGGTGCAAGGGAAGAAGAGAGGTCCCCCACTCCCTGGTCTCTCTCTCTCTGTCTCAGTTGCTGAGATACAACAAGATTCACGTCTGGAGCACAGAGGCTCCGGAAGTAACGATGTCTGAAAGCCCTATTAAATCTTTTAAAACAGCGAGCAAATCCTGGTTCTCCTGGAAGGGCTGGCTGCGTCACGCAAGGGGCCTCCATTCTTGTACATCGACTTCTCAGGGGAAAGGAATGGCTTGTCCTCTTTTTTGTTGTTGTTGTTGTTTTGTAAGGGGGTAAGGTAGTTTCCAGCAGGATCCGCTCAGAGGGTTTGTGTCGATTGTGTCCATTGCACAAGCTGTGCAAAACCGAGATAACGGCAGCTTTGCGTCACGTTTGAAATGTGAAGCATCGAAACCTCGGATGGCCTTCAGACCCTTGAGTGCCTGCCCTGTGCATGCACATGAATGTGTGTGCATGCACCAACACGCAATTGCACATGTGCCTGGTTTTTGATGGGACAGGATACTATGTTTGCACAGACTACCCCAGAAATATTTTATGTAACCTGGAAAAGTCCCGGCAGGCAGAAGGGGGGGGGCAGATTGAGAAGGAAAAATGAAACTGATTGGGAAGGATAGAGGAACAAACAAAGGAGAAGAAAGGAGGAAAAGCTGTCCAAGCAGACAGTTGAGCCCACCGCAAGCAAACACAGAACAGGAGGGAAACTTTTCCAGCACCAAACGGAAAACAGACAGAGATGCCCATTTGGGTGTAACTCACATTCTTCCAAGAAAGCACAGGGATGGGAAGAGCCCTCATAAAACCTGCCTTAGGGCTAGAAGGTGAACTTCTCAGTCACGCAACCCAAATCGAGGAGGGCTATTATTACAGAAACAAAAACTATACTTTGTTCTGTTCTGTTTGATTGTTGCTATTCCTTCCTGGTTATAACCCAGTTTTGTGTAATAATAAAACCCTCCTCGGTTTGGGTTGAGTGACTGAGAGGTTCACCTTCTAGTTCTAAGGCAGGTTTTATGAGAGCTCTTCTATATACTGTATTTTTCCATGTATAAGACTATACTTTTGTCTAAAATCTTTAGACAAACTCTTTAGACTAAAAATGGGAGTAAGCTGATGAGAGGAAAAACAAGTGGAGGGGAAAGCAGGGATCAAAGTGATCATGCAGGGCTTTGATCCCTTTCCCCCTACACTTGTGAAGCCCACTTAGATTTCTTAATTTAGAAAAGTGGGGGGGCATCTTATATACGGGGGTGTCTTATACATGGAAAAATATGGTATATCCTTTGTTTCTGGTCATTTTCAGAATAAAATCAGACTCCTCGTGGGAGTTCCAGAACCACTTCATGAAGGCCTTGTTTAGCTTAGACTTCAGACTTCGTTTACCCTCCCCCCCCTGTTCACAATGCTCTTCCCCAGATCCAATTCACAACACCCGGGATGGTGCCCTTTTGCCAAATTGGACAATGAGTTGAAGTTTACACGAGGGAAAAAGAGCAATCCCCATAAGATGTTTGTGCTTTGAGTTGAAAAAACAGGGTGTGCGGGAAAAGAAGAGGGGCCAGCCTCATCCCGTTTGGATTTATGGGATGGCAAGGTGCAGAAAACAGAAGGAACGGTGAGCCCTCGGAGTGCGGATTAAGAATGTCACGGGGCTTCAGAGAGCGACGGCGTGGAGCTGGCAGTGATAAAGTATAATGGACTGCAGCATTTACAGCCCCACAAAACAAGGGAGTTTTTATTGGGAGTTGAGTCGCTCTCTGAAGGCGTCTGACTGCCCTTCAAGGGGAAGAAATACCTCCGCTTGTAAGAGAGTCCCCAAGAAGCCTTTCAGACATTTCACGCCCCACAAGTTCAGAAGCTACTTTGTGTTGATGTGACGGCTGGACTGCAGGGAGTGGAAATCTATTGTTTATGAAAAGGGCCTGGTTGCTATTCCTGGAGACCTGAGTGAGTCAGGTCTCTGGGCTGCGGAGCCAGAGGTGGTGAGTTCGAATCCCGCTTCTGTGCCTCCTGGGAGAAGAGTCAGCCTGGGTGGCCTTCGGCCAGCTGCACCGTGGTCCCAGGGATGCCCCCAGAAGAAGGGGAACGGGAAACCATTTCTAAGTGCTTTATGCTAATAAAAATGGGAAAGGGTCACCAGACGTCAGAAACAACTAGAGGAGGGAGAGAGCAAACATCAAAACCGACCCCAATGTCTTTGTGCTACAGAACTCAGTGGAGGCTGATGACTCATTTCATGTCTAAAATCGACTGAAGCAACCTGTGGTGCTGAACCTATATGTGTGTGTGTGTGAGAGAGAATGTGTGAGGGAGGAGGGGTTATGCACCACAGATTGCATCTGCAAATTTTGGATGTGAAATAAGTCACACCAGCCCTGAACTAAGATCATGGCCACTGGTCCCCCATCACCTCCTGGCAAACAGAAGGGGAAGATATGGAGGCAGTGACAGATTTTACTTTCTTGGGCTCCATGATCGTGATCGCTGCAGGGGGAGAGCATCCTGCATCTTGGAGAGCATCTCCAAAGTTCAGAGAAAAGGCCACAGCCTTGAGAGAGAGAGAGAGAGAGAGAGAATGAACAAATGAATGTTTTCTCACTCTGCATCGTGGCTGTCATTTAGAAAAGCAAACCTCTCTTTGGGTCATCTCAACTGTGTCTCCTTCATCTCACCCACAACTTAATTAGTTTCGTCACACAACCTGCCACAAACTTCTCTTTTCAAACGCGAGTGCATGGTTTTTAAGCTAACAACAGCACCATCAACCCAACCATCTTGGGGAAGACATGCTGCTAAATGGGCTTGTCACGCATATGGATGGGTCCCTGGCAGACGTGCCTAAGGGCAACCCCAAAGGGAGCACAGGGCCCGAGGAAGGGCCGCGGGATCGTGGCCCGCCTCTCCTCTCTTGGGCCACATGCCAACCAAGAGGGTTTCCTGCAGACTTCGAATCTGGGGGCCAAAGGGGCGAGAGAGGCGGGAGGCTTCATGGGAGGTGGAAGCGACTGAGAACCCACCTTCCCAGACCTGGTTGCGATGTGTGCATGGGCACAGAGCTGTGTGCATGCAGCAGACAAGCGCACCCGAGAAATAACAAGGAGTGAAAAGTTTATTCCAGGAAACCCCCCGGCTGGCAGATATGGGGACTTGCGGTTGCAGAAATTCGCAATGACCAGATAGGCGGGGTATGTATGTGTGTGTGTGTGTGTGTGTGTGTGTGTGTGTGTGTGTGTGTGTGTGTGTGTGTGTGTGTGTGTGTGTGTGTGTGTGTGTGTGTGTGTGTGTGTGTGTGTGTGTGTGTGTGTGTGTATGTATGTATGTATGTATGTATGTATGAATTCCTGCATGGAGTACTCTGAGCATGTGCAGAGTTCACTTCTCCATCAAGGAGAACTCTGTCATTTCTCTCCCTCTCTGTCTCTGAATCACTGGAGAGGGGCTGACATTCCTTCGCTCTGAGACGGGAAGGATGATCTGGGCTGGTTTATCAGATGCAGCAGCTACTAGATCCCCGCAGATCCATAAGGATCCCTTTTGCCTTCTTGGCAGCCTGGTCTCAAGCGCCAAGAGCGTTTGGCCCAATTTTTCAAGTATTTTACCTTAACGCTAAATTTTATACGATTGTGGCCGAATGAAATATTCTGGGGAATGCAAAAATCTGCTTTAAGTAACCCTTTAGTGATTCAATAAAGAATTTTGTTCCTACAAGGGGATCCTAGAGTTATTTTTCCCTCTGTGTGTGTGTGTGTCCGTGTGTGTGTGTGAGTGTGTGTGTGTGTGTGTGCACTTGCAGAATGAAGCCCACCTATTCAATGCAGGGGATAGCACACGGCACGGCCCCATCTGTGTTTCCGGAATACGCATTTTGGAAACACATGCAACCACAACATGGATGCATGTACCACATTGTACATAAAGAGCTGTCATAGCTAAGTTGAGACCCTTTTCTGTTTGCACACTCCGAGAGTCCCATCGCCCCTGCCCTCGGCTTCCGCAGGGCAGAGCGGCAGAAGCCAACGCTGAACTGAATAAATCCTGTCACCGCCGTTACAAGCTTTAGAAGCATGTTATATTAATGGGAGGGTCGGACGTGGCACCAGGCGGTGAGCGTGGCAGCTTCTGTCTAAATTGAGAGCAATCGCAGCTCCTGGTTGTGCTGCTGTATTTCGGCTGGGGACGAGACAGCCCAGGGATCAGTTATTCCCAAGGCTTTAATCATGACAGAAATCCAGGGGAAAGATGGTTTAAATACTGACGGCTTATTTTAATAGGTACTTTATGATGCGGGATTGTTGAACCAAACAACAATTTGAATATCGGTTTCAATACTCCGATCAATCCAAAGCCGGAGGGATGAGGCAGGCAACCAGGCAAACCAAATCAATGTTTAAAATAATGAGCCATGATGTGCTCCATCCTTCAGTTGGTGGTGTAAACGCTGGAGCCTGAGGTTGGAGGGTTGAAACCCCTGGGCAGCAGGGGTCAAAATGTCTTTCCCCATCACTCTTGGGCTTCCAGGTTTCCTCCGAGCTCAGCTGCAACCCTCACAACAACTGGGTGAGAAGCAGATTTTCATGGAATCATGCAAAAAATGGAGTTGGAAGGGGCCTCTAATGTCATCAAGTCCAACCCTCTGCTCAGCAGATCTGACAGCGGGTTGTCCGATTTTCTCTTGAACGCCTCCAGCGTTGGAGCGCTCGCCACCTCTCAAGATCAAGAGTTCTGTTGTCGTACTGCTCTAACAGTCAGGAAGTTTTTCGTGATATTCATCCGAAATCTGACTTCCTGTAACTTGAGCCCATTATTACCTGTTCTTGCACTCTGGGATGATCTGAGAACAGATCCTGCCCCTCCTCTCAGTGACAGCCTTCCACGTGTTTGAAGCGTGTTATCTTATCACCCCTCTGTCTTCTTTTCTCAAGGCTAGCCATACCCAGTTCTTTCAATCTTTCGTCCTAGGGCTTGGTTTCCAGCCCCCTGATCATCTTTGTTAGCCTCCTCCATTTGTCAGCAACCTTCTTAAAGTGTGGTGCATTGCTGCCATCTATCCAACGGTGAAGCAAAGTATATGAGGATGGATTGGTCTAGAATGTGCAGTTAATGGCTATTAACTCTACAAAAGACCTGCCTGCTACTAATTTGTTCATATAGAGTGATCCACCACCATCAAACTCATATGACAGTGGTGGAGGTGGGACAGGCCACGGAGACCAACTGGACAGGCTCCTGCATTTTGAAATTTTGCCGCTCCCCTGCAGCCTCCAGTAATGTTGTACAACTCCTCACATCTCCAGCCACACTGGCCAGTGGGGATAATGACTGGGTGACCTGAGGGATGATGCTGATTATTTTTTAAGGGAGCATTTTGTGTTTTCTGTGTTTTACTTGTGTTTTTCATATTGCTGTCATTGTGAGTTTTACTATTGTAATACGTTTTATGTGTAGGCATCCTTTAGTCTCGAGAAACTATGGTCACGTGCTCTGAATGGAGGACTTGGAACAGCGTCTAGTGTGGCTGAGAAGGCCGATTTGAGAGTGACCATCCCTTCCACACTGAAGACAACGACAATCTGTCCCCTGTCCAGCTCCCTGGTTTGGCTGCTTTCGTGACTTCCTCTTTGCCTCGGCAAGCTGCCTGGAAGCACTGGCATGATGTACAAGGTTTGTGCATTTACTGCTCATTGGTACAATACACCAAGTTTATGCAGGAAAATGGGGGTGTGTGGAAAATTCTCCTTCCATCAGACGAGAATCTCTCACCTGCCAGTGTAGATTACTTCTTGCCGCCAGAAGTGTGGGTGTTCATCTATCTATCTATCTATCTATCTATCTATCTATCTATCTATCTATCTATCTATCTATCTATCTATCTATCTATCTATCTATCTATCTATCTATCTATCTATCTATCTATCTATCTATCTATCATCCGTCCGTCCGTCCGTCCGTCATAACTTTTTACTTCTTACATTGTTCACATTGTTTGACCTATTTAGGTGGGGGGGGTAAGGGGGAGGGAGGGAGGAGGAAGCCCTCCTCTGCCACTATTATAGTTTTTTTGCCCAGGACCCACCAGCGCCTTGAATCAACCCTGAATACGACCTTTGCTTTGAGTTTTCTGACAAGGTGCCCCGATGAACAAAGCTGCTCTTTGACAGATGCTCTTGCCGTATCTTGCCATGATGCAAAATTGCAATCGTCTTGCAATGATGCCACATTGATGTCCGAATCCGAAAATTACTCAGGGGGCTAGTTGAACAGGCCTGCCTGCATCCCCCCCCCCCCAAATTTAGGCGTTAAGGAAAGAACACCTCAGTACAATCTGTTCCCCTGGGAAACTGGCCCAATCCAACCATGGCTTGAGGGCAGTTATTCCCAACCTTTGGTTCCCCAGATGTTCTTGGACTACAGCTCCCAGAAGCCTTCATCCCCAGCTGTGCTGCCCGGGGGTTTCTGGGAGTTTCTCGCTCCATATAAGGCAAAAGCCTTCATTGCAACATCTTAAGCTTCACTTTGCTTGCATGGGAAATTAACACTCCGGTCTTTATAATTACAGCCATCCTTGAGGTCTCTTTCATTGGGGATTGGCAGCCGATCCCCCATTTTTAGCTATTTCCACCGGCAGCCCCTCTAAAAGGCCCTCCCATTTTAACTCTGCTACAAATAAACAAATACAATTAAAGAGAGTTATTTTTGTGTGAGCAACAAAATGCTGTAACTGGAGACCGTTTAGCTTCCAGAGTTTTGGGTGGATTTTAATTCCCATAACAAACCCTTTGTCACTAGAAAAGGGGGTTCTTAGCTTCTGGGAACTGAACTTCCAGATGCTGAAAGAGCCAAGATTTCCCTCCCTCTGGGCTAGAGGGAAAGTGACCTTAGAAGACTCTGTTCTACGGTCACTCCTGGCTCTCTGCTACCTTCTGAATGGCTGTGGTGCTCCATTTTGCAGGGGGGGTTTTATATAAAGGACGGGGAATTCAAAACATGATGACCTTTCAGCTAAAAGAACATTTCTGCTTACTCTTCCTTCTCCCGGCATCCTGGGGGAAATTAACTTCTAAGGAAGGAAAACGGAGGAGGAGGAAGTTACATCCAAAAAAACCCCCACACTGGTGGGTCTTTTTTCAGCTCCACCTGGTCTGTTTGTGGAGAAGCACCTCGAGACCACACTGAGCCTGATGCTGCTTCGGGAGCCACCAGAATAGATCACTGTCATGCATTACACCCGGGGCGGCCCTTGAAGACTACCCGGAAACTCCAACCAAAGCAGGCTGCAGAAGCGACAGTGATAGCAGAGAGGAATCCCTGTTACATCAGTTCTGAAACCAGGCGACTTGCCGACTTCTTCCACCAATCTCAGGTCCTGGTGTTTACACTAAAAGGACCACACATATCTGGAAGATATCTTCTCCCTAGTCCATCATCCCTGGAATTCAGGTCAACCAAGGAGGTTTTCCTCCCCACACATGGGCAAACTTGGTGGTCCACAGAGGAGAGAGCCTTCTCGGTGGTGGCTCCCCGGCTGCGGAGTGCCTCCTCCGTGAACCGTGACCGACACCAAACTGACACACCGTTTTGTGCCAGCTCAGAGCTGTTCCGTTTGCAAAGTCATTGTAAGTGGCCGGTTCTATTTGCTTTAATGCTTCGCCTCATTCCCTTGTCTTCGGTATGATATATGTGTTGGCTGTTCTTATAATTTTAACAACATTTCTATGGCCACCCAGATTCAGATCATGCCTTATATGAGTGCAGGATGCAGTTTTACAATCTGACACAATGCCTTTAGCAGGGTTGGCTGAGAGGGGCCTTTATGGGCTGCGGTGACTGTCAGGCACTATCCAGTCCTCCCTGTCCTGCCTCTGAATTCAAAGAGATCCCCGCCAATCTCCTTTTGAGCTTTTCCCTCCTTTTCTAGAGTCTCTTGAGGTCTGTTGCTGAAAGCAGTCAAGCTTGTCAGTTTGCTGTTTGATCTGTTCACAACTGTAAGTAAAGAAAATGTTGTTTGTTCTTTCCGTACTAATATCTCAATAATGACTTATTGAGACTGTAAGTGCCAGTTGATGAGAAAATGGGGTGGACTCATTTGGGGAACTTGAAATGATTCTGTTCTGCAAATCCCTGAACTTCTCCTGTCCAGACAAAGGAATTTTACCAGAAATTCAAAACTCTACAACAGAAATCTCACAGATCAGATGTTCCAGGATTAAACTTGAGATCACTTGAGATCGCTATGGTGGTTGTTCCTGGCCACCTCCAGTCTAAGAGATGGACCCCTTCCTTACCTTATACGGTAGCCCCCATTTCTAAAGTGCTTAGAAACCTGTGGTGGAAGCATGACTGGTGGCAGAAGACAGACGGCATTTTCTCCCGTCTGAAATCCTACATTTATCCATTACTTTGATGTATACAGTGGTGCCCCGCTTGATGATTATCCCGTTAGACTATGAAATTGCTTGACGATGACTTTTTTGCGATCGCAAAACGATGTTTCTATGGTTTTTCGTTTGACGATGATTTGGTCCCTGCTTCGGGAACCGGTTTTTCGCATTACGATGATTAAAAACAGCTGATCGTGGGGTTTTCAAAATGGCTCCACGCTATTTTCCAGACCTTCGCTGCACAATGAGGTATTTCCCCCATTGGAAAGCATTGACCAGTTTTCAATGCATTTCAGTGGGTTTTGTGTGTTGTTTTTTTTTTTTTTTTTTTTTTTTGCTTGACAATGATTTTGCTTAATGGCAATTTTGCATTATTGTTGTCAAGCGGGGCCCCACTGTACACAGACAGACATGCTCTGTGCATCAATTACGCTAAAATGTGACCACACTGCTTTTTCCTGTGCTGGAAAAAAAATTCTGCAAATGGTGGGTCATGAGTTCATGATTTGACTAAAGCTAGACACACACGGAAGCCCTTCCCAAATTGGTCTATGCCAATCATCATCATCATCATCATCATCATCATCATCATCATCATAGAAATGCAGAGCTGGAAGGGACCCTATGGATCATCTTTTCCAGCTTCTCTCAAGGAGGCACTGTGGGGATTTGATCTCCCAACCTCTGGCTCTGAAGCCCAATTCCTAACTCACAGAGCCATCCAGCACCCCCCCCCCTGACTGGACACCCCTGATTAAGACCAACCCCCCTCCCATGGCCATTCTTTGTTCAGGCTGTTGTGCCTTTCTTGATCTCCATGAAAAATCCAGTCCCCAGGAATGGGAAAAATGCAAACAGCCGTATTCCTGGCCTGGGGGGGGGGGAGTGGAGGGACTTAAACCCACAGTCATGCTCAGGGACTGGAGGATTCTCCTCTTGCCCACAGGCATCCCATTCAGGAACTGCTCAAAGGCTGGCAGGGATGAGGGCTTTGAGCCACTGCAAAGAAGGAAAATGTTGGAGGTAGGTGGGAGGAAAGACAGGTCTGAATCAGTGCGCTAATTCTGACCTAGCCAGTCAAAGCCCTAACAAGAGAAACATAAGCACTCACCCACCAGCATCCACACACACACAGCCCTGGCAGAAAACTGTTTAATAAACCAACTAAGGTTTGTAAGAAAGAAAGAAAAATGAAACGAAACACCAGGATGAGAATCCTAGCTAGCAATAATGATGCCGGTCTTTGTCATCAACACCCGGAATAGCGAGCAGAGCGGCTTCAAAGGCAGACGCGTAGGTGGCCTTGGTCTGAGACCTCCCTGATGCCTCTGAGGTTGGAGAGGAGAGCTTAGGGTTTCCCGAGGGGCTCAGCTGTTCCTTGCCCTCTTTTTCAGGCGTCCAGCAGTTTTGGACGCAGTCAAGCCGCTGCAACGCTGTGTGTTTGATCACACCCCAAAGGGTTCCTTGAACTAGAGTGATCCCCCTTCTAGCCCCCCCCCAAAATGTAAAAGCCCTACAGCTGGACCAAAAAAGTCCCGGTTGAATCGGCTTTGGGCAAGAGCGCATTTCCCCATACGTCACATAATCACTAGGAAATCGACAGTGCCCGACCGCTCCAGAAGTGGTTCAAGCCACAGGCAGTTTCCCTGTGTGATCCCATGCTCCGAGTTTTTTATTTATTTATTACAGTATTTGAATTTATATCCTGCACCATCTGGCAACCGGGCCACTCTGGGTGGCTCACAATATAAGGGGGGGGGGGAATTAAAAACACGATAAAAATAAATTAATAAATAACAAAGAGGGTAAATTAAAACAGATGGCCCTGAAAGGGGTACAAAAAGGGTGATGGAGAGGATGGCAAAAAGGATGATAAAAAGGGAGGGTGAGATCCTAGTGTTCCGGGAAATCCTGGTGGAAGAGCCAAGTCTTCAGTGCTCTTTTGAACCCATCCAGGGAGGGTGCCAGGCGGGGATCTCCATGGGCAGGTGGTTCCATAGGCGGGGGGCGACCACCAAGAAGGCCCGGTTTCTTGTTCTTTCCCTCCGGGCCTCCTTCGGGGTCAAGGCCCTCAACTGCCTTGCATGTGAAGAACGGGTATTACGGACAGATCTGGCCGGGAGCAGGTGTTCTAATCGGTCCCGAGATCCCAAACCATTTAGGGCTTTGAATGTTATCATCATAACCGTGAAGTCGATGCAGAAACAAACCGGTAACCAATGAAGGGCGGCCAGAGTGGTGGAGATGTGCTGAAATTTCTTCTCCCCAGTTATTAATCTGGCCGCCGAATTCTGGACCAGTTGAAGTCTCCGCATCAGCCTCAAGGGTAGCCCCATGGAGAGAGCACTGCAGTAGTCTATTCTTGAGATCACGAGGGCACAAATCAGTGTCGGGAGTGCCCCCCGTGTCTAGACAGGGATGCAGCTGGGCTGTCCTCCAGAGATGGAGATGGGCTGCCTGGACCACAGAGGCCACCTGGGTTTCCATGGAGAGATCCGGGTCCAGCCAGACGCCCAAAGTGCAAACCTCACTCTTCGTGGGAAAAGTCATTCCCCCAAATGAGAGGGAGTTTCCCAACCCCACAGATGCCGGGGCCGCCCATGCGCATTATTTCCGTCTTGCCTGGATCCAACCTCAGTACATTTGCCTTCATCCACCCCAGAATAGTCCCCAAGCAGCGCTCAAGGGTCGGAACAGCATCCCCTGCATTTCCATCTCCTCAGTCCAAAGCACTGTGAATGCTGGGTCAAAACATTTTCGGTCCCATAAAAGCCGGACAGCATGCAAATGTTCCACTGGGGCATTGCTGTGACCCACGAGCAGCCAGCAGCTTTTGGCTACCCCCCCCCGAGAGTCACCCCAGAACCACACAAAGACCCTTGACTTCATCTAGTTTTCCATTTTTCCTCAAAGCCCCTACACAGGCCTGTCTAAAGCCATGAGCTATCAAAAAGAACAGGGTGCAAATTTCTCTCCACAATTAAAGCCGTGGTCTTCCACGTTTCTCGGTGGCCGCATCCTGGCTCACTTTATATCACAGAATAATGAAGCTGGAAGGGGCTTATAAAGGCCATCGTGTCCAACGTGCAGGAGTGCTGGGACTGCTGCATTGAACCTCCATGTTCACTAGCAGTATACCTGTGCTCAGTCGCTGTTAGCACTAAATAACAAGGAACACTCTTCACTCAACCCTCATCTTTTATCCTCTGGGAAAAAATACAGATTTGGATTGAGGGGGATGAAGGAAACACAGAATTAGGCTCCTCTGTGCAAACCAGTCAGAAAATTACAGATTTGGAAAGCAACTTAAAGATCATCTAGTCCAACCCCCAGCAACTTGGGAAATCTACTGTCACAGCACCCAAAGGAAAAAAAAATAGGTGAACGTCATCACACAATTCACAAAACCACTTTATCAGATGTGTAGAGTGTGAGGAACTGTTAAATCCAAAAATCCATAGCATGATGGATTTTGCCAGGAAAGTTACTCTTAGGAGTCAAGTCCAAAAATTCTCGGCGGGATGGAATTCGCCAGGCGCGTCTTTCTTAGATGTCAATCTAAGAAGCCCTTGGGTTGCTGTTTAATGGTTCCAGCAGAGGCAGGAGTGTAACCACCCAGTTCTCCAAACAAAGAAGCCCAGGGCATGTGCGTGTGCGCGCAAACCCTTCTCCATTTGGCTTTTCTCTCAAACGGACATGTTTTTACTTGGCCATATCTCTCTCTCTCTCTCTCTCTCTCTCTGGTATTGCTTTTTGGGGTCACCGAAAACAAACCCGCTCCGCCAGGAATGTGGCAGGCAGCCGTTCAAATAAAGGGTTCCGTAATAAATAGAAACGAAAATGAACAATATCGAGAAGATCTTGCCGGAAGAAGTATATCAATGAATAAGATTGCTTGTAGGCTAAGCTGTATAATATGTTTCTTATTTTATATATGATGCTCTCTTTGTATATTTGTAAATTTTATGTTAGAAAATAAAACATTAGTAAAAAAATTTAAAAAAATTAAAAAGTGGACTAGGGATGTAAATTTCCCTGCATGCCATTCACGCATGGGACATTGAGAAACCATGCCGTGTCTCTCCTCGCCTGTGAGAAGGTGTGAGCTTTATTGTGAGTCTCTCTGAAAGTTTTTGCATGGGCTCGATCCATTTCTATGCAACCGCCCTCACCTATAATGACTACTGTTTTGTTTTGCTGACTTTTACACAAGCAGAAGCACCGAACGGCTCGTTTGCCCGGGTTCCTCCATCAGCCCACCTCTCCGTGTCTGCTGTGCATGTACTGGCCCGCTCAGGGGTTGATGTCTCTGGCTGCGGTTTGGTTCCTCCCCCCACGTGGCCTCCTGGATGATCCAGAGGGTCCCATCCAGCTCTGCCATTCTAAGATGCTCATGCTCTAGAGACGGGAAGGACACCGAGCTATTTTGTGCAGAACACAGAGGAGTTGATGGAAAAGAAACCATGCATTGACTTTTTCTCTCACTGGAATTGAAAACTCTTGCAGGCATTAGTGGTCCTAATGCTGGGGTCAGGGAACTTTTTTACCTTTCACCCCCTAAAAAATTTATATATGCCAACATTATCCCCTTGATTTGAAAGGAAGGAAATCATACATTATTTGAATTCAAAATATTATTGAATCTACACAGGCTGTGTACTGAACTAGCAGGATATATCATCAGTATCAATGGCTGCCAGGCTATGTACCAAACTAGCAGGATGCACCAAATTTAATAAAGATGTGCACTATTTTTGCTGGAACACACTGCACTCCAGCCATGGGGTGGTATAGGGAGTAGTAAGGTGTCCAACGTGCCTAGCAAGTTGCATTAAATTTTTGCTAGCTCGCAGAGGATTTAATCATAATCAATGGCTGCCAGAGTGGTGCTAGCAATGACATGCTTGCTAGAGACAGCCAACGCAGAATTCGGGGGGGGGGGGGGCTTTCCCAACCACTTTAATCATTCTATGTGTGGTGTGCAAAAAGGAACAAACCAGGCTAAATGTCATGTCACCCACCCTGGTGCCACAGCCCAATATCAAAGACCAGTGCGCTATTTTTTTTTTTATGATCATCAATGGAAAACTCAGTAGTGGCCAGAGGATTAGAAAAGATCAGTCTACATCCCAGTCCCAAAGAAAGGCAATGCCAAAGAATGCTCCAACTACCGTACAATTGCACTCATTTCACATGCTAGCAAGGTTATGCTTAAAATCCTACAAGGTAGGCTCTGCTCATTACCCCCAGGATTTTCATTTTTACCCAATTTGGGGTAATTTACCCCTGTTTCCAGACTACTGTCCTAATGTATTAAGACAGCCTTTGTCTGAGCTAAGAAATGAGATATGGGTGAGAAAGCTTCACTTTTCAAGTGAAGACGGCTATCACACCATCCCTTGATTGTCTGGCCCAAACAGACACCGTTCCTCTGACCTTTCGCAGTGTGAC
Source organism: Pogona vitticeps (assembly GCF_051106095.1). Lineage (NCBI taxonomy): Eukaryota > Metazoa > Chordata > Lepidosauria > Squamata > Agamidae > Pogona > Pogona vitticeps. The sequence continues at coordinate 3,044,521 of NC_135783.1, forward strand.
GTGGTCTCCATCCCTCTTCACCTCTTTGTCCCCCTTCCCTCCCCCAACGGCCCCATTTTCGTCTTCATCCTCCTCAAAACATAGGGCTCAGACTTGAACACAGCACCATAGCTGATCTCCGATCCAGGCAGAACGGTGTAGCCGGAGTGACCCATTCCAGTGAGCAACGCGGTATACGAAAATCTCTAGCTGTGGGTCCACCATGAAGATCTTGGAGAAAAAGGCTGGGAAGTGCACTTTAGCGCCTTGATCAGGGTGAGCAAGGAGACGCCCTCCAGGTATTCTTGGACTACAAGCCCCATCGGCCCTAGCCAAAATACCCAGAGGCAAAGAACGCTGAGGGACACAAACGCCTGTAACATCTGGAAGACTACATGCCACTGCCGTGACCTTGGCTTCGAGAGATCTGGATGAAGGAGTGAATCAAATGAACATTTAATGAACATTTAGAAGAAATCTTAACAGGGATTTCGAGGGGAACATTTGGCAGGTTTTATGCCCTTCCCTTTTCCCTCCAAAGTTTATTTCCAAATAATAACAAATACTATATCTGTCCATTCAGATGAGAAACCGCCACCTCAAAGGGGACTCAGAACACTCCAGGAATGGCTCCTGTTTTCTAATTAGAGTACTTCACAAGTCAGAGAATACAATTTCATGCCTCGGCAATTCTCCAGATCACCTGTCAAACACTCTGTACCTGCCGGTCCTTTCTGGACAAGGGGATTCTGAGCTTAGAAACGGGCCTTTTTGGGGGGCCACTACAGAACCCCCGAACCCTGGGGGGTGTTGGCCATTGTAATCTAGTATGGTAACATGTCCAGGCTCTGATGCTGTTCTGTCTGTAAAAAAATATACAGATTTGGTTCTCTTTCAAAGATGACGCATGTTGCCAAAACATCTCACATCGCTCAGCGATGTGTGAGAACCTTCTGAGAAAAGTGGCTGCAATTTCTATGTGACGGAGCAGAAAGCAACACAACCTGTCAAAAGCAGCCAGAAAGGTTCAAAGCTGGGGCAAGGCGTATCAAGAGTCTTTGCATATCCCAAATTTCAGGATCAGGGCTCCCTTCCCTTCCAATCACCCCCACCCCATGCAAGATGTTTGTCATTCTACATTGGAATTCCTGCTTTCCTTAATTCCGAAATTGCACTCTGGCGGCTTAGATATCTACAGTACCTCCGCGAGTCCCATCTTAAAAGGCAACAGACGCCCAGATCCCAAATATTTCAGCGAGATGCTGCACAGCAGAATTTCCTGGCAAATTGCACCTAAAACTGATAATTGGCTAACTAATTAAAAACAAATCCCACCCGCCCACAACTTTAAGAATACAAAGGAAAGAAATGTATGATATCACCATGCCCATTCTGCATTTCAAATGGTCTTTAATTTCTTTAAAGTCATACACCCACCCACCCCCATAATAAGGAGGGCTCCAGAATGCCAAGTGTGAGATTGATCAGCCCGGTTCTCTATCCACGTAGTTCATCTTTCTTCCCAATGCATGTGAGTCCCATTTTGGTTATTTTCCTTGTCTCCTCTGCTCCACATTTCTTCCGTTCCTATCCTATTGCAAAACTTGGAAGGGGAGGGGGAATTATTCCTACGGATTACAAATCCCAGAGTCCCCACTGCCAGCACGGTTAGAACCCACATAAGCACCGGAATAATGTTTCTATGCTCTGAGTTAGGAACCAAGGGCTTTGCTAGTATGTACAACTTGGGGGGAGGGCCACTCTAGCAGCCAAGGTGCAAAAGTCTGGAAGCTGGTCGGGGATCACAGGGCTGACAAGTGAAGGTCACGGGTTCCTAAAGGAGATGAAAAAACAGTCCAGCCATACTGGAGCCCATCTGGTCTGGTGTCCAACTCTCCCCCCCCTCCCCCAAGTAACCAAGTCGATGCCTCGAGGAAGTTTGTAAGCAGGTAGGAAAGCTTAGCAACCCTTTGCTCCTAGTCTTGGTGATGGGCTTTTCAAAGGGAGACTGCAACTGAACCTGGAGGCTCCATAACTCAGTGTGTTTTAAAAGACGATGCTTCTGAACTCAGCCGTAAGGTGGAATCCGAATGCCTGAAAACCTGCTTAGCAATGATGTCCCCATACATCTTAGAGCACAGGCCTTAGTTATGACAGTTCTTGCAACCAGTAACGCAAGAAGAGTCCAGAAAATCCACACTTCCGTGCCAGATTTTATCCACAAACTGGTTCTAGCATTCCTCACCTTGATCGGGAGTAGGTCTTTTGTAAAGTTAATGAGCCTTGATTGCCCATTCAAGATGTCACCACACTCAAAGTCCTTTCCATCACAAGAGGAGTTTACAGCTATATCTCATTGCTGTGAAGGTCCTTTCCAGCTCTGCTTAAGTGTGAGCAGGGAACCCCGAATGCCTAGGTGGCTTAATTCTGAGTAAGCAGGCTCTGGAGAGACCCTGTACTGGAACAGTAAAATTCTACCTGACAGATCAGGCCACTGATCTATGCAGTACGGGAAGGGACAGGCTCTGTGCAACTTAAACAGGTCACAGAACTTGGAAGAATCATAGAATAAATGAGTTGGAAGGGGCATATAAGGCCATCAAGTCCATCCCCTTGCTCAATGCTAGTATCTAAATCAATGGAGATTGAACAAACAGTTGTCGCATTTTCTCTGGAATGCCTCAAGCCTTGGAGCACTCACCAACTCCTGAGGTCACGGGTTCCATCATCATACTGCTCTAACAGTTAGGATGTTTTTCCTGATATTCAGCTGAAATCTGGCTTCCTGTCACTTGAGCCCATTATTACACCAAAGGCCGTCTAGTCCAACCCACTGGTCATGAAGGAAAAGCCACAACTAAAACATTCTTGACAGAAATAAAAAATTGTCACAAAGCCCCTAGCCAAGGAGCAGCCACTGTCTTTCATTTTACTCTCGAATTGCTTCTACCTCCAGGATTTTTCCTCTTAGATCAAAAATTCCTTTCTCATCTTTTAAATCTACATCTTTAGGTTGTGTCCTCCGGGAGCAGCAAAACAGTGGCAGCCCTTCTCCTACGTGACAGCTCTTCAGAAATCTGAACTAAGTAGTTACAAACATAGTTACCTATAACTAGTTAATTCTGAGTAATTCCAAAGTTACTTTTTAAGTCTCAACCATGATCAAGGCAACCTGTCTGTGCAGAAGTAGGGGAATAGAGCCAGGAATTCCTTTTAAAAGGTAACATCCAGCTGTCATTTGAAGACAGCGGTTAGCCAAGAAAGCTGATGGAAAAGAAAAACTAGTTTGTCTGAAAAGTGCTACAGGGCATCTGTTTTGTTTCCTTGAGCTGCAACAGACTTTAAAACAGCTCCTGGCTAGATTTTTGCCGTGACAGCCTGAAGCTGCCTTTCCAATGACATTCCTGAACCCTGCTGGCTTCCATCCTGAATTTTGCCCATTTCCCCTGGGAAATGGGGGAAATTCTTTCCTCCCAATGCTATGGCACAGCAACATTTTTTTTCCTGCATGCGCATCACATCTGCTAGCCACACACCTGATCTGCAAGTGGAGGGCTCCCTAGAGGGGTCAAACGTCCGCTCCATTCTGTTTGTGGGGGTCAGAATTATAGTCCGACCCATCTGGATCATGTCCGAGTGAAAAAAAGGATGGGTGGCGTACCCCTTAATCTCTGCCAGGGCTTCAAAAGTCACTTTAGCCATCCTGTGAAGGCTAGGCTGGTCTTTTAATTTGGTGAGCTCCACTGGGGCTTCTGTTATGTAATTTAGGGAAAATAACGGTCCTGAAATGCAAAGCTCGATCTCCTTTCCTTGATTCTCTGCCAGGACATATTCCAAGGCAAGAAGAGCAACAACACGGTCTCCACACTTTGGAAACACCGTACGCCTCTCGGTTGCACGCCGTGCTGTGTCTGCTGACTGCACACCTGTGTACATTGGCGTACTTCTGACAGGATGGTGTAGCAGCGATGATTATCCCAGGGCAGTTTAAGCAAAAGGGTGTTCTCCATGCAGATCCTACATCAGCTTGAGGCCCAATGATGCCCCCCCAGGAGTGAATTCCCGAAGGGCTGAGAACGTCTGACTGTTTTTCACACTGCCTGCAGTTTGCCGATTCGTCTGCTCAGGTTTTATAACGGGTCTTTGGCTATAAACACAAGCATCGGTTTCCCCGCTCAAACCTGGCGCTCTGCCTGAACCACGTCTCTGCAACACGGCTAGATTTCCAGCTCCTTGGGACAGGCTTTCTGCCTACCCAGTTTGACCCTGACCGCATGGTTATTACTCAAGCCAATCCTTCCCGGCCTCAGCCAATGTAGAAACATGCGCGCCCCAGGAGGCTCCTGCCACTCACCCGCCTGGCAAGGCTGTCGTAAAGGTTACCAACACAACACACATGGAGCATGTTGAGATTTCACCACTGTTATGTGGAGGCTAAGATTTTTGCTACGGGTCAGGGAACACACACCGGGGTGCTGTGGCAACATTAGCCTTCCAAGGATGTGGAAGCGTGTATTTTAAAGGATGCTTCCCGTCAGGAGAGCATCAGCTGCACGGTGCCTCATAAGCTGAATGAAGGAGCAAAATTCAGCCTCTCCTAAGTGGCTTCTCTAGACAGGGCTGAGAAATACCTTCGTCCTAAAACCCTCAGGAGCCATCCCGGCCAGTCACCACAGGTAACAACCAGGGGCCAAAGGTCTTTGTCCCTCCTCCGCCGCATCCCCTGAAAAAATGGTGCCAGGGCAAAAGACAGGGGCATCTCAGAAGCCAGGCAGAGTTGGGAACAGGATTCCTCTGCCAACGAGGTGTGCCCTCCTGCCTGGCACACGAGCCTTTTAGGCACTAAAGCACAGGAATCCGAATCAACAACACACCGACACACTTTGGGACAAGGGCTGAAACAGCCAGGCAGCCCACCTGGCCGGCTCCAGGCGGATCGAATCTGCTTCCAGGAAAAAAGAAAAGCCAAGGAAGCCCACTTTGTTCCAAGCCAGAGGGTCTTGGAGATTTGGGGGTTTTTTTTGGGGGGGCTGGGGTTGGAGAGCTGTAGGGGGAGAAAGTGGCTGCTTCCCCGCATCTCTGCCCGGGGCTCTCGCTGCTGCTGCTGCTGCTGCTGCTGCTGCTGTTGCGGCTGCTTGCTGCAGGATTCCAGCCCCGGGCCAACTGCCCTGCGGAGAACTTTTGCGCGTCCCGGGAGGGCGCAGAGAGGGGAAAGCGCGCAAGAAGGTCGCGCAAGAAGCCTGGGGGGCTGGCGGGCAGGACGAGGCCCGTAGGAGGTCTTTCTTTCCCCCCCCCCCGAAGCCCCTTACCTCTGAAGGCCACTTTGGCGATCCGGTCGCTTCTCCCTCGCAGGTCGGTGGCCGACTTGAGGCGCACGATCAACGCCATGGTCCTGTTGCTGCTGCGTCCGCGGTGGGTGGGTGGGAGAAGGGCGGCCCGGAGCCTAGTGGTCAGAGCAGGCTGGGGCGGAGAAGGCGAGCGGGTGGAGGGGTCCGATCCCCCATCGGAGGCGCAGCCCCCTCCTCCTCTCTCCTGCTCCCTGCCTCCCCCCCCCGGGCGCCGTGCCTCCTCTGTCACCCCCCCGCGCCTGCCCCCGGGGCCATGGCCAGCCAGCCCTGCAGCCGCGGCGCTGGGGGTGGGGTGGGGGGCGCGCGATCCAAGCGGCCGGGGCAGAGCGCAGGCGGCGGCTGCCTCCAAGGAGCTGCTGGTGCGCTGCCTGGAGAGGCGGGCTGCGCGCTCGCCTGCCCGCCCGGGCGCTCAATTATTCAGCAGCTGGGCCGGCCTGCGCGCCCCGCGCCCGCTGCGCGCTTCCCTCCGCGGAGCCCGAGCCGGCGGGGCCGCGCCTCTCTCGCCAGCCTCCGCAGGCTGCGCGCTCCCTGCCCGCGGGTGCCAGGGTCAAGCGGGCGGGCGCCTCCCGGCCGCGGCGGCAGCAGCATCAGCATCAGCATCCGCCGCTGGCAAGCAAAGGCGGCGGGGGGGGGGGACCGGCAGCCGGCGCTCCGGGTCTCTCCCGCGCCGCGTTCACACGGCGCCCGACCGCTCGAGGGAAGAGCCGCCTCCCGCACGCTCCTTCCCACGCACCAGCTCCCCGCGCACACGGAGACGCCTGTCTCTCCAGAGAGGATTTGGAAAACCCGCCCGGCCGGGAAGGCCCTCCCTGATTCTGATTGATTGATTGACTCATTGATTGATTGACTGATTGATGGATTGAGCTGATTTTTCTACCGCCCGTCTGGCTGCAACGCCACTCCCGGGCACTTTCCAACCCAATAAAACTTTAAAAACCATCCAACACGCTGGTTGCACCAAAATCGAAGATCCCAATTGCAATATATATCATGATTGGCGACTCGCGCTGGTTAGTGGCGTTTTGAAAAGCCCGCCTGTCCTCTTCCCCCAGCCGGACTTCATCCTGACCCCAGCCCGCTGAGCTGAGGGGGCTGGTGGGCTGGGAAGGGCGCAAAGGAAACCCCCCCATTGCGGGGTTCCCACCCTCCGGGGCTCGGAAATAGCCTCCTTCTGCCCGGGGGAGGTTTCCCTCCGAACCAGGGAAGGGTACTGCTTTCAACTCCAATTCCCAGCATCCACAGACGTCTCCAGACCCAGGAGTCCGGGGGGGGGAGCTTAAGTTACGCCTTCGGGGCAGGCCCTGCGATGGCCTTTTCTGGAGATCAAAGAGTTTGGTTTTGTTTGCTAATCCGTTACCCTTCCTCCTCCAGCCTCACAACAGCCCTGCAAGGTAGGCTGGAGAGAAAGACGGGAGAGTTTCTGAAGCAGGGCAGGTCTCTAAATGGGAATGAAGAGACAACTTTTCAGGTTGGGTGGTTTGCCCTCTTCCTCCCCCCCCCCGCGGATGCAGCCCCTCTCTTTTCAAGAGGACCTACGGCAGGTTATTCCCCCCCTCCAGTCCCCAGAGAGAAACCTATTGATGGGGAATGATTCACCTGTTGAATTCCTGCCCACTACCCAGCCACTGAATGCACAGGGAGGCGGCGATGAGGCAGAGAGAGGGGGAAGGGTCACACCCACAGATGGAAGATTTTCTTGCGAAACTGGAAAGCTGGTGGGTGTGAGGCTGCCATGCTCACAGAGACTGGGTGCAGCGTAAAATAGGGTGGCTTCGGTAATTAGACGCAGCTCTTTAAAAACACACCTCACTTGACAGCAGAGTCTTGTTCCTGCCCTGCTTGAGCTGTGATCCCTGCAGTGCCTGAGACAAAGAGGTTTCCAGGATCGCATCCTGTGTGTGTGTGTGTTTTTTTTTTTTTAAGTCCAAGCCGCCCTGGAACATTTTGGAGCTTACAATGGGCTCACCTAAATGGGGCCGAAACAGACAACTGGGCAGCTTCATAATTAGAAAGTGGTAAAAACAGTGATCCAGAGTTGTAGGGCTAATTTGTGGCTTCAGAAGCGGTTAGAGGACAATCTAGTCTAGAGGACAATCGCACCTGCTTTACTGCTTAAGCCAGCTCCTCTTCTAGCTGCGAAGCTCATCTGTCACCTTCCTCCCTTGGTCCCTTGGCTTACTGGGCTAGGAGACCCAAATTGCTGCCCTCACCTTCACCCCATAGCTTTGGATTTCTAGTGACCTCTGGGAAAGACTGCACATTGCTTTCTCAGGTATTTGGGGCCACAGTAAAGAAGGCTCGGTTGTTGGACCCTTCCGGCCCTTCTGTTTCAGCATCCTGGGAGAGCTACCTTCTCGACTACGACATCCAGAATCCCCCACCCACCCATTAGGGTCGTTAGGCATGAGAGCTGGGGAATATGGATGTGGCAGTCAAAGGTAACCTCCCTTGCTGTGGTTCTGCTCATCTGAGCAGCTGGCCGGATGCCCCTGGAAGGCTCGGAAGTAGGACCTGGGTGCAAGGACTTTTCCGTGTTGACGCTGAGCTGAACTCAGGTTTCTTGAGCCTAAGTCCAGTGCTCTAACTACTACACATACTGTTTTCCTGGATTCTGGGAGTGAAAGTCCAAACGCACACGCACGCACGCACGCACACACACACACACACACACACCTCTTTTTTCCACGCTCAGGATGTGGCAGCATCTTATGTACTCAGTGTCTCTCTGGGATATTGTCATGCTCAGAGCACAGAAAAATTATTAGCCAGTGAACAAGTCGTGAACAAGGCGGGTAAATCTGCTGGTTTGATACACATTTATTATGCATTTATTATTCAATATATTTTTACCCTGCCTTTCTCTCTCCTCCAAAAGGACTCAGATGCATGTTACGAAGGCCCAGCTGGGAACGGGAGAGATGGGCTACCTCTAGTTTTCCATGCTAGGGACCTAGATGGGTCCATGGCCCTCCTGCCCCCTGGGATAATCGGTATGTCTGAGGAGGGGCACACCTGCCTCTCTGCAAGCCGGGAAGCCCTTTTAGAAATGCTCGCCGACTCATTAGGGAAGTGAGCGACAGAGCCCCCCCCCCCCCGGAGCTGTTGATGCCACTCCAGTCCTCCGTTGCACATCCTGCATCTCCTCTACCTCATTGCCTCGCTCTTTCTATTAACATCCCAGCGGGGAGCGAGTGCGGGTTGCCCTAGCATATGGGTTGCTTCCACCGTCGCCTGCCATGCCCACGAGGATCAGGCCTAAGTACCTCATTTGAGCCAAAACCATTTGAGGCTAGTCCAGGAAGGGCTTTCTAGAGGTGGTTTGCAATGACACGCAGGGGAGTCTGAGGAGTGTTCCAGAAAAGTTCGGGTAGTGTTCCAAAAAAGGGGTGCACAGCAAGCACCTCTTCACCCAAAGCCAAAACGGGATACAAAATCCTCCCCCCCCCCGGTCTCCATTTGTGGGCTCATCTGTGGGGGGAATACACTTTGCAAAACAAATTAGCCTCTTGGGATATATCTTCAAAGCTCTACCGACTTGCTTCTTCATAACATTTTTTTTCTAAAATCAAAGCCCAGGAGGGGTGTACCAGTTTGAGTCTGAAACTAGCCTTTGGATGGCCTGGGTTCAAATAATGACATGGCTGTGGAAATACATTGCAGGGGCGGCAGTGATAAAAGCCACTGCCTGAACATGGCACATACCTGAGAAACTGAGTTTTGGGGGGGGGGGTCGTTATAAGTGGGAAGCAACTGGACAACACATTGGGACAATGTTTTTTTTTCAAAAAATTATCCTTATCGTGTGGTGGACAGAGAGAGATGGACTGGGACTCACAAGGCCTGGGTTCGAATCTCCTCTCAGCCACGGAAACTCACTGGGGGAGTGGAACGGATAAAACCACTCCTTAAACATCTCACCTACATTGAAGGCCCTCTTAGGGTCGCTGTAGGTAGGCTCCAACTTAATGGCAGATAACAAGAACAGTCTTACCTACAATCAAAAGAAGTCACAATGTTTAAAATACACTCGTGAAGTTGAAAGGGGGCCTCTGAGGCCATCGAGTCTAACCCACCCACCGACCCCCGCTCAAGGCAGGGATCCAAATAAAAAGAAATCTGCCAGGGGGTTGTCTAAAATTTCACTTGAATGCCTCCGGTGTTGGAGCGCTCACTGCCTCTTGAAGTTGTGGGTTCCGTTGTTGCACTGCTCTAACAGTTAGGAAGTTTTTCCTGATCTCCCACCAAAATCTGCCTTCCTATAACTTGAGCCCATTATTGCATGTCTTGCACACTGGGAGGATCGAGAACGGATCCTGCCCCTCCTCTGAAAGATTTAGCTTTTCAAACGCTTTCAAGCTACTGGAGGCCTTCAAGAGAAAACTGGACCACCCTTTGTCCGATCTGCTTGGAGTTGGATTCTTGCCTTGAGACCGGGGGGAGGGGGGGTTGGACCCCATGGCCTCGAGGCCCCTTCCAACTCCATGATTCTTGGATTCAAATATTTCTATTTTGCTCCCATCATCCACAGCCACGGTGGGACCTCCAGGTGGGGATGGCGGCTCAGGATTCTTTGGTGCCATTCCAAAATCCCAGCCTTTTGCAAAAGAGCCCCAGAACTGGTGCCGCTGCATGGCCGGATAATAAAACCCTAATGGGATTCTTCTTCCCCACATGTGCTTTTTGTCTCATAATTTATCTGCTTTGCATAGAGTGCCTGCATTCCCATTCGGTGTCATGTATTGCCTCCCACCTCACGCTGGCAGCTGTGTGCAGTTGCCTGAAATGTTACTGTGTGCACGAGATCACTTAGAAATTAAATGACGAACAGTGCTTTTCACTGCAATTTAGTCTGGACGAAACATCCTTTCCATTGGGATGCTTGGAGGTGAGTCGTTCCCTTCCCCTGACAGTGAGCAAGAGATAAAGGTATGCGGTTACTTGGGAAGGAGGTAGTCATGAGCCCCTCTCCTCCCTTCTTCCCCCTGACTGTTTTCTAAATTCATAGTCCCTGAACACTGAACCCTGCTGTGATAAAGCCTGTTCTGTGTCCATTGAGATCCTGGTGTCACCCAGCAAACCTAAAGAGAGTAAATCCTGTTCTGCAGAGCCGTGCTGGTGTGTTACTTTTGCCCAGAAATAGATTGATAAGAAAACAGGGAGACGGTTGATCTTTCAAACTCCCTGGAAAAGACCCTGATGTTGGGAAAGTGTGAAGGCAGGAGGAGAAGGGGATGACAGAGGACGAGATGGTTGGACAGGGTCACCAAAGCGACCAACATAAATTTGACCCGACTCCAGGAGGCTGTGGAAGACAGGAGGGCCTGGCGTGCTCTGGTCCATGGGGTCACGAAGAGTCGGACACGACTTCATGACTAAAGAACAACAACATCATCATGGAGAATTAGTGCAGGGAAATCGCCCCAGCTGCGATAGAAGGAGATCTGAAGGCCTTAGGAATGGGGCTTCAACAGATGGGAAACCTTGACCTCTGAGCATTCAGCCTGGAGATAGGCGGTACATCATGGCCCCTCCCAATTTGAAGAGACCCTCGTCCAGCAGGCCGAGGCCAAGAGGCAGTCCCGAAACCAGCAAAACCAGGGAACTGAACAGGGGACAGATTGTGTTTGTCTTCAGTGTGGAAGGGATTATCACTCTCGAATTGGCCTTCTCAGCCACACTAGATGCTGTTCCAAGACCTCCATTCAGAGCACATTTCCATAGTGTATGGAGACTAAAGGATGCCTTCATTGATTGATTGATTGATTGCTGGCTCAGTGCATCACCAAGTACATAGACTTCAACAACCATCCACTTACTAAAAAAAGGTGTCTTGGAAAAAGATTGCCTACTTTTGCGACCACTTTTTGGTTGTTCACTTCACAGGTGCATCTGGCGAGGCTACGGGAGAGGGCCTTCTCTGTGGATGTTCTCAGACTTTGGAACTCCCTTCCACTGGAAACCAGCCTGGCTCCATCTTTGCTGCCCTTCGCAAGCAAGCCAGGACCTCTCTCTTCAGGCAAGCTTCCCTGTAAATGACTAGCTGTCTGAGCAGGGTTTGGTAAATGCAGTGTTGTACTTTCCTGCTTTGAACATGTTTTTGTTTACTGTCTCTGTTTCATTTCTTCTAGTGTGGTATCTGTTTTATCCTTTTAAATATTTGCATACTTCCTGTTTCTAGTTTTTAAATACTGTGTTCCAAATGATGTAAGCCGCCGTGTGTCCTTTTAAAGGAGAAAGTAGGTAAAATATTGTGAATGAAGGAATGAAGAGATGAACGAACGTTCACCCAGCCTGAGGGGGAAAAAAATCCTATGTCAGCACACAATTATTATTTCTGTTATTCTTAGATACTGAAAAACATTCATGGTTACCAGAGGTTACACGAGAGGCATGAGCTGCTTGTAGAAACCAGCAGAAGCCAGCCTTGCTTGGCTGTAGGGCTGGAGTTCACCTGGGAAGGTGTGAATGGTTAACCTCGCGTCTGCTGGCATGAGATATTAGAAGGACACAAGTGTTTCTCCTAAAATGCCCAACTCGGCTATCCTCTTCCCATTGTGCTCACCAGTGCACCAGTTCTGCTCTCTTTGCACCAGATCAGGGAAATCTAAGCATCCCCAAAGTTGACCAATCGGAAGTGTGCTTGATAATCATCTGAGAACTTCAGAGCTGGAAGGGACCCCGTGGGATCATCCAGTCCAGCCCCTGCCAAGGAGGCCCCCGTGGGGGGAATCGAACTCCCAACCTCGGGCTCCGATGCCTAAACCACTGAGCTTCCCAGTAGTTCACGAACAGGTCCACGTCCGTGCTACTCCATGAACAGGTAGATAAAGGCGAAGGTAGATCTGCGGTCCCTGCAGAGTCTCAGCAGAGGCTGAAATCGCACCAGGTGCCCTGCAGCGGCCGCTGTTCTTCATGGGCTCCCAATGAGCCAAAGGGCGGTAAGGTTTCGGTTAGGTTATGCTTTCTGCTTAATTGCCTTTTTAATTAAAGTTTCATCTTTTTTCCCCCTGCATCTCTAAGTTCATTGTCTCCGCTGACAACAAGCCAAGCCCTGTCTAGCTTCATTGAAGTCCAAACCCCAACGAGCTTCTTTTCTATCCAAGCCTTCAGTGTTTTTCAGCCCAGCTTTTACTGGTTCTCTTTCCAGCTCAGCCACGTTGGAACCGTGCCTAGCTGTTAAATTGGTAGATTGCACATTCTAAGTCTCTCTCTCTCTCTCTCTCCCTGTGTGTGTGTGTGTGTGTGTGTGTGCATGTCTTTTGCACTTGACCGGCAGTGGCTTTTCCCTGTTGGAATTGGCTAGGAAGCTTTCAGGAGAACAGAGAATTTACTGTCCATCACACTGTTATCTTCATGTTGCTTTCTAGCTCAAAGAGCTTGTTCCATTGTGAATTATTAACACACTGCTTTGCCATCACCAGCAGGCTACAGAAATTGAAGGGGAGACAGACAGACGGACGGACAGACAGATAATTCACATTCCACCTGTCCACCAAAACTGGTGTTAAAGCACATAACTAGATTAAAATACAGACAGCACATGACAATCATCTTCAAACCCACATCTTATCATTTCAGCATATTAATGTGGGTCCCATCCTCAGCTTGAGAATATTCTTCGCCAGAATTTTTCCGGATGTTTGCATAACGTTCGTATAAATCCCGAGAGGTATCCATTCCCCTCTATTTGGCACTGGCTGGGCCTCACTTTGAGTCCTGTGTCCAGTTCTGGACACCGCACAAAGCCCTCCTTCTCACTTGTAAAAGGCGTCAGGTTGGCAAGAGAACAGTGGTTTCGACTCATTATCATTTCCAATTCACAAAAGGTATTTCCGCTATAATCACTCAACCCAGTTCGCATAAGATGCTTTGCCCTTCCTGTAGCAATAACCAGCCAGAGCTTTCTTTCTGGAAATAGCTATATTTAAGAAAATCATCCCACACCCGTAGGAGACAGGACTCTAACCACATTAATGAGAAGGGGGGAAACACAGAGCCTAAGAAGAGGTTAAACATCCGTGAAATTCAAATATCTTGTTCTCCAGGACCCCTGCTTTCTATACCCATGGTCTAAACTGCAGAGGCTGATGGATGGACAGGTCAGCTCTCGAACCAGCAGATGATGGATTTGGAGTGGGCTGGTTTGCAACCCCATCATCTCTTCATTCCATGACCGTTGTGCTGGAGAATATGAACTGAAGTGCCGTTAGACCACAGCACCCATCAACCCCTCCGTGTGAGCCTTGCTGACGGAGGACCATGTGCATCACAGTCAAAACCATCTGGAAAGTGCCAGGTTTTGGAAGACCAACGCTGCATCGTTTCTTCTGGCACCTTCCAACGCCGTGACCCTCTCTGGTCACGTTACCCCAGGGTCCTTTGAACCCCTGCCTTCTGGCGAGTCTAAAGAGAGTAAAAAACAGGACATCGTGAAAGAGCAAAACGGATCTGCTTACAGGCATCTGGAAAGGTAAACCTAACTAGGTCAGCGCTAAGCATCAAATGCTCTTCCATCGCCTCGCCTGGAACTGGGTAACTAGTTCCCCTTGGGTTTTATTACAAGCAGACGAAGCTGCCAGTTCTGCAGCTGACTCTTGAAAGCCGAGCCTTTCCCAGGAGGCTGCGCCTTGTAATCCAAGCACGCTCAGAGTGGGGGTTCAGAAAGAGGGTCATCCTGAGCAGAGACGGGATGCTCCACCAACCCTCAACAGCATCACCAATAGTGTGGTGGGGGATGATGAGAGGGGTGCTCCAGTATTACCTGAAGGGTCCTTCGTTCCCCAGGTATGCCCCTCCTCTCAAAGAAAGACAGGCTATAAAGTTTCAAAAATCTGTGAAAGACCAGAAGCGATAAGTACACTTCTAGAATTCAGAAAAGGAACACGTGTTGAACTGTAGCGTTGAAGTCCTGGGTTCAAACTCCCACTCGACTGGGTGATTCGGGGCCAGGCACGCACTCTCGGCCTGAATGACCTCCCTGGAGGACAAACGGAGAGGGAGAGCCGCACACACCACCTTGAGTTCACCCGGGAAAAGGCAGGCGCGTAAATATAAATATCCGTAGAATTAATGATGTTGCATCCTGGCTGTGCAATCCATTCATAGGTTGGCCAAGAGGCCAATCCTGTACATTTTTTTTTTACTCAGAGGAAAGCCTCACTGAGCTCAGGCTGGCTTTCTCCCAAGCAAACTTCCAAGTCTGTAAAACTTATTGAATTCAATAGGATTTTAAAAAAATATGCAATTGGATTGGGCCTGCCAAATGGACACCTTGACGAGTGTCCCAAAAGAGGTTCCACCATAGTGCAGGACGCATAACGACAGGCTCAAGTTACAGGAAACCAGATTTTGGTTAAATATCAAGGAAAGCTTCTTAAACCAAGACCTAGGAGGAAAGGCTGAAGGAACTGGGCATATTTAGCCTTGAGAAATAAGATGGAGGGGAGATTGGAGAGCACTCTTCAAATACCTGAAAGTCTGTCCTACAGAGGAGGGGAAGGATCTGTTCTCGATCATCCCAGAGTGCAGGACATGCGACAATGGGCTCAAGTGACAGGAAGCCAGTTTTCGGTTGAGTATCAGGAAAAATGTCTTAACTGTTAGAGCAGTACGACACTGGAAACAATTGCCTTTGGAGGTGGTGAGCGCTCCAGCTCTGGAGGCCTTCAAGAAAATATTGGACAACCCTCGGTCAGAGATCTGCTTTGACTTGGATTCTTGCCTTGTGCAGGGGGTTGGACTTGATGACCTTACAGGCCCCTTCCGAGTCTATGATGATCCACTCAGGGACCTGCCCTCTCTTTCCTGGTGGTGGGTGGCCACATTCTGCTCTAGAAGAGGGAGTTTCTGAACACCCTTCAACGACAGCCCCCTCGTAGATGGCATGGCTGTGGTCCAGCCTTGAGGAGTGGTGGCTGAAGCACCAACATTCGTAAGAGTCTGTCTGGGCCAGATAAAAGCCGCCTCCGTATTTATCATGGTTGTAAAACCATCATGCGCTCAGCGGTGGAATAAAGCAGTATAATGAAGAGAGATGGGATGAATGGGGAATGAAAATTGCCTGCCAGCGCTCTACCCCGCTTCATAGAGTCATACCCCAAAGGTACACCACAAATGTTTACTGCGACAGACTCTGAACGCTTAATGAGACACGATTCTTGCCAAATCATTTTTCCCCGACGATGCCTTTTTCAAACCATGCAGCAATACTCCCTGAGGAGGAAAGCAAAACAAGCTGCTAGAGTTTAATAATAATAATAATAATAATAATAATAATAATAATAATAATAATAATAATAATAATAATAATAATAATAATAATAATAATAATAATAATAATAATAATAATAATAATAATAATATTCTGGCATGACGAAAAAGTGCAGTTTGCAGGGGCACCTGATGTAAAAATCAATTGTGCTGTGGAGGCAGAAATGCAACTTCATTTTTCACTCCCTCACAATATAGCCTCCAATGAATCTGTTCCCCCCATAAGACCTGTTTTATCTTCCTGTTTTGCTGCCGGAGCAAAAACTCTCAAAACACCCTCCATCCATTAGTGCTGCAGTTTTAATCAGGCAGGAGAAATGAAGCGGCTGTGTCGTTCCAAGCAGCAAAGGATTTTTTTTAAAAAAAAAATATGCTTCTCTAAAATATTTATATTCTCGGCTCTTAATTCAGGGGGTTGGTGAGCTAGCAAACAGTATAGATGTTTTTTTTCTTAGTGCTCGGAGTTTGTTCCACGCGTTGGCACAAGCCTGTAAAACTGGATTCGCCTCACGATTCATCTCCCTCCTCTAACCGTTTTTTCTTTGCACACGTCTGAGTCCTGGGATCAGACAGGAACAAAGGTGTGGCGGTCGTGGCGTAGAACAGCCTTAGGTTTAGCTGTTTCGATGTCTGGCTGCAGAGCTAGAAGTCGGGAGTTCGATTCCCCCACTGGGTGCCTCCGGGGAGAAGAGACAGCCTGGGTGGCCTTGGGCCAGCTGCACAGTCTTAGAGTAACCTTAGAGGAAAGGAAAGGTGAACCCCTTCTGCAGAGTCTACACTTAGAAAGAGCTGGATGGATGGCTCAAGGGTTTAAGAATCTGGCTGCGGTTGGGAGTTCGAATCCCCCCACTGTGGCCACCTGTGAGTAGGGCCAGCCTGGGTGGCCTTGGGCAAGCTGCACACAGTCCCAAGGCTGCCCCTAGAGGAGAGGAAGGGTAAAGCACTTCTGAGTATTCTCTACCTGGAAAACCCTGGAAAGGGTCACCATCACTAACCTGATGGCACACAATGATTTTATTGTTCTATGGCTTTCATTTCCCACTCTTTTGCCATACGTTCACAAGGAGGCCTTTGCACGGGCTCCCCACAAACCTGTAGACTGATCTGCAGATGAATGGGGGGTGACCCGAAGGGGCAGTTCCTCAATTTAAGGCCCTTTGGCTCACAAGCCGGACCGCCCGCACGGTCTGCTCCGGCGCTTGAACGTTGGACCAGAATTACAGAATCATAGAACGGCCGAGTGGGAAGGGACCCCACGTGGCTTGGAGTCCAAACCCTGCCAAAGAGGAAATCCATGGCTAAGGTTCTCGAGAAACCACCGGCGAAAGACAGCCCACCACTTTCTGAGGCAGGGAAGGGAGCAGATTTTCCTTCGCTGGAGACTTTTCAGCAGCGGCTGGCCGGCTTTTCCTACACTGTATCACTGCTCGGACATATTCAGTCCTGCTTTGGCGCTTACCACTCACCGTGGCGGCTTCAACCTGCTGCGTCTCCTCCTCTCACTGTCCTCTCCCTAGTCCATGGCCAAATATGCGCATCTGGCTGCCAAGCCAGAATTCGGGAGTTCAATTCCCCACTGTTCCTCCTGGGAGACAAGCCAACCTGGGCAGCCTTGGGCCAGCTGCTCAGGATTTTCCCTTCCCTGAAGAAGGGAAGGGAAAACAGCTTTTGAGTTTTCTTTTCCTAGGAAACCCTGGCGAGGGCTGCCATAAGTCAGAATTGACCCAACAGCATGCAATGGCCATTAAAATCCACTGAAGATTTCTGCTGCTCAAGCGCCACTGAAGTAAACAGTTGTATCCTGATTCAATCTGGAGGGATCTGAGCCTCATCCAATTCAATGTGTGTCTTGCCTCCAAATTAATTTGCAAATTTCTGAAGTCAATGCATTTGACTTGCACTGGGAAACCGAAACAGCTGCCTTTTGCTTTTGTCCTGAGGCGGCTGGAATTCAGAGACGTGACTGGCCCTGTTCGATGTCGGTTCTGCACCAGAATTCCCCACCGGTGGCTTCGAAGCCTGTCTTTCCAAACAGCTGCCATGGAGCCACGTGCCTTTCACAAAAACCATGAAAGCCAACACCCCCCTTCCCTGTCCTGAATCCCAGGCTGATTTGCTGGAGCTCAGGACGGAAGCTGCTGACATGGAAGGAAAACAGAAGAGCTGTTTTCTGTCAATAAATATTTTATGGCTACCTGATCCATTTGATGACCCAGCCAGATAGCAGCTGGAAAGCGGGTCCTCTTCTCTTCTCTTGTCTTCTCTTCTTTCACTGGCCACCCTTTCCTAAAAGTTGACCCTCTCTTTCTACGTCAGCTCAGCCAGATCGAAACGCTTAAATGCCCCTTCTCCTCTGTTTTCTAAGGTAAGGACATCTGGGGGAAGTTGGACAGAGTCCTTACTAGAATCCAGACGGTACCCAGCGTGGCTGACTGTGGGGGTCTGGGAGGGGGAGACCAAAAAAATAAGGCTTCCAAGCTCTGTAGACTCACCTACCCACTCTGTGCCATCCACACCTTCTCAGTGCCTCTGGTTCCTTCTGAGGTTAGCTCTCTCTCTCTCTCTCTCAGCAGTTGGTGGGAAGGTCGATCAACCCAGCCGTACATAAGTCATTAGGATCCATTGCCTTTGCAAAAGGCCTGTTCCTGTTGAAGATGAAAATGTCTAGAACGGGTTTGTAGGTATGAATCAACACAGAAGCTCAAATTGTCATACTTTCCATAGCTGGTTTCCTGTGGGGAGTGTCACCACGGGAGGCCCGCGGTCCAAAATCTACTAGTACACCATAGACTCGATGTTATTAGCTATTATCAAAGTTCCTGCGGGTGGGTTCATCGCCTCCTTGCATATCCTTACAAAAGAGTCTTCCCTAACCTGCCCAAGCTGGTGGGGGAAAATGGAGTTTGTAGTCCAGCATGTGAGACAGCCTTGACTCGGGAGAGGCTAAAACAGGCCGTGAGGCACCTGGGGCTCCACTAACACCCCCCAAACACACACACACCCCTCCACCTCCGCGGTATATATATACATATATACTCCACGGTATAGATCCCAGGCTTTTGACAGCTAGGTCCTTGGTGCAAGGAGGGAATCTGTGGGACCTAAAGAGATAAAAACAATGGCAACGACGAGGACGGTTTCTTACTTTTCATATGCCCCCTGGACTCCCATGAAATTCAGATGGTGTGCCTGGCCGTGCGCTGCTGTCCTCTTTATTGTCAGAACAACCCTGCAAGCCAGGTCGAGCCTCCCATCACCCAACAAACTTCATGGGTGATTGGGGATTTGAACCCAGATCACCAGAGTCCTGGGTGTACGCTTTAACCCATGCATGCACTAGCTGTAAGAGTGGGATTCAGACGTCAGGCAAGGGAAAAAACCAAACCCTCTGAATTATGCTATCTGGGGTTTTCTGGGACCTGCGGCCCAAAGAAGTAAGATTTCCAAAACCCGTCAGATGAATTAAGTCACTGCTTTGGCTTTCGTATCCAGATCGCTAAGCCAATACCCAGCCGCCACCACCACCACCCCTCACAGTAAGAGAGAGAATTTTTTGCTTTGCAGCCATCGCTCCTCTTGCACCCGGGGCCAAGATCCTCTGGCCATTTAGAGAGGCTTTTGCCCAGGCTGGGGGTGGGCAGGTGGGTGTCATCTTCTCTCTCTCTCTCTCTCTCTCTCTCTCTCTCTCTCTCTCTCTCTCTCTCTCTGCCTGCTGCCTCCCCCGGGATCCTTTCTGCCTTGCTGAAGCCGAGGCACTGAAGAGGAGCAGCAGGCTGCGTGTTCGCCTGGCATGCAAGTGGCACCTTGATGTGCCCTCCCTACCACCACAGCGAACAGCTCAGCTCAAAAACACCCAGAAAGCTTCTCTAGGGTAATTAATTGGCCGGAAACATGGTGCCAGAGGATGGGCTAGACTGGAGGGCGGGGGATCATTGTTATGATTTTTAAAGAGTCCATAACGATGCTCCGAAGACTCAGCAGCTCCTTACACAGACGTGCTGGCAGCATACAAAATTCAGGCCCGTCTTTGCCACGAAGAAGGGAAAAACATCCAGCTGTCTCGAGAGGTTTGCAGACTGAAAACTGGTCGTGCTTTGCTGTCTGCAAGAAATTGCAGTCAAAAGGGCTTTAAGATCTACGCTGGTGGTTGCACGAGGGCGGAACACCCAGGGCGCACGTATTTATTCCTGCTGCTCAGTATGTGGTGTTGATCAAAACAAGGCACGCATGCTACCAAACTTCTACAATCGGACAAAATGAGATCAATCCACCTCATGAAAACTGTGAAAAATAAAAGCTCTAACCACATACACACAAATGACCGGAGTTCTTCAAATCTCCACGATATGTTCGCTTTGTTCTGTTACATGTCATTTCTGCCCTTCGCCATTCAATGTATTCAACCACAATATTTTGGTAAACGTTGAACAATGCCATCTATTTCATATATGAGAATCCTTGGAGAACACGAAATTTCACTGAAGATTGGAGGTGGGTAGACCTTGTCCTCATTTTCAAAAACAGAGAAGAGGCGGTGCCGGGCAACTACAGACCGGTCAGGTTGACCTCCATACTAGCAAAAGTTTCAGAAGATGATTACTAAGCTGTCTATGAGGACTTAGAAAGGAACACTGTGATTTCCAAGATGTATCATGCGATGCTAAAATACGCCACACTTAATCTCATCTTTTATTTTGTAGATTCCCAAGCTTCACAGAGGAGGAAAATGCTGTGGGCGTGGTGTATTTTGATTTCAGCAAGGCTACAACGTTTTTGGGGCCAAGCTGGTAACACATGGGCTACATCAGTAGTTTCCAGATGCTTTTGGACTCAAACTCCCAGAAGCCTTCACTCCTACCTGTGCCAGCCAGGATTTCTGGGAGTTGTGGTGCAAAAACACCTGGGGACCCATGAACTAGATGCTGCTACTATGGAGGAGAGGTGTAGCTGATGGACAGGATGTATCCCAGAGAAAATCAGCAATGGTTGCCTGGAAAGAAGGTACAGGTGGCCTACTGTGGCATTTGGTCCTCGCCCTGGGGGTTTTCCAGCATCTTTATATATGATGTGGATGAAGGAGGAGAAGGGATGGTCTTCACATGACACCCAACTGGGAGGAGCAGTTAATATCTCAAAAGACCGAATGAGGATTCAAGCTGGTTTCAGTAGAACTGGAGATCTGAGCCAAAACAAATGAAACAATCAATGAACAAACCAACCAACCCAAGGGAAAAAAAATTCAAGTACAGAGATGTGGATGGGTTAAATCTGGATTGACATAAGTATACATGAAAAGGATATACTGTACAGGTAGGTTTCTTTATAGACCACAGGTGAGACATGAGTCAGTAGTGTGATGCTGCAGCAGAAAAAGCAAATGTGATTCCAGGTTGCATCAATTCATGATTTTATTTATTTATTTACAATATTTCTACCCCGCCTTTCTCCTTGAAAAGGACCCAAGGTGGCTTACAAACCACGAAAGAATATTTAAAATGCAAAACAATGAGTCTACAAGGGGGTGGTTTCACATCTTTAAAAGATTATATTTGAAACTATGAATAAGGAGGCGTCCTTTAACATTAACAGGCAATAGGAAGGCAAAGATCAATAAATATACAAACAAATTTAAAATGTGACCCTGAGAAATGGGAATGAATGGCTCAATGGCACTCCACTTTGATCAGAACTTAACATGTGGACCAGTTCAGGTTCAGCCCACCCCAGTTTCAGAAAAGTATTGGCAGCTGATAATATGTCCAGCCTTGGAAAAAGAAAAAAGAAATGCCAGCCATTGTATGCCTTCTTTTTCCTTCTCGATCCCAATGCTGACGGAGTTATTCCTATTATCTAAGTCGGGGGGGGGGGGTGAGGACTAGAAAATCCTTGACAGCATGATGGTGTCCATGCTCACCCACAGGTCAGTTTTGCTTTGTTCCTTCTTACTTTCAAGTAGGCGGGGGGGAGTTATTTGTGTTCAGTGTATGTTCTACAGGTTTTCTGCTATAATGGCTTTAGCTGCTTTTCATGTTGCTTAGCATCCCTGTTTTGTGTGTGTCTCTCTCTCTGTGTGTGTTTTAAGTTATTGTTTGCAGTAGTACAGTACTTACTTTTTGCAAGTCGCAAGATAGACACGACTGGAAATTAAAATAAGAAATCACTCCATTCAGGCCTGCTGCCATAAAGGCTGTCGGTTAAGTGCTCTTGTTAAATTATGGATTTATTATGAGTCCAAATTTAAGACATGCGCGTACATTTTTTTCACGTGGACTACGAATTCCTGGGGAAGGCTGAGTCTCATGTAACAAAAGCCCAGCAGCGCTTTATATAGTGCAGATTTTTTATTTGAGAAGAAGGTCCCACGGAATGATAGGATATGTATTCGTGAAGGCTTTCATGGCCAGGATCTAATGGTTGTTGTGGATTTTTGGGGGCTCTTTGGCCGTGTTCTTAAAGTTGTTCTGAACAACCTTCAGAACATGGCAAAAGAGCCCGAGAAACCCACAACAACCAATGATAGGATATTTTGGAAGTCACCCAGACCCGACGCGAGAACAAGACATGGCCGTGTGTTCTGTGGGGTTGGCTCCCGGGGATTTACCAGTCTCCCCATGGCTATTCAGAAATAAGTCCCGTTGTGTTCAATGGCCTTTAACCCACAGCGTATGCGTTTATGGCAGAGAAGGGCAGCCTTTGAACCCTAGCACCCATTTCCAGCCCTATGACTGGACTACCCTCAGTTGGCCAAGGGGATCAAAAAGAGGGGTGGGGGAAAGTAATTTCCATCTACGTACATCCAGACTCTTCCTCTGAGCAAATGAGGGCTACCCAGGATTTCGAGTGCAAACTCACAAGCCTCTTGGTTCAAAAACAGGTCTTCCTGCTTGACGCCTGAGCAGACAAGTGCACTCTAAGTAGATCTACCATGTTTCCCAGAAAATAGGACCTAACCTGAAAATAAGCCCTAGTGTATTTTTTCAGGATGCTCGAAATACAAGCCCTACTCTAAAAATAAGCCCCAGTTCAGTGTAACCCCACCCTCCACCCTTGTGCAGCAACCAGAAGACGACATGACTATATTTGAATAAATGTAGACCGTACATGAAAAAATACGAATAAAGCATCCCCTGAAAATAAGCCCTAATGTGTTTTTTTGGAGCAAAAATTAATATAAGACCCTGTCCTATTTTTGGGAAAACACGGTGCATACGTGCCCTATTTTACCTGGACATAAACCCCACTGATGAGGTAAGAGGGCCTTATTTTTTTCCTAAAAGTGGCCAGGCACAGAAGCTCCCTAATATGGGACCCCACATATTCATGGACGGCAGCCACGGGAGAGGGATCTGTGGTCTTGGGGTCCCACTTTTGAGAAGCAGGTTCTTTAAATCCTTTATTTAAACATTTTGCTAAAAATGCCAAAAAGTCTTCTGCTTCTCGGCCCTTTTCTCTTTTCTTTCTTTCTTTCTTTCTTTCTTTCTTTCTTTCTTTCCTAACTGAGCCAGAGGTGGGCAGTTCGAATCCCCCTGGGCCTCCTGTACATGGGGCTGGACTTGATGATCTCTAGGGTCCCTTCCAGTTTTAGCCGTTCCAAGAGGATGATGGTCAGACAGCTCCGTACTTTTTTTTGGCTGTGGAGCCAGAGGTTGTGAGTTCAATTCCCCCCAAGTGCCTCCTGGACCTAATCATCCACAGAGTCCCTTCAAGCTCTGCAGTTCTAACATTATTTATTTATTTATTTATTTATTTATTTATTTATTTATTTACATGTGTGTTTTCCGCTCATACAAGGAAAGTAAGATTGGAGTTTGGGAAAGTAACTGGCATGGACTGGCAGGCTTCTCGAAATGGTAGTCCAAAAAAAGTAACTTATTTCCCTGGACTCCAACTTCCATTTACCCACCCCCACGTTTAAACGACGACCCCCCCCCCCGCATGGACCTGTTGTTTTTTGGGGGGGGTTGGGCGAAAGATGTAGTCCAAAAAAGGGGGGGAAAGTAACTTTCCCAGGCTCTGGGTGCGAAGGCGAAATAAAATAAAGGCCCGTGAGCAGCTCTGCGCCTGCGCAAAACGAGACGCTCTCCTCTCTTCCCCCTCCCCCCTCCCTCTCTGGCTTCCTTGGTTGCCCTGACGACGGGTCTGTGACCGCCGCGGCCTACTAGGCCCGACCCGAAGCCTCGGCCTCGCCTGGAGCAGCCTGCCGGCCGGCCGTACCCCTGTTGTCGGAGCGTCAGCCGCCATGGCCACGCGGAGCGCCGGGACCCTTTTAACTCAGAATAACGCGGTCTATGTGCCGCCGGGGCTGATGCCGGGGTGGGTCGGATGCTTTCGGGGCCGGGGAAGCCGGGGGTGGGTGGATCGGGGTGGTGGTGGTGGTGGCTGCTGCGGCTGGAGGCGATGGGGCCGCCGGGAGGGATCGGTGGGAGAGAGAGACAGGGTCGGAGAAGGTCGTCTCGGGGCTGTTTTCCCTTCCTTTGAGATGGCCGAGGCGTGGAGGGGATTTATTTATTTTAAAAAGGCAGGAAAGACGAGTGGCCCTCTGCATGTACCCAGAGGCACTCTTGGCGCGTGGCCTTTTCCAAGCCAAGGGAAAGCAAGGAAGGGTTCAAAATTAAGGGGGAAAAGAAGAAGGGAGACTTGACTTGCTGAAGTGATCTTTTAGGGCAACTGCTGCTGAAAAACGGTTTTAAAACTAGGGCTCCTAAGAAAGGACTGGAGGATTGCAGGGCACCCCAAAGGTCATCTAGTCCAGCCCGCCCCCCTCCCTGAAGCCCACGGCCGAGAACTGCAAAGAGTTTGGTTTGGACTTCGAAGACTGACCTCCTGATTTTAACAACAAGTGTTGTTTTCTTGGGGGGGGGGCATCTTTTTCAGCCCCAAGTGGGCTGCCATCCCTTGAGGCTTTTGCTCAGGAAATAGGCTTCCGAAAAAAAGCTGATTATATATTTCTTTAACTTTGTTTTGCTGCTACCAAAGGATGCTGAATCACGCCTGTCACGTAGCAACAACGGTCATAGCAGAGAAAGCTAAATTATAGGTTGCTTTCCCTTTCCTGGGTTTTAGTGAGGCTAGTGGGCGAGGCAGCTTTGTTAGCATCTTGGCACGATCATCATCATCACAACGACAGCAGCAATAATAAATCTTAGATCGGCAGAGCCGGAAGGGACCCTATGGAGCATCGAATCCAGCCCCGTCCATCTTCGTGCAAGAAAGCCCCGTTCGGCTGCAGAAAAACATCAAGAGTCGGGTAGAGACCAAGCCATCACAAACGAGAATTTCCCACACAAATCCTGGGCGGGTTTGTTTCCTTCTGTGCAATAGCTTTGGAGTTGAATCAGCCAACTCGAGAAATGAAAATTGGACATTTCAGGAACATTTTCCCCTTCTGGGTCCAACCCAGCTGTTTCTTCTTTCTCCTGGCCAATTTCTGGGGAGACGATGGCCTCCACACAAGCAGGTTGGCCCCTTATTGCACATCCCTCCGAAGGGATGCATTGACTGGCCTAAAATTACAGAGGCTACTATATATACAGTACAGATGCAAATTTAGAAATGATTTTTTTTAGTTTAAGGAGAATTGGACGGGCTCCCTCTTGACTGAGGAAGACAGTGACCTTGGGTTCTTGGTGCTGAGTCCACTGTCTAGGCACAGCTATCAAACAACTTCCAGGTCTCCCTAATCATCTTTCATCAGATTTGTGTTCTCAAAGGCTTTCATGGCCGGGATCTGAGGGTAGTTGTAGGTATTTTCGGTTTGTTTGGCTGTGTTTTGGAGATTTTTCTTCCCAATGTTTCGACAGTCTCTGTGGCTGGCATCTTCAGAGGATAGGAGTCAGAACTCTGTCTGTGTTCTGGCGTAGTCTGTGGGATAGTTGAATCTGTACTGGTGTTTGTGGATTTCAGGGGCTTCCCTGTGTAGTCTAACATAATGATTGCTGGTGTTGTCCAGTACTTCTGTCTTTTGAAATAGGATTTTATGTTCAGCTTGTCCAGACTCCCAGCAGTGAAAAATACAGCCTGCAAAAAGATCAATGAACTCTACCCAGCCACAAGGATAGGTGATCACTGTACACAAAAGTCTAGCTAATGACACCCATTAATCACAGGGACAGATGATCTTCCCCTTATCACAACAAAACACCTATAACAAAAAACACCCTGATCGCAGGAAACACCCAGTCTCCTGAAAAGAACAAAAACCTTCACCCCGCAGCTACAAATACTCAGCAATCCCACACACTACACCAGAACACAAAGTTCTAACTCCTGTCCTCTGAAGATGTTGGCCACAGAGACTGGTGAAACACGGTCAAACAGTCCAAAAAACAGACAACAACCATTTCATCAGATTCTTTCTCTGTAACTCAGGAGTGGACTTTTATCACTCCTGAGGTGGAGGGTGCTTTGAAAAGGAGGATTCTTCTCTGCCATATTTTTATATCCAGGGTTGTTCTGAAGGAAGGAACAGGCGACTCACCCAATTTGCAAGGCATTGTTGTCGTTTAGTCTTCGTGACCCCATGGACCAGAGCACGCCAGGCCCTCCTGTCTTCTGCCTCCAGGAGTTGGGTCAAATTCATGTTGGTCTTTTCGGTGACACTCCAACCATCTTGTCCTCTTCTCCTCTTGCCTTCACACTTTCCCAACATCAGGGGCTTTTCCAGGGTGTCTTCTCATGAGATGGCCAAAGGATTGGAGCCTCAGCTTCAGGATCTGTCCTTCCAATGAGCACTCTGGGGTGATTTCCTTCAAAATGGATAGGTTTGTTCTCTTTGCAGTCCAGGGGACTCTCAAGAGTCTCCTGCAGCACCACAATTCAAAAGCATCAATTCTTCGGTGGTCAGCCTTCATTATTTATTTATTTATTTATTTATTTATTTATTTATTTATTTATTTATTTATTTATTTATTTATTTATTTATTTATTTATTTATTTTATACCCCGCCTATCTGGTCGGTGAGGACCACTCTAGGCGGCTAACAACAATAAAATACAGTAACAATATAAATAAACAATTCTAATTAGTAAAAACACTACAATACATTACATAGAGTGCAAAACAAAAACAGTAAAGAGGGAAGAAGGAGGTCAAGAGGAATATGATGGAAAGGCCTGCCCAAACATCCATGTCTTATGATCCGGCTCTCACTTCCATACATCGCTACTGGAAAAACCATAGCTTTGACTATGCGGACTTTTGTTGGCAAGGTGAGTCTCTGCTATTTAAGATGCTGTCAAGGTTTGTCATTTCTTTCCTCCCAAGAAGCAGGCGTCTTTTAATTTCGTGGCTGCTGTCACCTTCTGCAGTGATCATGGAGCCAAAGAAGGTAAAATCTGTCACTGCCTTCATATCTTCCCCTTCTATTTCCCAGGAGCTGATGGGACCAGTGGCCATGATCTTAGTATTTTTGATACTTGGGTTTTGCTATGAGAAGCTGATCAGAGCCACAATCAGCTCCAGGTCTTGTTTTTGCTGACTGTATAGAGCTTCTCCATCTTTGGCTGCAGAAAATATAATCAATCTGATTACGGTATTGCCCATCTGGTGATGTCCATGTGTAGAGTCGCCTCCTGTGTTGCTGGAAAAGAGTGTTTGTGATTACCAGCTTATTCTCTTGACAAAACTCTATTAGCCTTTGCCCTGCTTCGTTTTGAACTTCAAGGCCAAACTTCCCTGTTGTTCCTTTTATCTCTTGACTCCCGATTTTAGTATTCCAATCCCCTATAATGAGAAGAACATCTTACTTTGGTGTCAGTTCTAGACGGTATTGTAAATCTTCATAAAATTGGTCAGTTTCAGCCTCTTCAGCATGGGTGGTTGATGCATAAACTTGGATTACTGTGATGTTGAAAGGTCTGCCTTGGATTTGTATTGTAATCATTCTATCATTTTTGAGATTATATCCCATTACAACTTTTTCCACTCTTTTGTTGACTATGAGTGCTACTCCATTCCTTCTACGGGATTCTTGCCCACAGTAGATATGATAATCATCTGAGCTGAATTTGCCCATTCCTGTCCATTTTAGTTCGCTGATGCCCAGGATATCGATGTTTATTCTTGCCATCTCCTGTTTGACCACCTCCAGCTTCCCAAGGTTCATAGATCTTACATTCCAGGTTCCTATGCAGTATTTTTCTTTGCAGCTTCAGACTTTCCTTTCACTTCCAGGCATGTCCACAGCTGAGTGTCCTTTTGGCTTTGGCACAACCACTTCATTAGCTCTGAAGCTCTTTGTACTTGTCCTCTGCTCTTCCTCAGTAGCATGTTGGATGCCGTTTGACCTGAGGGTCCCATCTTCCAGCATCATATCTTTTAGCCTTTTGTTTCTGTTCATGGGGTATTCTTGGCAAAGATACTGGAGTGGCTTGCCATTTCCTACTCCAGGTGGATTGCGTTTAGTCGGAACTCTCCACTATGACCTGTCCGTCTTGGGTGTCCCTGCACGGCATGGCCCATAGCTTCTCTGAGTTACTCAAGCCCCTTCGCCACGACAAGCCAGCAATCCATGAAGGGGTTGCAAGGCATAGAGATTGCCTATTTTGTTATAGAGATTAAAAGTAACATCAGGAGGAGTTACTGACTTCACTTTTTCATCCGGAAAACTGGCATACTGAAAATAATGGTTTTGCAGGTAAAAGAGATGATTGCACAACTCTCGAGGGGAATACAATTGAGATGGTGAAAAATAATAAATAACTTGGTTTCTTCTTTCCAAATTTCATGCTCCTTCCTCTTTTCTCCCTCCCTCCCTCCAGGTACCGTGGGCATGTCCCGAACGTGGCGTTTTCCTTTGGAGACACCTATGGAAATGCCACCATGAAATATTTCCAGGATTTCCGAAGTGCTGCCATGGAGACCAGCCACAGCCCCTATAGCAAAGGGGGGCAGTTCCCTACCCTCTTCTCGCGTGACCCAGGCCTGGTGCTGGGTGCGAGGGCAAGAGGCTGGGACAGGTGGCTCCACACCCCAACCTATTCCCGTTATAACCTGGATTTCAACCGTGCAGCAGAACTAAAGGAGTTCCACCAGGTAAGGTGGCCTTTTGGGCATACATTTGAAGGATCCTTGGGTTCGAGAGTTGCAGAACTTGGGAGAGAAACTTACTGTTCAGACTGGAGCTCCCATAATTCTGCAGTAAGCACGAATAGTGGCCATATGCGCTGGCTCTTCTTGGAGCTGCAGTCTAAAAGTAACTTTTTCCAACCTCAGAAAATGCGCTACGAGCACCCAGTTACGAGAAACTCTGTGTGGTGTAGTTGATAGAAACCGTTCCTTGAATAGCTCGCTGACCTTGAAAGCCTTATTAGGGTTGGAATACGTTGGTTTCAGCTTGATGGCACATAACAACAGCAACAACACCCAGTTATAACTAATTATCGCATTTTAACAACTATGCTAGACACATTGTACTAGGACGGCGTAATCTCGTCACTGCATGCTTACCATCTGTTGGTAAACTTACACAGTCCTCAGGATTGCGAGTACAAGAGTTTGGAGTACTATTTTTTTTCCTGGAGGATATGTCTTGATAGGACTGCTTGTTAATGTGTTGCCGTGGAGGGGGCTGCGTCTTTGAATGCCCCCCTCCTCATGTATTTTAATACTGCATTTCTGAATCCACTGACAGGCACTTATTTACTAGGATCCACCAAAAATGTGTACGAATTTGTGGCAGCTTTTGAGATGTTGAGATGCCTTAATTAGGCAAGGATTTGCCTCCCTCCCACCCACCCCAAAAAGAAAAGATAAAGAGAGGGGTAAGATTCAAAGCGCTGATGAAGCTAAACTCGGGAAGTCTATTTGCTCAGAGAGTTAAAGTGGTGCAAACCTAATTGAATCAGGCCTTTCTGGATTTCATGTAGGCTTCAAGTTGCATCTAATGGCGTCTTCTCACATTTTAAAGCATGTGCAACTTAGTTGTTTCTCAGACAGAGTCTTATCAAAGATGATGCGATGGGCCGTTTACCTTTTGTTTCCCATCTTCTCTCCCTAACCTGGCAACTTCATTTTCTACCTTGGAGGGGCTTTTG
The DNA here is from genome assembly GCF_051106095.1 of Pogona vitticeps. Classification (NCBI taxonomy): domain Eukaryota; kingdom Metazoa; phylum Chordata; class Lepidosauria; order Squamata; family Agamidae; genus Pogona; species Pogona vitticeps. The sequence goes on from NC_135783.1 coordinate 3,074,151, forward strand.
GTGACATGGTAGCAAACACCCTCCGTAGTCTGAAACGGAGTAATTCATGATCAGCATGGCCAAGGGATCCTGTGGATTTTTTTTTTTTTTTTGAAATGGCCCTAAAATGGATAAGTGAGAATAGAACAGGATTTGAAAAATGCAAAAAGCTGGGTGAACGCAGACGGTGTTGGAATGGTGGGGAGAACACTGGTTCAGAAGGAAGATGGGTATTAGTGGGAGAAGCTTTTGCTGCTTCATTTTCTCACCAGAGGCTGTTAAACTCATTCAGAGTTACTTAAGTTTTTGCCTTCAGGACCACCCTCTATATTTTCATCAGTCTGCTGGTGACACCACTTTTTGAAAGTGCTGTGAAATCTGTGTTGGGTTTTAGCCTGGACTTTGCCAGCATTATCTAAGCTCCGGTAAACTGCAAACTAAAATCTGGGGCGGATTCGCAGCACCTCCGAAATGGGACTCATCAGTGGTCACCGTTGGTGCTTGTGGCCTCTACACATCTACTGTGAAACCTCCCCTGTGTCGCGAGGGATTGCAGCCTGACAGCACAGAGCAGATTCTGGTGTGGCGAGTATCAGTCAGGCTTGTGACTCCCTTGGAAGCCATTGATGGATCCTGTGCACACTGAGAGTCTATTTGAAAAGCACCCCCGGCTGTTCCAGGGAAAATCAGTTCAGGTACATAGGCCATCATCAAGGGAGGCTGATGTGCTGTGAGAAATCTCGGGGGGGGGGGGAGCCTCTGATAAGCTTCCAGTGACTCCATCCAAAGGGGTAGGTAGTTTGCAAGCTGCTCTGCAGGCCTGTCCTACTGGCCCCTGAAGTACAGGAGAGTAAAAGAAAAGACTCCCTGGATCCCATCATCCACTTTGCCCTCCTGCTTCTAGCCCAAAGGCCCACGAGCAGAGCGTTCCTGCTCTCACATCCATGCCCGTGTTGCCTCTGCAGAGGGTGCGTGGAGCTCCAGGCGCTGCAGAGGAAAAAAAATCAAAAACAGCGACAGAAGGGCTGGATATGGAGCACAGTGGGGTGTGGGAGTGGGGTGGGTGTGGGTGTTTGCACACAAATGGCCATGTCTGGCGGTGGGCTCATCACCTGCTTTCTTGCACTGGGAGCTGGCCTTTGGTCAGACCTTCCTGTGCTGACCGCTGCTTAAATCCACCCCATCCCAGGGAGAGCTGAGATTTTGGACAGGAGTCTTTCTGGTTTTCCAGCATTCAGCGGCTCCACGAGAGTTAAGCAAACTATAAATAGTCAAGAGTGGGTTGCCGAAATTGATGAATCGAGAACAATGTTTGTTCAGTTTTGTATTTTATTTGTTAGTGCTCATGCAGTGCTTATATTTTAAAAATATGTCTATTTTCAAAGCCCTCAGGTCTTCACCCCGCCCGTGTCTCCGAAGACAGCCTGCAGACAAATGATACAGGCTGTTGTGGGGGTGGCAGTCTCTGCCCCACTGAGCTGACAGGGCAGCTGTTGGGTTGAGCCTTGGCCAGCTTAGGAGCAAACTGTTCATTCTGTGCAAATGAAATCCATGCCATTAAGTTGTCACTTAAAAGGAAAACGAATGGAAAGAATGGAAAAGGAGGCTTGGAAGCCATTGATGGAGGAAGGAGCAGCAGCCAGGGAGATGCTTAACCCTCTTGCTGTGAGCCCTCTAACTTAGACCCATAACTCGAAACAATTTTAAACATTAAACACACATGTGCACGCGCACACACCCTCTCTCTCAATCCTTGCTTGAAGAGAAAAATCTTTGCCTGCCTAGCTTCTTGTTGAAGGGAGTTCCACAGCCTGGGAACAGCCACTGCACAGGCCCTCTCTCGTGTCCTGGGAAAACATCCTGCCCGTGAGCGGCACTGAGTGGAAATGCGAGAAGGACCTTCCCGGCAAGGTCTAAAAAACCGGGAGGGCTCACGTGGAGAGTTGCTGTCTTCCCGGTGGCCTGGGCCCCAATCCTGTCTGTTAGCTTTTTATCCCGTCCTTCTGGCAGATACATTAAAGCAATATCTGTCATCCAATGATCACCTGGAAAAAAAACCTCCCTTTCCTCCTGGGGATCACCCCGAGGCCCTCACCCCTCGACCGATTTCACTGAGCTTCATGGCTGGCCAGATCTCTTAGATTTTCCTGCTTTGAGCAACACGCTGCCCGCAGAACCTGTCCTGAGTTGGGGGAAAACATCTATTCATCCCCTGGATCTTCCAAAAAGAGAAGGAGGCTGGGTAGAACCGGATGTTCTGATACAGTGATGATGATGGTGATGATGATGATGATGATGATGATGATGATGATGATGATGATGATGATGCCAAGTCCAGTCTTGCACCTGTGGCTGACTGGGTGTTTGTTTTTGACCCACAGCTTGCCCAAATGCATCGTGCATGTTACACCGACAAGACTGGGACGGTGCACCGGGTCCCGTACTTCGTCTTGCCCGTGAAGGAGAAAGACAAGTACCCTCACCCCCTTGACCTGTGAGTGTGTTGGGCAAATGTGGGGAGAAGGGTTTTCTGTCTTTAGAGTTTTATGGGAACGCTTTTGAAAAGCATCTGGTTGCCTTGGAAAGAAGGTGAGTAGTTCAGGAGAGCAAATGACGCGAGAGTCGCTCTCAGACCACAGGGTTGAGAGATTCAGGGTCAAGGGGCTGATGGCAAAGGGGCGGAGACCCATTCACAAGCAAATCCTGGGAGCTGAGATCCTCCGGTCGCCTAATACAAACTAGACAGACACTTTGCATATTTCTTACACCCCATTTGTTCTGTATGAATGCAGTTCCTCTGCCTTCTGTCATCAAATGGTCGCTTTCAAGCAGGAAGAAGAAATGATCTCTCTGAATACGGGATAATTTTAATTGTAGAGGAGGTTTTGTTTGCTTGTTTTGCTTTCTGCCCCCTATTTATTTATTTGAAATCTAATTTCCCTTTTTATTTTACCATAGGCCTGAGTCCTCTTAATTCTTTCTTTACAAACAACCCAGCCCAGAAAGGTTTCCTGTGCTTCAAGAAGAGTTCTTCTCTTTTCTCGTCCTTCCTGCCTTTCCCTTCTGGCCCACATCCAGGATGTCAGGAGAACCTTTCCACCTTAGCAGTGCTCTGGATCCCTCCCGAGGAGAGACTGTCTTCAAGGGCAGTGGTGGATGAAGCAGCTGGGACTTGCAGGAGAGTCGCTGCCTATGGAACACTGGAAGGAACATTTCTGACCACATTTGCGTGCGAGAGAGGTGGTCTGACGGAGAGGGGAGGCTGGCCTTCAGGTCCTAAGCAGGCTTGGCCATCTCATAGAGGGGAGAGAGGCGCCCCGGCTGTCCTTTACTTTTCTTGCCAGACCCCAGTTTGTCCTGCTTGCTTTTCTACCCTCTTCAGTTGTACCACTGAGGAGAGGGACCAGTGTGTTCTGTTGATTTCCACTCCTTCCCGCAGCGATCTTCATATGGATTGGTCTTTCCCTGTTCCTGCTGTTTGCAGTCAGGAATCGTAGAAGCACAGAACTGTGGGATCCAGAGCTAAAACTGATGACCGGTGAATCTTTAACACACACACACACACACACACCCTTTTAAAGGGCAATCTTTATCCCTTATGCAGACCTTGACCCTGGGATCTGGAGCCTGAGACATCCCAGGAAACACTGAGTTCCTTTTCAGTAAAAGCACACGTGGGGTGGGAGGATGTTCAGCAGTATCATTGTACAACCTGAAACGTAGGAGGGCCATCCTGGCCCAAGGCGTCCGCTTCAGTTGTTATCTATGTTACCTGCCGTCAAGGCACATCTGAGTTACAAGGACCCCCATACGGGTTTTCAAGGTGTGTGAGATAGTTAAGTGGTGGTTTTACTAGTGCAGGTTTGCAAAACCCACTAGAGATGTGGGTGGCGCTGCGGGTTAAACCCCAGAAGTCTCTGTGCTGCAAGGTCAGAAGACCAGCTGTTGTAAGATCGAATCCATGTGACGGAGGGAGCTCCCATCGCTTGTCCCAGCTCCTCGCCAACCTAGCCGTTCGAAAGCATGTAAAGATACGAGTAGATAAATAGGGGCCATCTCGCTGAGAAGGTCATGGCATTCCGTGTCTAGTTGCGCTGGCCACGTGACCATGGAAACTGTCTACAGATAAAATGCTGGCTCTATGGCTTGGAGACAGGGATGATGCACCGCCCCCTAGAGTTGGACACAACTGGACTAAATGTCAAGGGGAACCTTTCCCTTTACTAGAGCATTCTGCTTCCATGGCTGAGTGGAGACGTGAACCCAGTCCATCCCTCTGCCCACTACCCCACATGCCCCCCCCCCCATTTTTTTCTGCTACCCTGAAAAAGAAGGGCTTTTGAAACCCTGCTACCAAGATCCAACTGAATCTGGGGCTGCCTGTGGCAAGCCTTACTTCCCCATGGAATCGCTTGCGGGAATCCCCATTGCTGTCTCCAGGCCCTGGTAGTCAAGCTCTCTGTTGGGTATTTGTGTGTGTTGACTGCCAGCAAACTTGATGTCTCTGTTGTAACTGCGTGGCTTAAGTTCCTCTTGACTGTAATTTGATTAAAACCAGAGTGCTCACGTACTGTCTTCTACCCGAGGCTTCCTTAAAACGTCAGGAGATTTACGTTTTGGAAATGTAGGCTGTGTGAAAGTCTTTGTACTTAAAACCAAAGTCAACATGGCAGTTACCGATCTTTGTGTTCAAATCTGGATCTGCTCCAGCTGTTTGGAAAGAGAGGAGGAATCCAGTTTTAATAACTCAAGGGCGAGGACCGCTCTGGTCCCCAGTGTCTGACCCCAGAAATGATTTTCTCTCCAGCTGAGCTTGGATACTAGAAATGCCTACAGATAAATATTGGGAAATGTTGCCCCCTGCCCGCTTTCTACTGTTTCTAAATCCCCAGTTTTTCTTTTTGAATTTAAGAAGAAAGGGGCACCTTTTTTTTGAGGTGCTGTCATCAGAAACGAATGAAATTCAAAGGCGCCCCCGTCTGCACCTGCCAAGTTCAAGAGGCACAACTATTTCTGGCACACAAGGAGTGTGGGTTGGGGGTGGTGGTGGTGGGTGGAACATTGTAGTACCTCCCTGTCTTAAAGCGATCAAAGGAGGAGCCCACCCACCACTGCCCAAATGCAGCCCTAGGGTAAACAGGTGGCCGGCCAGCCTTTTAAGAGCTAGCCACTCGTACCCCTCACACCCCCGTTTTGGGTGTCAAACAAAACACTAGGACGGGGGGGGGGGATTGACAGTTCTCTCGTTTTTGCTGGATTTTCCCCCAGTGGTGGTGGAGTTGGAGATGATTGCTTGTCTGCTGATGATTCCTGTGCGCAGTGTTAATATGCAGCCTGAACGTAAGAAGAGCTCTGCTGAATCAGGCCAAGTCCAGCTTCCTGAATCTCCCACCAGATGCCCTCTGGGAGCACAAGAGACCTCAAGAGACCTTGTCTCCTGATCGCCCTCTTCCCCTGCCTCTGGCCTTTGGAGGTCCCTTCCTTTGAAGCCTGGAGGTGATCCATCCCCATCAGGGCTGGTCACCTGCGGTAGGGATGTACAATCTCCAGGCTTAAAAGGAAGGTGCCGCCAAAGGCCAGATGCAGGGGAGGGGTTCATTCCATGCAAACAGCAGAAAGAAAGCTCGTGTAAAATGCCTGCCATTTGCTTCTGTTCCTCATCGCTTTGAATCCCTTGGAATAAAGCCTTCCAGTCTGTGCCTGGATCGCTCCAAGCTTTCCCTGTTCCTTTCATCAAGGAGATCAGCCCCAAAACGTTGTGCGATCATGAGCACATGTGCATGTGAGTGATCCCATTCCGACAAGGTCCTTCTTCCTTAGCGCTCTGCGCACGCCCTCTTGATATTGTTTGACCTGTTGTGCTCCTTTGCAGTGTCAAGCATGATTCTCAGGAACAGATTGCTGTGATGCAGAAATGCTATTTTGGAATTTTTTTTAGGTGCATGTGGCCCTCCGATATTTCCATTCTTGGGGTAATCTCGAGCCCAAAGCAATCCTGCCTCCGTTCTCCCTGTCTATTTGGCCCTATCCATCTGTCCGATTCTTTATAGGCCTTAGCAGTGGCAGAGTCCCCCGAAGGGGCTTTTCCTCTGTTAAACTTTCCCCTTTCCTGCTTCTGAAGGCAACCAGGTGGGCCACATCCTGTCTTCCCAGCCTATCCCTGTGCCGGAGTCTCCTGTTCGTCTTGTGGGAGGCGAGCCTGGGACGCAGCGCAGGCCCATCACACACCGAGCATCACTTCTTCAGCTGGACGTGTATCTTGAAAAATAGCAAGAGCAGGTGGAAGGCAGAATGGCAACAGCTTTTGTGCTGTTGTTCAGGGAGCAGGGAAAGAAAAGCCGTTTTCCGAGGTTTGAAAGGCTGGCAGGTGGAGGATGAAGCAAGCTGGGCCGAATGACAAGAAAGGACCTTGTGACTAAAGAGGAGGTTATGTCTCTCCCCCCAACGAGGAGGCAAGAGGTGCTCTCAACAAGAGAAAGGTATGAAAACGAGAAGAATATTTTCAACAAAATAGTAACAAAACACCACCCATTTGAACTGATGAGGGCGGTTCCTTTGTTGCACAGAACTGTGGAAATTATGAGTGTCGGATGGGTGGTTTGCCTCTTTTTCAGTCATCAGCCGGATGTCATGTGCTGCCCTCTCTCTCTCTGTGTGTGTGCTTGTTTCTCAAACGGAAAGTGGTGAAGACAATATTTGCCTGCTATGGAAAACTTAATGGTAAAATACGTGTACTTCTTGCCTCCCGTGTGCTTGGAGATGAGGAAGCCTATCCGCGGCAGAAGAGTCTTGTCAAATTATGGCAACCTAGTTCAACAGCAATGAACTGAGCAAATATTCTTTTCGCTAGTAAGCAGTGGAAATAACTTTTTGGCAGTAAGGAGCTGTTCAACAGTGGAGCAGTGCCTCAAAAGACGGTGGGCTCTCCTTCCTTGAAGATTTTGAAACAGATTAAATTGGAAGCTATTAGGGATGATTTAGCCGTGAGTTCTCTGCTTCGGGAGGGGGTTGGTCTGGATGACCCTTGGGCTCCCTTCCGTGATTCAACTGTTCCGTGATTCAACCGTACTGACCTGGTTTAGGTGTGATTCTTCCCTTCAGAGCAAGAAGCCAGCCCTTGCTCGCAAGAGATCCAGCACTGCTGAATGCCGCAGCGAGGCTGGGGAGCCCTTTTTCCTGGGGTTATAATTGTGGGAATTGCTTCCGGATATGATCTTTGAATCACAAACTCATAGACCTGTAGGGCTAGATGAGGCTCTGGGGGGTCATCCAGTTGAATTGTCTGCTAATGCAGGAGTCCAGAACGAAAGCATTGCTGAGAGATGACCGTACTGATTCACACGGTGAATTTTTCTGTGCCAGCACGCTGCTCCCTTCCATCCCTGGGGTGTTTGCTGGCTCAAACAAACTGAAGTGGCTACAGACCAGTCCAGAATGGTCTTATGGTTTATGGTTGCCCTCTGGTGGTACCAAGTGGCTGTTCCACAGCTCAGGTGCCTTGGGAAATACTGTATAGGGAAAAAGATGCCAGGTGAGCTGCTCACACGTGCCTGAGTGGGCAAGCAGAGAGCGACACACCCCTGATGGCTATGTGGTTCTTCTACACAATTTGAAGCCGGGGGGGGGGGCTGATAACCTTGAGTAGACTACTAAACAAATCACAAGCATAACCCAGCTTTTGTGTGTGTTGTGTGTCGCCTCCAACACTGCTCCTTCCCACTCATGACTGGTACATTTATACTATGCATGCAATTTGGAAGGAGAAATTGGAAATAAAATTCTGCATTCCACTCCCCCTCCCCTCCACCTTATATACATTTTCAATGTATTGTTAAAGTGCTGATGTGAAACAACGTTGGGCTGGCAAAAGACAATATTCTATTAATCCGTGACTATAGACCTTGACAAAATTGGAAAACCAAATGCCCTTCAGTAATTGATCATCAGCAAGTATGACCACCTCTATAAAAGCCAAAGTTTTAGCAGTTTGCTTATCTGGAGCATTATTCAGGTGTGTGTTAACACAATGCCAAGAAGGAAACAACACATCAGCAATGATCGTAGAGATGCAATTATTGCTGCCCATCAATCTGGGAAGAGTTATAAGGCAATTTCCAAACAATTTAAAGTCCATCATTCTACAGTGAAGAAGATTATTCACAACTGGAAAACATTCAAGATAGTTGCCAATCTTCCCAGGAGTGGACGTCCAAGCAAATTCACTCCCAAGGTCAGACCTTGCGATGCTCAAAGAAATTGCAAAAAACCCCAAAAGTTGTATCTCAAACTCTACAGGCCTCAGTTAGCATGTTAAATGTTAAAGTTCATGACAGTAAAATGACAGTAAAATTAGAAAAAGACTGAATAAGTATGGTTTGTTTGGAAGGATTGCCAGGAGAAATCCTCCCCTCTCTAAAAAGAACATGGCAGAACGGCTTAGGTTTGGAAAGCTGCATCTGGACAAACCACAAGACTTCTGGAACAATGTCCTTTGGACAGACGAGACCCAAGTTGGAGATGTTTGGCCCTAATGCATGGTGCCATATTTGGTGAAAACCAAACACAGCATATCAGCAAACGCACCTCCTACCAACTGTCAAGCACGGTGGTGGAGGGGGTGATGATTTGGGCCTGTTTTGCAGCCACAGAACCCGGGCACCTTGCAGTCATTTAGTCGACCATTAACTCTTCTGTATAGCAAAGTATTTTAGAGTCAAATATGAAGCCATCCATCTGATAGCTAAAGTTTGGCCGAAATTGGGTCATGCAACAGGACAGGGATCCCAAGCATACCTGCCAATCTACAGCAGAATGGCTGAAAAAAAGAAAAGAATCAAGACGTTGCAGTGGCCCCGTCAAATCCCAGACCTCAACCCGACTGCAACGCTGTGGCCAGACCTTATGAGAGCTGGGCATAAACAAAGGCCCACAAACCTCGAGGAAGTGACACAACGTTGTAAAGAAGAGAGGGCCAGGATTCCTCCACAAGGACGTGAGAGACGGATAAAGTCCTCCAGAAAACAGTGGCTTCAAGTGATTGCTGCTACAAGCTGTTGACTCATAAGATGTACTTAGTTTTTCACACAGGACTTCTCCCACGTTGGCTTTTGTTGTTGTTTTGTTAAATAAATCATGAGACAGCGTAATATGTCACGTGTTGTTTCTCACCTGAGGTTGTATTTACCTATTTTCAGACCTGCTAAGGACCCGATGACTTTTATTATGTCCTGATGCAAGACATCCTGCTTGCAACTTTTTTGAACTGTTGCCGTCTGGCAGGAGATGCAGAACAATTAAGACTCGGAGCGCACGTTTTCTGAATAGTTTTTATCCCAGAGCTATAATTGCACTTAATAATGAGCTTAAAGACCACCAATACTGAATAGCTGGACAGCGTGACTTAGCCTGCGGTGTAGATGTTTGTATTCTTAGTGGGGGATTTTTAGTGGGTGGAGAGTTTTGGGGGATTTTCTATGTGTGTGCAGGTGGGTCTGGCCTCTGGGCGTCTGTGTGAATTTCGTTGTATGGGTATACTATGAATAGACTTGCAATGACGACAAATGTATTTGATTTGTAAAAATAAAACCCATAGAATTCAAAGAGGGTGTATTTTGCTTTTCACGTGACTGTATCTCCTTTGGGTTCCTTCAGCAGGAGCAACAGCTGTGTAATAACTCCGGTCTCTTCCGTGTGCTTCTGTTCTCTCCTCCCCGCCCTTCCTCACGTCTCTTCCAGCCCACCGTTGAGCGCCAAGACCCTGTGGCACCTCCACCGGCTGTCTCCGGAAAACCTGAGGACCTACCAGACTTTCCCATCCGGGAAGAGGGTGACCTCGCAGGAGAGGGAGGTCCGAGACAGCTATTTCGAATACAGAGCCTGAGCAAACGTAGCACAGCTGCCCGTGGTCACCACCGTTGGAGCATCGCTCAGGAGGAAGTGGAGAGTAGCCAGTATTGGGGACCAGGGGATGATAAAGTTCATGGTTTTGCTGTATCTCGTTCCCCGGGAATCCTTGTAGGAAGCAGCATTCCACCGAAACTGGAGCCAGAGAGTCATTCTGGCACCTGCAGTGACTTCCCAACTGGACCCGGAAAAACCACCATTCTGGGAAAGCACTGAGCCGGCAAAGGCTTGGCTGGGTCCTATGCTGTTCAGCCAGGCACCTCGCTGAGCTCGGCTGGTGAAAGGGTGATTGTGTTGGTGTTGCTGGTTCTAGATGGTGGCCAGCGTGGGGGTGGGGGTGGGGTGGGGGAGCTGTCCTGCTTCTCTGGTGGAGAATCTGGTCGTAAGAGTTTGGTCTAGTGGTTAGGACAGGGTTTGGCAAATGCCAGAGGCCTGTCCAATTTTTATAATTTCGATTGACTCTGCCGGGTGTTTTCGAAGGGTGATGACGGCAACGGCAACCTTGGACCAGTCATGCTGTGTTCTCCGTCTGGCCTACCTCACAGGTTTGTTGTGAAGGTAAACGACAGAAGGTGTGAGCCACGGATGCTCTCTGGAGGAAAAGGCATGGTTGAAAAGGAAGTCGTTAAGCCGGTCATGGGAAGCTGGCTGGACAAAGAGAAGAAGGGTCTTTAGAATCCAGAGCATAGCAAACTGGGGAGCCTGGGAATTGTAGTCCCAGAAAGGAAGGTTCACATTATGAGCCAGTTGCTGGTGTTCCTCAGGGGCCCGCCACGTGCCACGAGGAGGCCCGTAGGCAGCTCTTGAAGACATTACAGCTTCTTCCCTTCCCTCCCACCTTCTGGGATCTCACCACCAAACCCTGTGAAAGCCGATGCAGATGTTGGCCAAGGATGGCTGCTTTAAAGACAGCTGCGTTTTACGTTCTCTGCTGCCGGCTGTGATCTAGAGCCTTAATCTAGTCCTGACTGTTGTGGATTCCCTATCGTTCAGCTCTCTGCCCCAACGTGATCCTCCTCCAGGGAAGGATTTAACAGAGAATCTGAAGGCTGGGGCGGAGGGGAGGGTCCTTCTTAGTGGTGAATTGATAGGAGACACATATGGCTTAAAGTCCTTCCCCTGCACCCATCGCATATCATCTGTCCTCACTTTCCCCCCTTCTTTCTGTCTCCAGAGCTGGGTCCCCTTCCAAACCTGATTACTCCAAGAATCTCCAAGCAAGCCTGGCTTCTGTATTTCAAGGAGGTTCCTTGCGCTCTGGAGAAAATGCCTTTGAAAATGCCCGGGTGCCCGTGGTTGTCTGTGACTTAACAGCAAGGTTAAGCCTCCTGCCCGCTAGTCTCTGCGCTCAAGTCCCTAGTGGGAACTCCTTAAGTTTTTGCTCCCAAAGTCTAGTTTGGCTTTCACAAGGGGAAATCAGCCCATCTCCCCTTGCTGTGCCCCTCGCGTGGTGCTCAGTTCCTTTTTTTAAAAAGGATGAAATATCAGTGTATTCGCGAAGGCTTTCACGGCCGGGATCTAATGGTTGTTGTGGGGTTTTCAGGCTCTTTGGCCATGTTTTGAAGGTTGTTCTTCCTAACATTTTGCCAGTCTCTGTGGCTGCCATCTTCAGAGGACAGCACTCTGTGATCTGGTATAGTTTATTTATTTTATTTATTGGACTTATATACCGCCCCATAGTGCTACAAGCACTCTCCGGGCGGTTTACAATTTAATTATACAGGCTACACATTGCCCCCCCCCAGCAAGCTGGGTACTCATTTTACCGACCTCGGAAGGATGGAAGGCTGAGTCAACCTTGAGCCGGCTACCTGGGATTTGAACCCCAGGTCGTGAGCACAGTTTTAGCTGCAGTACAGCGTTTTAACCACTGCGCCACGAGGCTTGGGAGTGGAGTATTTAGGGTTGTGAGATGGGCTTTTGTCTTTTTCTGTAGATGGATGATTAGTGTGTCTTGTTGTGGGTGTGTTGTTGTGCTAAGAAGGAGAGATTATCTGTTACTGTGGTTCATGGGTGTCATTAGCTGGTCTTTTGTGTGTAATGATCCCCGGTCCTTGTGGCTGGGTAGAGTTCGTTGACCTTTTGCACGCTGTATTTTTGGGAGCTGGGAGCCAAGTTTTGTTGAGTTTCAAATGTTCCTCTTCTTTGTTGAAGTATCAGGCTATGCAGGATTATTACGAACGGTATCCGTCCTGTGAAAGATTCATTTATAAACAGGGGGAACCAAATTATGCGGAGCAAGATAATTAACAATGCCTGCTCAGAGTGGCATCTTTCCTGTGCAGGATTCGCCTAGAAAGAGCATTAAGTTTGCACCGAATTTGGTGGCTTCTATGCAGACAAATTGCCAAATTGTATGCAAAACAGCCAGCAAAAATAGTGGTGGTGATGGTTGTGGGGAAAGACAGAGGAAATGAGAAAGGAGTTGTCTTCTTGGCAAGGAAATACCACTGATTCAGGAGGGAATCTCGATGGGGAATCTCAACGTAGCTAGACTGAGAAAACCCCAAAGAAAAAGGAATGTCATTGTTCACACTCCTGATGCTGAAATACCTTTGTTTGGATGGTGGTGTTGAGATAGCACAAGGCGCCTTAAATGCTCAAAAACAGTGTGCTATGAAATATCATCATCATCATCACCTTAGAAGTTGCAGAGCTGGAAGGGACCCTCTGGATCTTCGAGTCCAGCCCCTGTCCAGGAGGCTCACTGGGCGGGGGGGCGGGATCAAACTCCCAACTTCTGGCTCCACCATCAGCTACTTAAACCACGGAGCTAAGAACTCTTGAGAGCTATGGGCCCAAGAACTCCGTGTTCTGGGCAACACTCCGCAAGAGATTCGGGAAGTCCGCCGGGCGCTCATCCATCATGAGCACCTGGTTGCCCTTGGACCTCTCACTCAGCCCGACCTCCTTCCCTGGGCTGATGTGAGGTTTGTTTGTTTGTTTAATACGTCCTGCTTTTCTCCCCATAAGGGACCCAAGGTGGCTCACAAGAGGAAGAAAAAAATAGATGTTAAACAAACTATATATTATATCTTTTTTAAAAAACAAACATATATTCAAATTGAAACAAGTACAGTGGTGCCCCACTAGATGATTACCCCGCTTGACGCTGAAATCACTTAATGATGCCTTTTTTGCAATCGCTCTAGCGATTGCAAAACGATAATTTAATGGGGTTTTTTTAGTTTTACGACAATCGGTTCCCTGCTTCAGGAACCGTTTTTTCACTGGGCGATGACTGAAAACAGCTGATCGGCGGGTTGCAAAATGGCTCCCCGCTTTTTTCAGGACCGATTCTTCACTTTACAGGCATTTCAAAATGGCCGCCCTATGGAGGATCTCCGCAAAACGAACTGGTATTTTCCCCATTGGAACGCATTGAACCGGTTTTCAATACATTTTTTCTGCTTGACGACGATATTGCTTAACAGCGATTTTCCTGGAACGGATGATCATCGTCAAGCGGGGCGCCACTGTATAAAAACAATTCAGAAACAGTTTAAAAACCTGGAAGTTAAAAACTAGCATTCCTGAGATAATCGACTGCTTAAAGGCCTGGCAGAAGAGCGGGTCTTTGTCTGGCGAGAGAAGGGCCAGAGGGAGGGGGCCAGCCTGGCTTCTCGGGGCAATGTGTTCCAAAGCCTCGGAGCAGCCACTGAGAAGGCCCAGCCCCGTGTCCTCACCAGGAGGGGAGTTTGGGGATGCGGTGGAACTGAGAAAAGGGCCTCCCCAGACAATCTTAAAAGACAAGAAGGCTCATATGGGGTGATGTGATGATGGAGACAAGATAATAATAATAATAATAATAATAATAATAATAATAATAATAATAATAATAATAATAATAATAATAATAATAATAATAATAATAATAATAATAATAATAATAATAATAATAATAATAATAATAATAATAATATAATTTATTGTCATTGTAAGTATATACACAGTATATCATACAACGAAATTCACAGACACCCAGAGACCAGACACATGCACACACATAACATTCCCCAAACACTCCCCACCCACTAGAAATCCCCCACTAAAAATACAAACATCTACACCTCAGTCCAAGTAACACAGTCCAACTAATTATTCACTACTGGTGGTCTTTAAGCTCATTATTAATTGCAATTATAGCTCTAGGATAAAAACTATTTAGAAAACGTGTGGTCCGAGTCTTAATTGTTCTATATCTTCTGCCAGACGGTAACAGTTCAAAAAAGTTATAAGCAGGATGGGAAGAGTCTCTCAGGATGCTGTGTGACTTCCTCAGACAGCGGGATGTGAAGATGTCATCCAGGGTTGGTAGCTGGAGCCCGATGATATTCTGGGCAATTTTAATGGTTCTCTGTAGAGCTTTTTTGTCCGCTACAGAGCTACTCCCAAACCATGCCAGAATGCCATAAGTTAGGACACTCTCAATGGTGCTACGGTAGTAGGACAGAAGCAAATGCTGTGATAAATTTAACTTCCCGAGCATTCTCAGGAAATACAGCCTCTTCTGTGCCTTCTTTATTAGCATGTTGGCATTTATAGTCCATGAGAGGTCCTCTGAGATGTAAATGCCCAGAAATTTAAAACTACCAACTCTCTCCACTTCCTCACCGTTTATGTACAGTGGTAAATGTACATTTCTCTTCCTCCTAAAATCAATTATGAGTTCTTTAGTTTTTTTGATGTTAAGTGTGAGATGATTTTCTTTACACCATAGTATCAATCTTTGTACTTCCTTTCTATAAGCAGACTCATTGTTCTTATTTATGAGTCCCACCACTGTTGTATCATCCGCAAATTTAATAATTGCATTGGTGTTATATAGTGGGGTGCAATCATGTGTGTACAGGGAATAGAGGAAAGGACTTAGCACGCAGCCCTGGGGAGCTCCTGTACTTAGTACCAGGGTAGAAGAATGGTGGGATCCCATCCTTACTGACTGTGGCCTATCTGTCAGAAAATCCTTTATCCACATGCAGATCTCCTGAGGTAATCCCAGGTTGATCATTTTTAAAAACAACCTATTTGGTAGAATGGTGTTAAAAGCAGAGCTATAATCCACAAACAACAGCCTCGCATAAGTTCCCTGTTGTTCTAAGTGGCTCAATACAGTATGGAGTACGATGGACACAGCATCATCAGTAGATCTATTTCTCCTGTATGCAAATTGCCATGGATCCAAAGAAGGTGGAAGACTAGCCTTAATGTAATCCAGCACCAATCTCTCAAAACATTTCATAATAACAGATGTTAAAGCTACTGGTCTATAATCATTGGGAGATACCACAGCTGACTGCTTCGGGACTGGCACTATAATAGATGTCTTCAGGCAAGTGGGGACAGAACACTGCAACAAGGATAGATTGAAAATATCCGTAAAAACTCCAGCTAATTCTGCAGCACAGCCCCTAACAACTCGTCCCATGATTCCATCTGGTCCAGCTGCCTTTCGAATATTAATATTCTGGAAAGCGCGTCTCACATCTGAAATCTGCAGTACTAGTGGTTGTCTGTCGATGGTAGATTCTAGTGATGTATTATGGACAGTAGGTGCTGGAATAATGGTTGTTCCTGTTTCCACCTCAAAACGGCTGAAAAATTGATTTAACTGCTCAGCCAAAAAATCACTGCTGCTACACAGACTGTTTTTGTTACTCTGACCAGTGATTTGTCGTAGGCCGTGCCACACTCTGCGAGTGTCAGAACTTTCAAGGTGTTGTTCAATTCTCTGGCTGTACATAGCTTTGGCATCCCTAATGCCCCTTTTCAGTTTAGCTCTGGCCTCTCTATACTGTAGTTCATCACCAGAATGAAAAGCAGTATTTCTGGCTTTTAATAAAAGGCGCACTTCTCTATTTAGCCAAGGCTTGTTGTTAGAAAACACTCGTACTTGTCTTGTAGTAGCAATAACATCGATGCAGCTTTTGATATAAAACAGTACTGTCGAGGCATAAGTATCAACATTGTCCTCCTCAAACAGTGTCCAATCAGTGCTCCTAAAGCAATCTTGAAGTTGCTCAGTTGCATCCACTGGCCACACTTGTATTTCTCTAATTGATGGTCTGATTCTTTTAACAAGGGGTCTGTACGATGGAATCAAAAAAAGAGATATATGATCTGACTGTCCCAAGCTAGGCAATGGCTTCGTCTTATATCCATGCATGATGTTACAATATACCTGATCCGAGGTATTTTCCCCTCTAGTGGGACAGTCCACATACTGATAAAAGTTAGGGAGGACGGTCTTTAAATTGGCTTGATTGAAATCACCTGCTACCACCAGCACTCCATCTGGGTAGGCCTGCTGCTGTTTGCTGATAGCAGTTAACAAACAACTCAAAGCTGTGGTTGTGTTAGCATCAGGAGGTATATATATTGCTGTTATTATAACAACATTAAACTCACGAGGCAGGTAAAAGATGTACCACACACTGCTTTGGGCTTGTGTAATAAATGTGTGAACAGATCAATAAATGGAGTGAACCATCTTTGGCTCTTGTTGTCCATATGTTGACATGTGGATAAAATTTCTTGAGGTGGTGGTGCAGAATTCAGAGTTTCACCCGACTTGCCTGACCCCAAGGGTTTGGTTATGATTGCAGTCCGCCGACCATCCCAATGGGAGAAGCCGGACGGGACCCGTGTGTGCCGAGACAGGCCCTGCGTGGGATGATGGCAGGTTGGCTTCCATGGAGAGAGAGAACGACAAGTTCCTGGGGAGGGATCTGCTGACCATCAATAATGTAGGAGCTGAACGTCTTCTTTTGCCTGGTCTCCTGAACTCTTTAGACCGGGAGACGAATGGAGCCCATGCAGATGGG
The DNA here is from genome assembly GCF_051106095.1 of Pogona vitticeps. NCBI lineage: Eukaryota > Metazoa > Chordata > Lepidosauria > Squamata > Agamidae > Pogona > Pogona vitticeps. The sequence goes on from NC_135783.1 coordinate 3,090,857, forward strand.
TTACAGATCCAGCATTTAACAAATAGAGACGGCCAGATACCGGCTGTCTTAACCAACCATGAAGGCATAGAATCAGAGAAATCACAAAAAAGGGAAGTTGGAATGGGGCCTACAAGGCCATCCAGTCCAACCCCCTGCTCAATGCAGGAATACGAATCAAAGCAGGTCTGCCAGGCGACGATCCACATTTTTCTTGTCCGCATGCAGCATTTTCTAGAAATGAAATGGGAAGTCGGAAGTGGGAGCGGGTGGACCCCAAATGGGTGATGCAGCTACCGCGTCATTAAGCGGAGCTCCACTAAGAGTGAAAGGCGCCGGTTTATTTCAGCCGGAACTGGCCTCATTTCACAGGTTGCAAGTTTGCTGGTTTTTCTTTCATGGCTGGTCATCAGGAGGTAAACGCGGCCTTCATTGGCACCTCTGCTGGGTCTGGCAAGACATTTTAAAGGATTTAGCGGCCTGGGAGGGAAACTTTAGAGCAAGGGATTTTGTTTTCATGTGTGGGTTGAGCAAGAGGCTGCAAAAAAGTACTCAGGAGACAATGGAGTGAAAAGCGCTAGACGGGGGTCCTCACCTCTGTTCTTGAGTCATCCATCTGGAGGAAAACGTTGCATGTTCTATACCATGTTGCCCGCTCCCTGTCTCCCCTGGCTTCTCCCGTTGACCTTTTCTGTGCCCAGTCCTGCTTTTTCAATTGTTCCTGAAAGATCTTTTTTCTTTCTACCACTGTCTCAAAGGGAATTACTGAGACTGTAAGTGCCAGTGGATACGAAAAGGGGTGGACTAATCCGGGGGACGTGAGGCTATCCTCCTGTGTGAATCCTTGGCACTTCCGCTGTGCGGCTAGAGGAACTGAACCAAAAATTCAAAACTCAGCAATAGCAATCTGGCTGGCCGATGTTCTTCTCAAAATGGGGTGCCCAGAACTGGACACCTTCCTTCCTTCAGGCATGACCTGAACCAATGCAGATAAAGTAGGACAGTGACTTCCCCCGTCCCTTGTCACTGGTCCTTGGTGTGCATATCTTGTCGCCTACTCCTCCCCTCCCAGGGCTCAGGACACGCGGCTGTTTGGACAACAGCTCCCAGAATCCCCTGAAGTCTGTGGGATTCTGGAACTCTGAAACCTCCACCCTAGGAAAAAGTAACTTTCTCAAGCGCTCCCCACTTTCCCAGACATGCCCCCTCCCCTGGGTGGCTAAAATGCCGCCATTCTCTGTGACCGCAGAGGGCAAGAAAGAGGAACCGGGGAGGGCTGCCTTTCCTTGGCATCGCTTTTATTCTCACTCCTGATGCAAAATATATAATCTGATTTGCTGCTGGGTTTTCTCCCCAACCATCCGTGCGATGGGTAGAAAGCTTCGGTGCTGCCTGGAGTCCCCTGCCCTGCTTCCTTCCTCTTCCTTCTCAGAAGCAGATCCTAAAAGAGCTTGGAAAATAAATTGATGTGAGTCACAGACGCTGTTTGGACCACTGGGTGACTGCCACCCCCCTCTGCTCCTCCTGTCCCCTTGAACTGATTGGCTGCTGCCATGGAGGGATGGATGGATGGATGGATGGATGGATGGATGGATGGATGGATGGATGGATGGATGGATGGATGGATGGATGGATGGATGGATGGATGGATGGATGGATGGATGGTTTGGCTGGCTGGCTGGCTGGCTGGCTGGCTGGTTGGTTGATTCCTGGAAGCCCCCTTAACAGCCATGGGGTTTCCTGCACTCTCAGTGCCCATGTCGAAATAATTTGTTTCTGGTTCTTTTAATTTTTTTTAATATTACTGAATACTGATCCCACAGATACAGGGGGGGTGTCCAACTGTAGTATAAATAAATAAATAAATAAATAAATAAATAAATAAATAAATAAATAAATAAATAAATAAATATCCCATTCTTACTGTAAGAAGTCTGGAGACTTTGTCATGGCATGTTCAAACTCTGCTAGAGAGAGCATTTTGTCCTTGTCCAAGTCAGCTTCTTCCAGAATCTGTTAGAACACAAAACACGTGTGTTACAACTCCTCAAACCTCTACGGTGTGCACCCAAACACACACACACACACACACACACACACACAGAGAGAGAGAGAGAGAGAGAGAGAGAGAGAGAGAGAGAGAGAGAGTGTGCTTGACAGAGATCATGTCCATCCTGAGAGTAAGGACGTAACAAATCCTTGCAAATGTTCTCCTCCTTGGCCAAGAAAAAAACGGGTGTCTTAAAACACGGCGGCACTCTTTCTGAAAAGCAGCCCAGGGTTGAGAGATTTTTCATTCCCGTGCAAGTGGGGAAAGGCTTGTGATTGTGGCAACATGAGTCGCGTTAGCCTAAAGAGGAGAACCGAAGCACACCCCCTTTTAAACCCAAATCATCTTGGTTTTTTTCATAATAAAAAGCTCTAATTTTTTTTTTTAAAGGGGACCAGGGGAGATTGGAACCTCTCTCCATCCTGTCCAGCAGGGAGACATCGGTTTTGGTTTTGATGCTGTGACGACAAGGTGGGTGGGGATTTAAGGTCTGGGTTTGCCCCCTGCACCATGAGATGCTCCAGCTGAGACCAGCATTTCACGTTAGCTCTTCCAAGGAGTCCCATCCTGAGGGACGGGGTGGGGAAGGTCGAAGCCTGCAGGATCCCCTTGAGGGAGCCGGGAACTACTCAGAGACCCAGCAACTGGGGGGGGGGGAACAGTATCCGGATGACACTCATCTCTCTCTCTCTCCTTGCCTTCTAAATCTGAGGAAGCTGCATCGGCTCTACAATCAGTGTCTGGTGACAGCAATGGACTGGATAAGGGTACATGAACCGAAACTTGATTCAGAGAAGGCTCCTTTTAAGGAGAAAGGGTGGGTAAAAATATTTGAGATAAATTAAAAAAACAAGAGGTGCTCCAGGCCAAGAAACTCTGATCAACACTGCCAGTGGTGAAGGTTTCTGGGAGTTGCAGTCCAAGAACACCTAACGTTGGGAACTGCTGCTCTGTCAAAAACAGAAATTAATGCTGGGAAATCCGCCTGGGTTGCAAAGGCCACGCAGCTTCTCTGGGGATATGCAGACAGCTCAGAGCATATGAAATATTTCTAGTTAAACAGCAGTAAGAAAACCATCCGTCACTCCAGGTGCACCTCTACTTAACTGTGGAAAAATTACTTTTGGGAAACCACAATTCCAAGGGCCGCTAGCCAACATGCCCCCTGGGAATTTGTGTACGTGATTCAGAAACTAGCTTCTTCCAAGCTCCTTCCTTGGTGCGACTCAGTGTAAGGAAGGCGCATCGTGCAGATTCAGTTGGCTCACCGTCTCACCTGGGAGGGCTCACAGGGTGTCAGAAAATCTTTCCCAGTGCAGGAGAATCGGGAGCCTCCCCTGCACTCTTCCCAGGCTGGATCGCAACCACACGTGGGTTGGGTGCTCCTCTTCTTTGTCTTAGAGGTTCATGGCCCATCATCCCTCCCCTGCTGTGACCGTCCCGGGACACCCCATTGCAGCCAACCTCAGTTGTCAAGAATCTCTGGACTCTCCCCCCAAAGGAAAAGGCGGCAAGGAGGATACGCACGTGGTGAGCCAGGGATGAAATCTCCTCCTCGCTCAGACGCTTCTTGTCCACCAGCCTGCGGATGACCTTCTGGAGGTCTTCCTGATCAATGAAGCCGTCCTCGTCGAAATCTGAGGAAGCGAAGTAGAGATGAAGTGGGCCTGGGAAAGTAGAGACGGGGTGGACTGAGGGTGGCAGATCTGCAGCCGGGCGGCCAACCTTAGGCACAAGAACGGCAAGGTGGTTCTCCAGAGGGTCACCCCGAAACCGTCCTCCTGCCAGTTAACGCCTCTAAGAGAGTGAAGTCAAGTGGGCCTTAGAAAGCTTGTCAAACAACAAGGCCAGCGGAGGTGATGGCATTCCAGTTGAACTATTTAAAATCTTAAAAGATGATGCTGTTAAGGTGCTACATTCAATATGTGAGCAAATTTGGAAAACTCAACAGTGGCCGGAGGACTGGAAAAGATCAGTCTACATCCCAATCCCAAAGAAGGGCAGTGCCAAAGAATGCTCCAACTACCGTACAATTGCTCTGCAGCTCCAAGATTATTATTATTATTATTATTACATAGAGGGGAGCAGTATACCATATATCCGGAAAGCATATTCAATCTTCAGGCTGGGGCATGCCAGGTCACTGAAGACGGAGGCCATCCCAAGGACGTCCTCAAAGGTGAAGTAGCCGTCCGTGGAGAATACCTGGCAGATTCTGTCCCGGAACGGATTCACCTGTATGAAAACAGTAGGGCCAGTAAAGGTCACTCCTGGGAGTCTCATGTCCACCACAAGAGGGCTGAAGAAAGTTTTAATGTGTTGATTTATGGTGTGAAAGTCACTTTCTAAAATCAGTTCTTTAATTAAGTCCTTAAAATTTTAAATTGACTTTTATAAAAACTAGAAGAGTAAACCTAGAATGAGTAATGCCCATCATTGCTGAGAAATAATGTTTGTGTTTCCTGCTGGAAATGGTTGTTTTTTAATGTGCCGTCGATTCGCCCCCAACTTATGGCGACCCCATGAATCCGTGGTCTCCGAGATGTCCTGTCTTCAGCAGCCTTGCTTGGTTCTTGTAGAATCAAGAACCCGTGGCTTCCTTTTTGGGGGTCAGTCCATCTTGTATTGGGCCTTCCTCTTTTCCTGCTGCCTTTCCCCTTTCCCACCATAATAGTCTTTGCCACAAATAATCCTGCCTTCTCAGAATGTGTCCAAAGTAGGACAGCTAAATTCAGAGAAGGCAGCAGTTGGGACTTTCGGCACCAGCTGCTGTTCGCTTTCGAGGCTCTCCCCCGTTCTCCAGGGAGAGAAAGGGCCGGATCCACCCTTAGATTCTCACACAGACAAGGGCCATGGATGGGCCGCTGGCCAACCGCTGTTCCTTACGTGCCACAACGCGGCCCATCTATGAATCGGGAAGCAGATGACATCTAAAGGATGAAAACACTCCAAGGCTGGCTCGAGACATTTTATGGCCTGAGGCCACCTCCAGCCTTGGGAACATGACTTTTGGGGACTACATATCCCAGAATTCCCTAAGCCTCACTTGGGAGTTCTGGGCATTGTAGTTAAAAAAGAAACTCCACCCTATGCCCGAGCTCAAGGCAAGCCGATCAGGACGGGGAACCATCCCTAGAAGAGAGTCACAGAGTTGTGGAGCTGGAAGAGGTTTCAGGGAAGCCATCTAATCTAACCCCTTGCTGATAAAGGGAATCCACAGCAAAAAAGCCCTTCATTTGATAAAGAAGAATGCCATTTTTGGGGCAAGGGTACATGTTTTGGTTTTTTTCAAAAATGCATCCTGACCACAGAAACAGAAGATTTAAAACAATCCCCAAAGGTGGACGGGTGTGCACCCCAGGTTTTGCTGTGGCTAACTGGTGGCTCATCGGTGAGGTGTCACGATGTGTCTCAGTCACCTGCCCAGGTGTGGCCCTGATGGAGCAAGCGAGGTGTAACCCTCTTCCGTTCGGTAGGGCTGCTTGCTTACTCAGATACATATTGATGACCTCTGCAAAGACAATTTCACCAAATGAGCCCTTTCTGATTCACAATACAGTGGTGCCTCGCTTAATGAGCGCACCGTTTAACGACGAATCCACACAGCGACGCATTTTTCGTGATCGCTAATGCGATCGCATTGCAATGTTTTAATAGGCAAAACATCGCATTGCGATGTTTTGGGAACAGCTGATCGGCGGTTCCAAAATGGCCGCCGGGTGCAGAAAATGGCCGCCGGCAGCGTTTTCATGCCCTGCCCTCGCTTACCAGGCGGTGAAAATGGCGGCTGGATGGAGAATTCCCCACATAGCGGTGAGTTTTTCCCCAATAGGAATGCATTAAACAGAGTTTAATGCGTTCTTATGGGTTTCCCCACGCATAGCGACGAATCCAGATAGCGACGTTAATCCTGGAATGGATTAACGTCGCTATGCGGGGCACCACTGTATTATAACGGACAACATGAGCCACAACATAGCCACAACAAAATTTGTACATTTGTGCACCCAAGACTTTGGCAACGGCGCCGACACAGATGTTGCTTGCAGAAGGGCAAAATTCAAGTGCCTTTTTGAAATCCAAGCCACCTTCCTCAACTGGGCTAGGTGTCCAATACCTAGAAGAATCACATCTTAAAAACCCTAAAATAAAATATCAGTTCAATTGTATGCAATTCAAACTTTCTCTATGTGGATTCAATATCCCTCCAACATGAACACATAGGAATCATCCCTAGACCAATGCTGGCAAGGGCCTTTAGTACTCCAAGTGAGAACAGCAGCTCCAGCCTCTTCAGCTCTCCCACTTGTTCTGATTCACACCTCTTACTCACAGCCTTGCTCCTTCTTAGTCCCGCCACCCCCGTTTCAGTCTGAATCAATATTTCACAGAGTTTGCAGAGACATGTCCTGGTTATCTCATCAATTGATTGTCATTAGCCACAGTGTGCTATGCAGACACGATGCAAACGGCAGCAAGATTTCACCCATGCAGGAAGCTGGCCTTCGGACAGAATCATCCTGCATCCCCTGCCCAGCCTGAGGATGGGTGGCCACCTGCGGTCCTGTTCTTCCACCACAAGGTGGCACTGAAGGATCGGTCTTGCTGCTTAACATATTCTCCCCACCCCACCCCGCCACAACACAAACTTTCTCTAAAGAAGATTAAATTTCCACTCCAGGTAATGGGTAGATTCAAAATGCAATAGAAAGGGCATCCTCCGTTAACGCAATGCTTATCCGTCATTTGGGGGTCCACCATCATTTGGGGGTCTTTTATTTATTCAGTAAACAGTTCAAAAGCGCACGGAGGGAGGGGACCTCTAAGAGAATCCTTTCCTGACGTAGCATTTTCCAGCTTTGCTGAACTACAGTTCCCATCATCGGGGGGAGTTGTAGCCCAGTGTGCTTGGAGAGGGCCCATTTTGGGAGAAACTGATTCACCCTACTAAAGGATGGCTCCTTGGATGATCAGGATGCAGAAAAGGACCTTCTCCGTTTTGATGCCCTTACGGGAGAGGTGGTGGAAAAAACGAGGACAAGATTTATTCCTTTAAGGGACCACACTGAAGAATGAGGAGGTGCGGCTGCTGCATGGTGGGGGGGGGGGTTGGACTGGATGGCCTCAGTGGTCCCTTCCAACCTGATGACTCTAAGAGGTATTGCCAGGCTTAAAAAGGGGAGGCTAATATGTGATAGGATGCTTGTTGGGAGCTGTCCCTGGCGCTGTGGGTTCTGCTCCTGGATCTGGAAAGACCCTCTCCTGCTTTGAACTACTTTGTGTTCCCAATTCTTGCTCAAACATGCCCGAATCCATCTTGTGTCGTCACCGTCCATCCCTTCCTTCTTCTGTAGGTTGCACACCGGGTGGAGGGTTAAGAATCCGGCCCCTTTGGCTGAACTCTCCTGACCCACCAAAGGTGCAAAGTCCTAAGGCTGTCTCTTTTTTGTGTGTGTGTGTTTGTGTGTGTGGAAACAAAGTGCTCCGATTGTCACATTTTCCTGACAAGAAGGAAGCGACTGGGGATTTACACCTTTCAGGAAGCAGGGGATCACCGGAGACCTGGACATGGCCCCCCACCCACCCTCAAGCCATCGCAGGACTCCCCGGCGGAAGACTCCGATGCTTCGGAAAAGAGAGCTCAGGATCCGTTTCGGCCCAGAAGACCCGGGACGCCAGTCTCTTCCTTGCTTTTGAATGTCACCGTGGTATTTTGCAAATGAGTTATGTTCTTAAAATATAAAATAAAATAAAAGCCCGTCCTCTCGTCTGTGTTTGTTGATGTGGCTGTCAGGGTCAGAAGCTCAACAACAGCCCCTCTGGAGCAACACCAGCAAATCCGGGAAGGGGCTTGCCGGGCAAAGCCAGGAACAAGCTTTGCGGAGGGGGGGTCCCTCAAGGAAGGGGGGGAATGGAGCCTGCACATCTTAACAAGGGGGCTCTTTCGGTCCTTCTCTGTACCCCCCCCCCTCACCCCAGTCCCACCCAGCTGAAGGAAAGGAAGGGAGAAAAATCCCCAGGTAGAAAACAGGGCGGTTGCACCTTTAAATCCTGGCTCTAAAGGTGGGCTGCTATTTCGTGGATTTTTTTTAAAGCCCGAGGAACCTATCTGATTAATAAAGTATCAATTTATTAATAATTAAATTTAGGGTGGGAGGAAATGCCATCTGTAATAGCTTTCCCTTCCAACTAATCTAGGCAATGAAATATTTCTTCTTATGCCAAGAAGGCCGTCACTCTTAAAAAGTATTCATAACCTTTACAATCGCTTTTAAATTGTTTTATTGTTATTGTTGTTGCTGTTTTATTATTATTATTATTATTATTATTATTATTATTATTATTATTATTATTATTATTATTATTATTATTATTATTATTATTATTATTATTATTGCATGCTGTCAACCAAAACACCAGTACCTTCAGAACATGGCCAAGAAGCCCGGAAAACCTACAACAACCGAAAAAACTGGTTCTCCAATGGAAGTGGACTTTGATTCCCCCCCCCCCCCAGATTTTGTACTCTGAGGGAGAGACAGAGAGACAGAGAGAGAGAGAGAGAGATTGGACCCACAGGATTTGAAGCAGACAATCAGCTCTTCCACCTCCCCTTCCTTTCTGTCCAGACGTTGTGGCTCATTTCCAAACCTGGGACTGCTTTTCAGGGCGATGCCCTTTTGTCGACGTGCCCCATAGAAAGGCCACCCTGACCGTTCCCACCAAGCGAAACATTCAAGACGGTTCTACTCCTGGTCTTGTACAGCAATAAGGACCTGGGAATATGAAAACCAGCTGCATTTCCTTCTCACCGTGGCCAGGATCCTGTTCAGGAAATGCAGAGAGGAGCATGCCAGTAGCAGAGCGCTCTGCAGGACCTCCGGCGTCTGGCGACTCAGGCCAGGGAAGGCCCCCATGGAAAGCAATAGGGCCTCTGGGTGAGCAACGAGGTAGTGGAAGCCCCTCGGGCAAAGAAAATGACAGCCACTAGCAGGACACGCGGCTGCATGCACCGTCAAAACAAAGCCAGAGCCATGGCTTGGGGGTCTTCCGATTTAATCCTTCCTCTTGTTATTACAGAAACGTGGGTCCCCCTGATGCTCGAAATTCACAAAGCAGCCCAACGATGTTGCAGGATTAATGAATCCCTTTCGGAGGGGAAGAAGGGGACCCAGCCACCCCCCCAGAACAACAGCTCCACTGTTGCAAGGGGAGATGCGGCACCATCTATGAGCAAGGCCGTGACCCTCCGTTATGCTGTCAAGAATTCCGGAAGTCTCGATTCCCCATCATTGCAATTGCTGGATTTCTAAATAAGGCTGCTGTGGTGCTTGTTTGGGCCTCTGCTGAGAGTCCCCGCTGCCAGAGGCTCCTCCAGCACCACCGTTCAAAAGCATCAATTCTTCGGCGGTCAGCTTTCTTTATGGTCCACTTCCCGCTTCCATACATCACTACTGGAAAAACCATAGTTTTGACTATTTGGATTTTTGTTGGCAAGGTGATGTCTCTGCTTTTTAAGATGCTGTCAAGATTTGTCATTGCTTTCCTCCCAAGAAGCAGGCGTCTTTTAATTTCGTGGCTGCTGTCCCCATCTGCAGTGATCATGGAGCCCAAGAAAGTAAAATCTGTCACTGCCTCCATATCTTCCTCTTCTATTTCCCAGGAAGCTTGGAAGTAATTGGTGAGAAGTAATGCCATTATCTGCAACTAGTTAATTTTTGGTGACAAGTCATGCAACTCCCTAATTACCTTCTAAAGTTACTTTCATTTTTTTAAAAGGCATTTTCATAGACTTTTCTGTGCCCTTTAACATCTACATGAAACGGCTGGTCCAGAATTTGGGGGTTCAGTATCACCAGGATGCAGAGGAGAACCAGCACTTTCTGTCCTCACCATCTGAATCTGTTTTAGCGCTAGATCCGTGTCTGGTGTCAGCCATGGAATGGATGAGGGAAGAATAAACCCAAACGTCATCCAGACAAGACGGAGGCGCTCCTGGTCAGTCCAAAGGCAGGTCAGGGAACACGGATGCAGCTGGTCCTGGCTGGGGTTGTCCTGCCCCTTGAAAACACAGGGGTGCAGCTTCCGGGGTGGCCCTGGATTCGTCTCTGAGCCTGGATGCCCAGGTTTGGGCAGTGCGACAGCTGTGCCCATCCCCTGATCTGACCATGGGTGGCACCTGCCTTAGTTACATCCCAGCTGAATTACTGCAACACGGATTACATGGGGCTGCCTCTGCTGCGTCTGAAAACATCAGCGGGTCCATCCTGCAGCAGCCAAATGGCTCGCTAGGGGTTAGGTTGGGCAGGATACCGGTTCCGGGTGGGGTGCATAGTTTTTTTGGGGTGGTATTCCTAGACTCATCTTTGCCATTGGAGGTTTAAGGGAATTCAGTGGTTTGGAGCGCCGGCCACCACCACCAGCAACAACAGCCATTCCTGGACCAGGATCATCTGGCCACAGTAGCCCATCCCCCGCTAACTTCCCAGTTAGACTACCACGGTGCACTCTATGCAGGGCTACCCTTGAAGATGACATCTACGCTGCAGAATGCAGCAGCGAGACTGCTAACAGGAACATCCTTCAGAACCCACCTGACACCCCCAGTCAGAAGGATTTGCACTGGCTGCCGATAGGCTTCCGGACAGAGTTCAAGATGTGGGTGATGATATACAAAGCCCAAAATGGTTTGAGACCTGGATTTTGATGGAGCCCTTCTCCCTGTTTAAACCTGTCCGGTCGCTAAGATCTTCGGGGGGGGGGGGCTCTTCAGAGAACAGGGCCTTACGTGGAAGGACAGGGTTAGGGTTTTTTTTTTCTGCTGCAGCATCCCGAATGTGGAACGCCCTCCCCTAGGAGGTCTGATTGGCGCCAACCTTGGCATCATTTCAGCACCAAGTCAAGACATACTCATTAATTAGGGCTTCTGAAGGTTGAAGATCGTGACCTGCACACGTTGTAGTATCATGGTTTTAAGGTTTTAAATGTCTGAAATCTTTTATTTTTTTTAAAAAAGGGTTGGTTTTAAATTGTTTTAAGTATCTTATGTTTTAAAACTGTTTTATAACTCACCTGAACTCCTGCAATATGGGGCATGCAATAAATGTATTAAATAAAGAAATAAACCTGTTTCATGCGCCGGTTGTGTTGTCTGAAGAGCTAACACTTGAGCTCCCCTAATTAATATTAAATGTTGCCTCGTGCCCTCCCTTCTATGCAAATAACACTGATTTAATGTGTAAAAAAAATTTAAACCCACTCGCTCTAATCTAAAATGACAGTGAGGCTAAATATATTTATTTCTTGGGTTTTAATTAAACCCTCCAGTGCGTGGGTCTTTAAATAGGATTTCGATGGGCTGGCTGCGCTTTCTTGCAGAGGGGGGGGGAGGCACATTGTGTCCCAGGGTGTGTGATTAATGCTGCTCGCCTGTTGTGTTAACAGCTCTTCCCAGAGCTAGTGAGTTTTTTTTAAAATCGCTCCCAGAATATTCCAAGCGGCATGGTGCGTGTGTGCACGTGCAAATCTGGAAACGGCAGTAGAAAAATAAGATTTCTAGGCTTAGGAGCTCATGAGCCTTGCAAGAAGGAATGTCCCCCGGATTGTGTGGGATGGCATTCCTACTCAAAAGTTCAGCTGCGTTTCCTGCCTTCTCCGGTGCGCCGAGTACCTGCAGGAGGTCCAGCTGCCGTCACATGAGAAATCTGGTCCAGATGATGGAGATATGGTCTCTTTCTCTCCTGTACAGTGAGAACCAACAGCTGCAACAGTCCCTAACCTTCACCCCTAGCTGTATTGGCCGGGATTTCTGGGAGCTGTAGTTCAGCTGGGGACCCATGGTTGGGATGCAGGACTCTCAAGAGACAAAGCTGAGAAGAGGGAGGTGAGCACCTCAGCGGAGCTGTAGGCCCTGATGGTGGCACTCTAGGGTTGACACAAGAGTTGAGTTTCTCTATGGCCCACCGGAGCATCCCAGACTCTATAGAGCTGTCCAGAGTGCTAAATGCACCATAAACTTCCACATGCGGAAAACACAAGGCTTGGCTTTGCCTTGCCTTCCATGGATCTCAACTGTTTCCTATTTTGGGGCTGGAAGACCTTTGACTACAGAAGAATCCGAGCCCTTCAGGTTAGGCAGAGAGAGGACAGCCTTTCTCTTGTTCATGTAGACACACCTTTGCTCAGAAATCGGCTTTGCTCGTTCCCTCATGAAACTGCACCTCCTTAAATTAAGGAGAGAGAGAAAGAGAGAGAGAAAAAGATCTGTCTGGAAAGGGGCATTGAAATGTTTGTATTTAAATTTTAAAATAAAGATGTGCTTAAATATGTCTTTAAAAAGTGATTTTTCGCTCAAGTACCCATTCAAAGGCTGACGTCGTGTCGCTTGGTTATAGTAAGACGCAACTAGTAGTAAGCTCGTCAAAGCAGCGAGGAGCGGGTGAGTAAACTCCGCTACACATTGCAGAGGTCCAACGGGCCTGCTCTATCAAGCGATTGTGTTGCTTTTGTCTTATCACACAAAGCAACACAATTTCATCCGAAAACATATTTTGAGACTTCTAAGCTCTTGCAATCCAGCAGCTAGTCATTGTCCCATCTGCAAGCTGAACTGAGAGGTGCAGAAGATCAGGTGAGTTCTGACATTAATTTGCAAAAGTAGAATTGGTCCCTTGTCTGTAATTCAGATCCCAAGGTAGGAGTGAGGGGAATACGGGAATATTCATGGGGGCGAACCATCTGGCTCCATGACCTTCCGGCCGTCCTCTCAGAACCAAGAGAAGGTAATTGACGGAGACGTGGGTATGACGGCCACCTGGAATTTTCCTCTTGCTCACCGTTGCCCCAGGATGGCCAGATGCTGCATGTTAATTGCAAACTTTGTATTTTCAATGTTAGGGTGCAAGAGATGGAGGGGAGGGAGAGAGGGAGTGAAAGAAAAAAGCTGGATTGAGGGAAAGAGGACTTCCAAAACAACATAGGTCTTTGGTTAGGCCATACTTACAGAGCCATGACTACAAATGCCATCTCTGCCATTAGACAAGGCAGGGCATCCAGCCACCTCAGGCAGCGGAACTGGTGTGGCAGAGAAGCGCAGAAAAGTATTCGTTACATGCGAATGCTTGTCACCACAGTGCAAACTTTTTTACTACCAAAGGGGCAAAAAAAAGGTGCTTATAGGGTTTTCTGTCTGATCTGATATCGAATGGTCTTGCCTGGCACTGTGTGTCAGGCAGCATGAAGGGAAACCATGGGCTGATTTGATCCAGGCAGCAAAATGCCTTGAGGGGCAGTCCTGTGTCTCTCACCGCTTCCCTCTCTTTGTATGAGAGACTTTTATTTAATTTATTTAAAATATTTTTACCCCACCTTTTCTCCTTAAAAAATGAGCCCAGGTAGTTGACATCATGGGAATACAATAGATAAAAGCTTAAAACAGTAAGTATACACATGCTAAGAAGGATCAAATAGATACCAACTAAAAGACAGTAAAGCAAAGCAACACCAAAACAGATTCAAAGCAGGAAAAGGCAACCCTCCATTTAAAAAACCCACTTAGTCAAGGAAAGCCTGCCCGAAGAGAAAGGTATCTGCTTGTTTGTAGAAGGACAGCTGAGATGGGGCCAGACTGGTTTCCAGTGGGAGGGAGTTCCACAGTTTAAAGGAGCAGCCACAGAGAAGGCCCTCTCCTGTGTCCTCACCAAATTCACCCGTGAAGGTGGTGGGACGGAGAGGAAGGCCTCTCCGGATGGTTAGGTGATCCCTTCAACCAGCCCTAGTTCACCCTCTAGTTTGATCTGGACATTGGGGGCTCTTTGACAGGATTTTTGGTGTGAAGACTGGGATGGACAGACATGTCCTGACCTTTGAAGACACCAGACAGATTTACCTTTGAAGGTGTGGAAAGGATTAAGACAATTCCAAACATCTAACAACAGTTTGAACTGTGGTGCTGGAGGAGGCCCTTGAGAGTCCCCTGGACTGCAAGGAGATTAGACCTATCCGTTCAGAAGGAAATCAACCCTGAGTGCTCACTGGATTGAGTCGGACACAACTTAATGACTAAACAACAACAATAGTATAAAATCTTGCCATCGCGTTTTGGGAATAAGAGGTTTGAATCTCAGAAAGAGCAGGAGTGCTGAAGGGGGTAGAGCTGCTGTCGCCAGTTGGACGGCTAAGGCCCTTGCCCTTTGGTCTCGGTATAATTCCTAGATCTTTGTGCTGGATGTATGAATCCACCTAGCGAATTCATGATCTGGATACCATTTTATTTCAGGGCTTTGAAGAGCCTCCTGCGTTATGGAAACGCAAACCCAGTTGAGGAAAGTGTCTTGGAGTTTTGTCCGGCTTTGAGACACTTGACCTTTGCCAGTTTGACAAGCCTCTTCTGGAGGGGTCCTGTCGCCGAGGGCTTGGGTGCACACATGGTGGCATATGGTCGTTGTTATCATTGTTCATGTTTTCTGTTATATGAGTGCAATATTTATTTGTTTGTTTATTTTATTAGATTTGTACCCCACCCATCTAGACCAATGGTCTACTTCTGGACAGCAAGATAAGCAGAAACTTATATTTTTGTGAAATTTGTGTTTGCAAGATTCATCCCTAATAGGCAAATAGACCCATGGAATTTAAAAGGGTTGCGCAGGAGCGGCCCGGCCAGGGTGCCAGCCCCTCCCGTACATGCAACGCCAGGAAACAGCTGTAAATGGAACCTGCCAGAGATCTCTCACCTGCACAGGGTGGTTCATGGACTCTGTGGTGCAGATCAGGCAGAGAGAGCGCAAAACCCTCTCGTTCAGCTGGCGGTGGTCCATCCGGGCTTACCTTGAGTTGCGGCCAGGTACACACCTGCTCTGAGGTCAGTTTCTCCTGCTTGCAATCCTTCCCTTGGGGGCATGAGCTACAGAAAGCATCGTAGATGCTGGGAGGGAAAGGGGAAAGAAAGAGCAAATGGTCATCTGGGATCAGCTTTGAGGACTGTGTCACATTTTCAATCCTACCAGGGAAGCTACCCGGCTTTCCACGGGGCTGGAAAAGACACCGCAGATTTCCAGCAAAAACGGCACAGCGGTCCCATTGCACCCCGTCGTGACAGGCGCGCCTTCCTTTAGTAGAACTATCCGGAAAGCACGTTGGCTCTCTGGGCTCAGAAGGAGGAAAATGCTCCGGGCAGGTCCTCCACGCTTGATTCCCAGGAGAGTCAAGAAGAAGCTCAGCTGAGTCGATTTTAGGAGACCCGGGAAGAAGAAGCAGGCTATGACCAGCAGAACCCACGGCTCGCATATGTATTTTGTGAACATTTTCCACGAAAACCTCCTGGAGACGAGAATTCAAAGGTCTGCTTTCTTTGGGAGAAGGGTGAGGTGCCGGTTCCTCCCTCTTCAAGTTCAGGGTGGACTTAGGCTCCATCAGCCCTCCTAAGCAGATAATTTAGAATTACTTTACAGTTACAGTGGTGCCTCGCTTGACGATGTTAATTCGTTCCAGCGAAATTGCTGTAGAGTGAAAACGTTGTCAAGTGAAATAAAAAAGCCCATTGAAACGCATTGAAAACCTTTTAATGTGTTCCAATGGGCTGAATACCTGCTTGTCCAGCGAAGATCCTCCATACGGCAGCCATTTTCCGATGCCTGTTAAGCGAAAATTAAGTCCTAAAAACAGCGGGGGGCCATTTTCTTCAGCCGGCGGCCATTTTGAAACCCAATGATCAGCTGTTTGCTGATCGTCACAAAGCGAAAAATCGGTTCCTGAAGCAGGGAACCGATCATCATAAAGCATTTTTCCCATTGAAACATCGTTTTGCGATCGCAAAAACCTAGTCAAGCGGATTCGTCATAGAGCAGGGTAATCATCCAGCGGGGCACGGCTGTACTTCATAACCGGATGGGGAGGAGGGGGTTAGATGGGTCATGATGACACCAGTCAGTGGAGTTCATATTTTTGTAATAAAATCCAGAGCCTGGAAGAACCGTCGGATCGTTGCCCAGGTAAGCTTGCAATTAGTCTACTGCAGTCTGCTCTCTATGGGACAGCCCTTGCCCCTGCTCCAGAAGCTGATTTTAAAGCAGAAAGCAACAACTCAGGTCCTCCCGGGAGCCCCACATTATGCTTATTTGTCTGTTTAAGGAAGTCCTGGCTGCCTGATAAGGACCTCCACTGAATTTTCCCCTTCTATTGCTTGTTGGAACGTTGCTTTAATAGCAACTGTACTGAACCGTTGTTTTTAAAACCAGATGCAGTATTTTTTAAAGCTGCGCCTGTTTTTAAAAATGTTGTAAGCTGCTTTGAGTCGATCGAGGTGAAAGATAAATGAAAATGATTTAGAGAACTGTTTAAGTAGCTATGACTACAAAGGCATCTGTAAAAGAAAGAAAAAATTGGTACTGTTTTTGTCCTCTACTGTATTCCTATTTCTAAGACGAACGACGTGGCAGATGGTACAGAATCACGCCGTTATGTGTCAACATTGCAAATGAAGAAATAAATAAAGGGCCACAGACTGTGCAAAAGAAAAAGGAAATCAGACGTGGACTTACCGAAGGATTTCCTCCTTGGTGAGAAAGGTCAGCACCTGGAGCAAAACCAGAGAGATGTCATGCTACCTGATAAGGTGCCCAGCTTCGCCCACATGGGAGGTCCCGAAGCAGTCAAACAGGCAGAAAAGGAGTGTCAGCTCAGCAGCGAAGGTGTGGATGGAAAGACATGTTATTTGCTAATATTGAAAATCTGAAGCAGATTCTCCGTCCAATTGCTGTGCTAAGGGCGGATCCTGGTGGCATCTCTGCCAGTTTGAACTGGCTTGGCTGATGGGTATGGGTGCACGGATGGGCCGCGTTTTTAAAGTAACTGCCTCCTGGTACATTTTGGAAAGCCGTAAACATGCTTTCTTTTCTGACTGTTGACTGGTCATTTTCTGTTTGTTAAACTGGACGTTTCCTGTCTTAACAAGGTGATCCCTGCTGATGGTTTCAAAACATGATACTGTATTTAAAGTTAAGTGATTAACGAACAGCTGCCTAAAATCATGAGCAGGTGGGGAAAAATCCTGTCTCAAAGTAGAATCTGCAGATGTTCTGGAGAATTGCAGGAAACCGTTCTGTATTATTCGCCTGGGCCTCTGCTTTTGGAGGCCAGAGATCCACCGCCATGACCAGCAGCCACCAACACCCATTTCCATTACATGTTCTCACGCTACAAGCCAGATCATCTTAGCTGTACAGGGGGAAGCCAGCTCAGTCCTACAGCTCGGAAGCATTAGGGACTTAGAGTAGAACCCCCTTATCCTCGAGATCAGTGTCTGCTGATGCACTTATCCATGGTATGAAAACAATAAATACCATATATTAAAAATCCTAGAAACATATATTTCTAAAGGTGAAGTTATCAGAACCGGCCACTACAGGGAGGCAGAGATCAGGCTATGTATAGTATTTGCCAGATTCCACATTTTTCAGCACCTGTGGGGTGGGGGGCTTAGAACCGATCCCTGCGGACATGGGGGTCCTTCTGTATATCCCTTAGAAAGAGTTGTGGTTCCCTCTCAGAGGCTGCAATTACATTGGTCAAATACAGTGGTGCTTTGCATAGCGACGTTAATCCATGCAGCAAAAATCGCTGCAAAGCGATTTCGTCGCCATGCGATTTTAAAAAGCTCATAGAAACACATTAAACAGGTTTTAATGCGTTATGGGCTTAAAACTCACCTTAAAGCGAAGATCCTCCATATGGAGGCCATTTTCGCTGCCCGGTAAGCGAGGAATCCATCCCTAAACCCAGTGGGCGGCCATTTTTTTTAACCCGGCGGCCATTTTGGAACCGACAATCAGCTGTTAGAAAATCATCGCTTTGCGATGACCGGTAAGCGAAACAGGGAACCGATCATCTCAAAGCGAAACAAACGCATAGGAAACATCGCAATGCAATTGCTTTTGCGATTGCAAAGTTTGTCACTATGTGGTTTCATCGCTAAACGGAGCGCCCGTTAAGCAAGGCATCACTGTACTGTGGGATTCGCTCCACTTATAAAACAGGTGGATTCGAAATATTTTTGAACTGACCGCCTGATGCAAAAGCTGATTCAAATCAGTCCGGCCCTTTTTTGTCCCCAAGCAAAATACTTACACTTTTCCAAACTGGATCTATTCAAATGGGGTCCCAGTGGGACCAGAGGATGGAAGGATTGGCAGAGGGCAGGACAAGAGAAAGGAAGGAAGGAAGGAAGGAAGGAAGGAAGGAAGGAAGGAAGGAAGGAAGGAAGGAAGGAAGGAAGGAAGGAAGGAAGGAAGGAAGGAAGGAAAGGGGGTGGTGGGTTGGAATGCAGCTCACACGGCATCCAGTATGAATGATGAACTCTTGAATAAGTCCACAGCCCCTGTGGAAGTTCTGGCTATGACTTCATATGCTGTGCAGGCTGCGGAAGAATGCAAGCCCGTTTTTGGGTCAGGAGTGCAGGCAAGATTGCTCCTGCCATTCGGAGGGCTGTACCCAAAGGTGTCTCTCCGGGATAATTATTGTAAGCCGCCCAGAGACCTCTGGGTAGAGTGGGCGGCATATAAATTAAATAAATAAATAAATAAATAAATAAATAAATAAATAAATAAATAAATAAATAAATAAAAAAAATAAAATAAAATAAAATAAAATAAAATAAAATAAAATAAAATAATAATAATAATAATAATAATAATAATAATAATAATAATAATAATAATAATAATAATAATAATAATAATAATAATAATAATAATAATAATAATAATAATAAGAGAGACGAAGAGGATGACGACCAAAATGTGACTTCGTGGGGGGGGGAATTCCTCCTCCTCACCTGATACTCTTCCAACTCTGCGGTCGTGAGGGAGAGGCTTGCACACTGTCCCATGTCTCTTGCCCGGAATGTTCAATGGCCGGAAGAAGAAGAAAAAAAGCATGGAACCAAGCCTTTGGTCACCCTTGGCGACCAGGGACACACCCCTCGGACAGCAAGGGCACGCGGTTGCTTTCAAGAACGGCGGGTGTCCCGCATCTCCTGGTCACCCACAGTCTCTCAGCCACTAATCCTACCTTTTGGGTTGCCTCTCAGGTGCCCTCAAAAGAAGAACAATAAAAGGAGTGTGTGTGTTTAGTTGTTTAGTCATGTCCGACTCTTCGTGACCCCATGGACCAGAGCACGCCAGGCCCTCCTGTCTTCTACTGCCTCCTGGAGTTGGGTCAAATTCATGTTGGTCGCTTCGATGACACTGTCCAGCCATTTCGTCCTCGGTCGTCCCCTTCTCCTCTTGCCATCACACCTTCCTAACATCAAGGTTTTTTCCAAGGACTCTTTTCTTCTCATGAGATGGCCAAAGTACTGGAGCCTCAGCTTCAGGATCTGTCCTTCCAGTGAGCATTCAGGGTTGATTTCCTTTAGAACTGATAGGTTTGTTCTCCTTGCAGTCCAGGGGATTCTCAAGAGCCTCCTCCAGCACCACAATTCAAAGGCATCAATTCTTCGGCGGTCTGCTTTCTTTATGGTCCAGCTCTCACTTCCATACATCATGACAGGAAAAACCATAGCTTTGACTATGGAGTGCCCTCGTTTATGTACAACAGCGCCTGTTGGATCATTTTTTAAAATAATAATTCCTTTCGGTCAAGCCTGTTCTGACTTTGTGCTGCAGGTGCAAAGCTAAAGATAATAAGTGCATCAGCCGCCTAGAGTGGTCCATCGGTCCAGATAGGCGGGGTATAAATAAATAAATAAATAAATAAATAAATAAATAAATAAATAAATAAATAAATAAATAAATAAAGATGATTTTTAGTATTTAAAGAACATTCCAGTGCATCTTGCTCCGGTAGGGAAGACAGTGGCCTAATAGCCTGCATTCCAGCTGCTGGGTTTGTTTCCAAGCGGCTGCTCAGAGTGATTGATGGGCAACCTCCAGGTCCTCAATCATCCTCTTCCTTACCGTTCTCAGCTCCCTCTGTGACTGGGACAATCCTTTCACTCTACCCTGCAGGGTTGTTGTAAGAATGCTTTCACATTAGAATTTATTGGCCAGATTGACACTGTTGTTACGTAGAATCCTGTAGATCACGAAAGGGAATCGCCACGAATAAACGGGTGGCCGTTTGCCTTCCCTACCCTGTGCCAAGTCATGCGACAGGGAAGCAGCCATCCGTGCCGGCGGGAGTTGGTTAAGGAAGCAATTTGCCACCATGGATTATGCACAGAGGCTTTAACGACGGGGTGAATCCCCAATAGGATTCTGACTCCTGCGCTTTTTTCTGGTGGATCTGTTTTGAAAATGTATGTTGTAAGCCACTGTGTGGCCTGACTTGGAGAAAGGGTGCCATGTAAAACAAAGAAATGAACAAATGAGTGAACGAGTAAGCGAACAGATGAACGAATGAATGAACGAACGAACAAATGGGGAATGACAGTATCTGTCTTCCTGATTTGTTGGAATAAAATCCTCACTATTTCCCATATCGAGGGGTAATGTGACTTGTAGTCCCACACATCCGGAAGGCACCCAGTAGGGAAATGCTCGTGGATCCGGGCTGTCACATTATTTACTCGACCAGCCCCAGGTTTGTCATTGATCTCGTTTTTCTTTCTCATTGATCTCCTCTCCAAACATGTCAGCTGAGAGTTGATTTATTACTCACTCCCATGATGGCATAGGTGGCCCATGGGTTTTGTTTGAAGGGTGGAAAAGCAGAGGAGAGGAGCTGGCCATGCACGGTTTTTTTTTTCAAGCTTGGAACAGTTACTTTTTTGGCCTTTTTTGGTTGGAACAGTTATTTTTTTTGGTTCCACTGCCCGCTAGCCTCCTGTCCAGGGATCCTGGGTGTAGTGATTCCCCCCCCCCTTTCCCGTCCCCTGGTAACTCTTCGGAGCTCTGCTTTCATGTCCTTTCTAAAGCTTCGATCTGGTTGCGTACTTTGCATGCACAATTCTTTTTTACACAAGCTGTTCCCTGGGTGGCGTTTGTGAAAAGCTGGACTATTAATCATAAATTACAGGTGAACTTGATGGGCCTGCCCAACCAACTACGGCGCTACCGTTCCCGAGCGATACTCCACAATCAGTTCACCTCTTTAGTTTCTGGATGGCACACATAACCTCTGAACCACACTGACACGGGTCCCTCTAGCTCCCCACGGTCAGTCGGTCAGTCGTAGGCAGAAGGAAGCATCTCAACTCCTGCCCGACGTGGGCCTGATCCTACCTGGGACTGAACGGGCACCGGAGTAAGCCTCTCCCACTGCGTTCCAACCCCTCTTTTATTTTGTGGATGCGTTTGGAAGACTTTCAAAAACCCTGTCTTTCCCAAAGATTTGCAGGGGACTGAGGGGGAAGGCAGCACTCTCTGGGCATTTTACAATTTAATTATGCAGGCGACGCATTGCCCCCCACCCAGTGAGTCGAGTGCTCATTTACTGACCTCAGAGGGATGGAAGTCGGGGTGAACCTCAAGCCAGCTACCTGGGATTGAACCTGATTCGGGAGCAGAGTTTTGGCTGCAGTCCTGCAGTCTAACCTCCGCACCAGGAGGCAACAGAACTAGAGTGATGTAGGAGATCTCACCTCAATAACACAGTTTTGTCTGGAGGTAAACCTGGTAAACGACAAAGTCCCATTACACCTGACCACTGCGGTTCATGTGCCTGGAGCTGATGGGAGGTAGGGAGTTTGGTAACATCAGGAGGCTACAATTTTGCAAAAAGTGGTATAAATCATTTCCAAATAAATATGTTCAGTCACTATAAAGATCAGTAGAGGGCATGATTGCTTCAGTGAGTAAAGAAAACATTCATGCTATTGCAAACTATTAATGAGTTCAACTGCAGTCCTGCAGCCAAGCCTCTGCTCACCACCTGAGTTCAATCTAGGCCCCAGGTAGCCAGCTCAAGGTTGACTCTGCCTTCCATCCTTCAGAGATCAGTAAACTGAGTACCCTGCAAGGGTGGGGGGAGAGAATGGGTAGCCTGCATAATTCAATTGTAATCCCCCCAGAGAGTGCTTTAAGTGCTATGGGGTAGTATAAAAGCAGCACCCTTTAACGATATAGGACAACATCCCCTAGAACAGGCTGCAGTGACCCTCTGGCAGGCCACCTCCCATGATCATTTATCGTTTGCAATAGAGGCTGGGGATTCTGGAGGTTGTAGTCCAAAAAGCTATCATTCCAAAGGCTCGCTAAAGTGCCACCACAGCCCTAGAAGCTCCCAGCCAGCCCTCAGCTCTGTGCATTTCTGGCAGAGCAAGCTAAAAAAAACCCTTCAAGACTAGATTTGCAGCCAGCAAATGGAGACGAGGCAGGGCAGGGCCCTCTTAAAAGCAAAATGAAAACACAGATTCTAAAAGAAGGCGAGTTAACGATCTCCACCTTTGGAGCCTAAGATCCACGATGCCACCGCCATGGAAGAAAAAGGAAGTAATGCTTTCCTGCGTTCCAATAAAATCCCTGCAATAAAAGCACCAGCCCAGGATGCCAAGGGGTCATTTAGAAGGGCTCTCTTGTTCTTGCTCTGATGTGCTATGTTTCTAATTGCAGGGATTTTTTTTTCTTCCAGAATCAGCCGTTTTTCATTCACCCTCGATAACTGAAGCAGCACCGTCCGGTTTCCCACCTTTTTGCCGACAGCGCAGACTTAACCTGCGCAGCGAAGGGGGCAGTGAGGAAAAAAAATTCAGCACTGAAAAAAAGAGGAATAAACGCTTTCTCCTATCCTGCAGAAACGTCTGTTATGCCCGAGGTATTTAGAAAACCTTAAACTGTTAATCAGAAGCAAGCGGACACGGCCTTTTCAAGGAAGCATCTCTCGGACAAAGCAAGAGCATTCAAAACCTGGGGGGGGGGGATGCCAAAACGGGCACACGTTTTCTCATCAGAAAACATCCAAATGAGAAAAGCACAATGCGAGGCTTCACAAGTTATCAGAAAGGACCATACCCGAAGACAGGGTTTGCCGCACGTATTGTACTACCGATTTGCAAAACGTAAGATGTAAAATTTTGGTGCCAAAGTTCTATTCCCGTCAGTAAATATTGAGTTCCGTCACTTCTCCACGCAGCTGCCCCTGACCTGAAATTTCAGAGCGCAATGCCAAGTTCTGCGCCACCAGTGAGATGCGCATTGCCACCGTACCTATATACCTGCAGGTCAGCCCCATTCGCATGCAGGTGAACATGTTACACCAAGAGTTACAGCTCCACATGGAATAGCTACGATTCTACCTGCCTGGAAAGAGGTCCTTCTAAACACGGCAGAACTTGCTTCCAAGTAAACATAGACAGGTCTGCATTGTCTGTTTTTGAAATATGCAGAAATCCTAAAACACACTTCCTCTGCTTAATTTGCTCATCAATCTAAACTAATCTATCCCACTTACTACAACAATACATCCACAACAAAAACAGGCTGATCACCCTGTCTCCTGAAAAGGACAAAAGCTGTTCCCACAGCTATAAATACTCAGCTATCCAACAAACAGCAATAGAGCACGGACTGAGTTCCTACTCCAGTCCTATGAAGATGCCCATGGCCACAGAGACTGGCGAAACGTCAGGAAGAACAACCTTCAGAACACGGCCAAAGAGCCCGAAAAACCCACAACAACCAATTACATGATTATTTTATGTTCCAATATTTAGAGCTCCCCACCATGTCCAAGAGTTCCTGAACGACTGACCGCTCCCTACAGTGTCTTCTCAGTTGTGCACTGCAAGAGTTGGTGTGAAGTAAAGGGAGGAGACTGGGGTTCAAATCCATCCTAGGACTCAGAAAGTCACTGGGTGTGAGTGGCAGCCCTAAACCTGAGCAATAGATGATCTGTAAAGATTCTCAGTCCTCCAGGTGAGGTTACCTGGAAGTTGAGTCCTGGCAACCGGACTTCTTTCTTGTTAGGTTGAAACGTTTTGCTACTCATCCAAGGAGCTTCTTCAGACCGGACACCAAAACACAACAGGAGCAATAGAGTGTATGCGGTCAAATGCAAAGAGGAGTGTTTGGCGCTCTACCTTGGAGAAACCAAACAGCCTAACTAAACAGGAGAATGGCCCAGGATAGGAGGAGCCACGGCTCAGGGGCCACAATCCGCAGCGTTCCTTCATTTGAAGGACAAAGGACGCTCATTTGTTGATCCAGATGTACTCATTTTGGACTGAGAAGATAGGCGGTTTGAGAGAGGGGTCAGGGTGGCCATACATGTACATATAGAAAATCCCTCACTCAACAGGCCTTGGATACAATCTGTCTCCTTTTTATCATGCTGCCCTTTCATTCCTCCCCAGAAAAATTAGGACCACATACACCGGAAATGGACGGCGATCCGTGTCTAGTCGCGCTGGCCACGTGACCACGGAAACTCTCTTCGGACAAACGCTGGCTCTATGGCTTGGAAATGGGGATGAGCACTGCGCCCTAGAGTTGGACACGACTAGACTAAATGTCAAGGGGAACCTTTACCTTTACACCAGAAATACCATTTTTAATGGCCGTTAATGGCCCATGACAATGGGCGGAGAAGGACTGCAGAAGTGGGATTATCCCTCACACCCCAGGCTTTTGTGCTTCTCTTCAGACCAGGAGGAAGTGAAAGTGTTGTGGGGAATCGAACCCCCAGCCTCTGGCTCTGCCGCCAGGGGACCTGAACCACTGAGCAATCCAGCCAGCTAATCAGCTTAGACCTGGGTTCTAAGCAGGGGAACTCCCCGCCCCAAGAACCGAATTCCTTCATTCACTTGGAGAGGGGGAGGGGGGAAAGAGAGGAAAGTACTATGTAAGAGAAGGAAAAAAGGAATAAAAAGAGGGCTGGTGTGTGTTAGTAGAAATGCACGCCCAGTGCCCTGATACGAGAGAACAGAGGGGGCGCCATTAATTCTGGCGTCTCTCCTCCTGGCACGCTTGCCAGCCTTGAGAGATTCTGGTGGAGATAAATAATTCTGAAGGTCTTTCATACACAGAAAAAAGGCTGCAAGTACAAATAAATGTTTTTTAAAAAAAAAAAAACAAACACCCAGGTCTTCAGATTAGTGAGCTAATGGTGGAGTGTCAGCTTGCTTTGGTCTTCCAGGGAGTAAGCTCAGGGCATGGGCTGGGAGCATTCTTGCTTTTAAAGCCCCAGGGCAGGCGGTATGAGGGAAAGCCACCCCTTTGCCGTTTTATGCCTTTATGCATCGATCGGGGGGGGGGTGTCTTGAAGGGAGGGGAGGAAGGCATCCATCAGGTCAGGACCAACTTCTAGCAACCCTGATAGGCCTTCCAAGGGAAGTGATTATAAGGGCCTTCTAAGGATTGCTTTTGACTGGCTCCACTCCCCCAGGGAGCTTCCATGGCTGGCGAGGGATTCGAATTCTGTTCTAGTCCATCACTCTATCCATTACACCGCACTGGGTCTCGGCATTTCTGTTGAATGCCACTGAAAACTAAGGCCAGTATAGAATAACAGGCGGAGGTGTCAAGACCTACACTTTCCCTTAGAGGTGAAGCTTGTTGTTGTTGTTGCTGCTGCTGCTGCCGCTGCTCTTATGTGTTGCCAGTCCGCCTTAGGGTGACCCTATGAATGAGCCGTCTCCAAAAGGTCCCGATCCTCAACTGCCCCGCTCAGGATTTTCAAACTCAAGCCTGTGGGTTCCTTTAGGGAGCCTGTCCATTTCGTATTGGGTCTTCCTCTTCTCCTGCTGCCTTCAGTCTCTCCCAGCATTATATCTTGCCTCCTCATGAAGTGCCCAAAGTAGGACGGCTTCAGTTTCGTCGTTTCTGCCTCCAGAGATAATTCAGGCTTGAATCGATTTAGGGGGGGCCCTTGTTTGTCTTTCTGGCAGTATCCGGGGTATCTGAAAAGCCACACACGGTGAACAGAAAGGCAAGAGTCTGGATGGTCTTGGTCTCCGACGACACAGCCTTACGCTTGGTGATCTTTTCGAACTCCTTCCTAGGGGGGTAAACCTGTGACCCTCTAATGCAGCAGTTCTCAGCTAGGCGAGTTGGAATGCAGCATTGTCATAGAATTGCTAAGAAGTTAGTCCTATATCTGGGAGAATCTGCGTGTGAACATAAGACCCTAAGAGGAGCCCTGCTGGATCAGGCCAAGGGCCCCTCTTCGTCCAGCTCCCTGTATCTCACCGCGGCCGCTCAAGATCGATGCCCCTGGGAGCCCAGGAGAGACCACGAGATCCCTGTCTCCTGATCCCCCCCTCCCCTGCATCTGGCCTTTGGAGGTCCCTTCCTTCGAAGCCCGGAGGTTATACTTCATCCCCATCATGGCTTGTCACCTGCGATGGACGTTTCCTCCAGGAATCTCTCCAATCCCCTTTTCAAGGCATCTACGCCAGATGCCATCCCCACATCCTGTGGCAAGGAGTTCCACAGACCTAACCACACGCTGGGTCGAGAAATATTTTCTGTGGTCTGTTCTCACTGTCTCAGCACTCCATTGGAGTGGATGTCCCCTGGTTCTGGTATCGCGTGTTAGGGAAAAGAGCTTCCCTCTATCTTCCCTTTATTCATCCCTTGCATAATTTTAGATGTCTCCATCACGTTCCCCCCCCCAGGCGCCTTTTCTCTAGACTCAAGAGCCCCAAACGCTGTCGCCTTTCCCCAGCCCGGTCATCACTTGAGTCACTCTCTTCTACACCTTTTCCAGTTCCACAGTGTCCTTTTTTTTAGGCGGGGCGACCAGAACTGTATACAACACTCCAGGTGTGGACTTACCAGCGTTTTGTACAATGGCATTATAACGTTGGCTTCTTCATTTTCATTCCCCTTTTAAATGATCCCTAGCATGGAATCGGCCTTCTTCACTGGGTTGACACTTTCATCAAGCTGTCCACTAGCACACAGAGATCTCTTTCCTGATCCCTCACGGACAGCTCAGAACCCATCAGCTGATAACCAAAGTTTTGAGATTTTTTTTTGCCCCAGTGGACATTACATTTTCTTAGACTTAAATGCCCTTGCCATTTTTCTGCCCATTCTCCCAGTTTGGAGAGTTCCTTCTGGAGCTCTTCACAATCCCTTCCGGTCTTTACCTACCCGTAATCACTCTCTTTCTGGCCTGTTTGGCATGGATTGTCCTTCTGCAACCCTTCAGCATGCTGGTCGTAGCTTTGAATGCTCAGGCCAGGCTCCTCCGTTGATTTCTGCTGGAGCAGGACTTCTGCCCAGTTCAGCTGAGTTTGTGGTCCAGCTCTTGCACCCGAGGCTATCATCTCCTCTCTGCAGTTGCCACAGATGTCTCGCTGCGTGTGGAGGACTGGATAGCTCCTGGCATCAGGGAGAAGAAAGCCACACCCGCTGTGCAACAGTCCACTTGCACAAATCCTGTGGCTGAACAGGATGCCAACCTCCGTGGTGCTTTTATGGCTTCCTCCCAACCCCCCCCCCCCCGGCAGAGAAATGCCGTAGGAACATGTCTGTAGGGGCAGAAACGCTTTTCTTAGAAAAAGTGGGACTTTTGTTTCTGACATAGTGGGATTCGAATTTTTTTTTTTTTTTTACAGGGTGATGGGTGTGACCCTTTCAGAGATTTTGTCAGTCTCTGATAGCCCTGTTCCGTGCTCAGGTCTTTTACGTGGCTCTCTTTTGCAAATGCGGGGTTGAAAAAAAAATCAAGCCCTTCCAAACCGTTGGAGCAGTTACTGTCTGTGAGAAATCTAACGTGATTAACTGAGCGATCTCGTGTGGCTGATCCCAGGAAACAAAAAGTAAACAGACCGGGTGGGGAAGGTTCCTTAGTGATTTTTTTTGGGGGGGGGGGAAATGTGACATGGAATCCAGGCTGTGTTTCCATCTATTGAGATTGAAGGCTGGTTCCCTTGGAATGTGTCCTACTCCCATCTCCTCTCTTCCTTGGCAGGCATGGGTTGCAACTGCTGGGGATGATAGATATAGTAGTCAAACACAACTGGAAGGTATCAGCTCAGGGAAGGCTGGTTTATGCTGTTTGCTCCCAGTATGTCTTTGTGACGGACAGTCCAAAGGTCACGCCGGTCCATCACGTTAGAACCCTGATGTGGGAGCCAAAGACAGGGACAAGAGGGCGGAACCAGGAGAGAGGAGAATAAAAAGAGGAGGAGAGGGGGAATCAGTCAGGGAGACAGTCATGAAAAGTTAGGACAAGTTAGAGAGAAGAAGGAGCAGGGACAGATAGAGAGACAGGAAGCAGGAAGGCTTTAAGCTTGCCTTTGTCCGCTCGCTGGCCCCGACCGTGTTCGTGTGTAGCATTCGGAGCTTACCTACAAAGTCTTAGACAGCAATATCAGAACACCAACTCGGATCCAGAGGGACCCTTGACGTGGATTTCATGTGTATGTTTGCGCTTTTCCTCCCCCAGAGCTTTAGGCAAACTTTAAAACGGGTGGAGCCAGTATCAGAAATCATTTTTTTAAAGATGTAAGAATGCTAAAGAAAATAGACTCAAAAGCGGCAAGATGAGATAATGTCTGATTAAGGAACAGCTGCATTTCCCCCCCAAAAAACAAATATAAAGCAGCATATATGTGACACCCACAAACCCCTTGGTGCCCTCGACCGGTGTGTGCTGAGGTGTTCCTGGGAAGTCTGAGGAACCTTGGCCTTCCCTCGAGTATCGCTTGGAAACCATGACAGAGAACGAATCAACCTGTGGTCCGTATCACACCTCTTTATTGTAGGCTGGCTGGTGGATGGACTGCCGGTCCTGCAGCCAAAACGCTGCTCACGCCCCGGGTCCGGTCCCAGATAGCCGACTCGAGGTTCATCCAGGTCTCGAGAGCAGAGACTTTGTCAGCAGTTCTGAAGGCAACGCCGTCCCCGTTGTCCTCAACATGATCGGCCAATATAGGCTGGGGACGCAACGGCGTGTAAGAAGGCTTGCCAGCCCCATCAGAGATAATGTTTGAGCTGATGGTCGGGGCTGGGATGTGAACTGCCTGGGCTGAGAAGAACTGCCCGTCTTGTCTCTCACTCTCTCTCTGTGTGTGTGTTTTCCATCTGCAGATACTCTGAACGCAGCCTGACAAAGTGCATTGGGATTACTATAGAGACCCGGCCGGATTATTGTCTGAAACGGCACCTGAGCGACATGTTGTCCTACGGATGCACCAGGCTGGAAATTGGGGTGCAGAGCGTCTACGAGGATGTGGCCAGAGACACAAACAGGTAAGGACAGGCGGGGCAACTGGGGGGGGGAGGGTTTTAAAAGGAGATTCCTTAAGTTCACCTAGGAAAGTCCCAGACCTTGGAAATCTTCATGTTCCACTGAGCGTGATCTGGAATGCCTCTATGGAAACCCTTGTGATCAAAGACTCAATGTCCAAAATGATTTCCGCTCTGCCTTTTTGCCCAGCCCTCTGATGCCCTCGAAACCTGTAGCACAGTCCCGCTCGGCAAACTATAACCCTAATCAAACGGATCAAGGCAAATGGGTGAATGCTCTTGAATTCCATGTCACAGAGCAAGGATTTGCTGGAACCAATCTCCCCATGTGGGAAAAAAGGCAGCGGGGGGGGGGCGCGCGAAATATAACAGAACTGGGAAAAATGCAAGGTGCATCCAAAATGTACAGTGGGGTTTGAGGCACCTTCCAAGCCGGGTAATGGCAAAGTAGCTTTCCTCAATTTAGAGCCCTGGTGGGCCACCACAATTTCTGCCATCCCAGCCATCATGGTCATGGATGGGATTACAGATGCCGTCACCCCAACCAGCTGACCGGGTCAGTTTTAATTCCACGGATCCGAAGGGGGGGATTGTCGTTTGGGGGAGCCTGAGCTGCAGTATTTGGATTCTGTCATTTGGGGGGGGTGTTGCAGGAAACACTATTGAGGGGGGTCAGGTGGCCTTGACTGAGGTTTGTCCAACGGTGCAAACACGTGAAGACAGCAAGCTAGGGTGGGCAATGCTCCACTCCTCCTCCTCCTCCCAGGATACTGGAGCTGAGATTGCTATCCCACGGCAGCAGACTGCTCCGTGCCCAGTTCCCCTGGACAGCTGCGGCCACGAGATGGGATGGCCACTGGCTTTGGTGCCCTTCAGAGGACTTTGAGAAGAAGAGGAGGGGGAGGGTCCCCTTCGCCATAACAGACCATCTTGGTGGTCTTTATCGCTCTGTCAGCACATGGCCTTCAACCAGGAAGGAAGGGATGCTAACTTTCCCACCGCAATCCTGAATCTCCCTTTGAGGAGCAAAGGCCGGATCTTGCCCAGCCAAAGGTCTTGACTCTTTACCTGTTGGAATGAGTGCAGGTTTGGGTCCCGCTGGATTTAAAGATGGGCTCTGTCCCCTATAAGGAGTGGGGTGGGTTGCCCTGAGTGCTTAGGAAGGGGACGGCGACACCTTTGTTTCAAAGGACAAAGACTTCTGTTCAGCAAACAGGGGATAAGAACTGGTGTGCAGAAGTGAGGAAAACAACAACGGTGTTCTCTTGGGTCCTGTATGGATCCCGTTTGGATCCCATGATTCCCTTCAGAGGGTTTGTAAAGGGAATTCAAGGAACTCCTCAGTGGTGCCCCTCCTGACTTCAGGACGCTCTGCCTGTGAGCCTTCTCTTGGCATCTCGCTGTCCATTTTGGACATGGGACCAAATCGGTCTGTTCCCAGCGTGGCCTTTCAAGGCCTCTCTGAGCGCTTGCAGTTTAATTCTAGCTCTTGTCCTGTCTTTTGCTTTCGGTTTTGTAAGCTCTGACCTCTTTGACCATCGTCCACTGGTTCATGTCTGTTCTACTGTTTTTCTCAATCCTTTCTAAATCCTTTGTGGGCTTTATTGTGCTTTAACCTATGCCGAGCTTTAGGGAGTGTCATGGTATAGGTTATTAAGGCTGAAATGTGATTTATGAATGGGATTTGTAGTCATGTAATTTTGTAGAAGGAATCCATATTGGTCTGTGTTAGCATGACTGGATGCTTCGAGAAGCTGCTTCTCCTCAAGCAAGCTGGAATTTTCCATGAAGCTGCCTTGGCCAGAGACGATAAGGAGCCAAGACACAACATCAGGACGAGGGACAACAACACCTGCACGTCCCTCGTGCAGGGAAATGGAGGGGGAGTGTGAAGAGACAGCCCTTTACGCTGGTTGGTTAACATCACCGAAGAGTGGAGAAGAAGGGTGGTCCGAGCAGAGAAGAAGAAAATGGAGAATGGAGTCAGGGAGAGAGAGCTTGATTTTTAATATTGATTTTAGGATGGAGTGTTGAGTTCCAAATGCTAGTTTTTACTGTTATGCTAGGATGTAGTTCAGAGTAAGGTTAGAGAAAGGGGGGAGCTATGCCTAGCCTACCTTTTAAGCTATTTTTAGAGTTTTTTATTTTGTTTTTGTAGCTGGAATTTGCTAAGATTCTAACTGCTATGATTTATGGAAATGTACTGAAATGCTATGCTTTTGCAACAAAGTGAATATCTCTAAATTCTTTATTTTTCTAATAAAACAATACCTCTTCAAATCCTAAGTTTGGTCTCTTGAACAGCAAATCTGCAAGTATTAAGTGACAGGCCACAGAGACGCTACCTGAGTCCGTTACTAGCCTGAGTTTTGTTTGTCTTGGCAGACTCCAAAACTCATGATTTCTAGCTTTGTTCTTTATCATTTACTTGGGAAAAGGAGCAAGTGGGACCGCCTGGCTGGGTTACCTGGACTCTGCTCAGCTGTTTTAGGAGTACACTTACGCCTGGAACCTCTCCGTTCAGGCATCAGGTGATCTTTGAGAAGACCCGGGTGCTCACAGGGAGAGACTTTGTCAGTGAGCAACTGTAAGAAATTTCATAGCTAAATAAGAGGATAACACATTGTAAAACCCTGGGAAGATGTTTAGTCATAATAAATAGTACTGATTTAAGTTTGGTCTGCTCTGTGTCCTTCCAAATTCCTGGGCTAAAACTTTCAGCAGAGTGACGGGATTAATTCAACGAGTCCTGTAGAATTGCATTGGTATTCATTGGCTTGCGCTGTTCTGAGGCAGGAGAGAGTCGGACATGCTGTGCAGAAAAAAAAAGTGTTCAAGCTCTCGAGGTCCAAGAAGGAGGTAGCATGCTTGATCAGATAGAAAAACCACTTCCTGCTCTTGGATAAGGATTTGTTGACGGAGAGGGAAAAGATTCCTTCCTGGACAGGTTCTTTGGGCAGCCATCAGTGAATGACTGAGAGTGTAGGACAGGATCCGTGCACAGCATCCTACTGGCAGTGGGGCATGCTCCTGTGATGTGTGATGAAGAAGCAGGGCTGTTCTGGAGATCTGAGTGAGCAGAGTTCATTTGCACACGAAAGGTTGCACTGGTTCCCTTTCGGACTTCGGGACTTTTTTTGCCCATACATGTGAGAGACAAGGGACGGGCTTGGTGTAGATTTTCAATTTAACTATAGAAATACCTGGCCTAGAGAGATCTGGACCACAGGGTTGTTATTTCTGTTAAAACATACCACAATCTGGGGGGAAAATAGGCTACAGTGATGTCCCTATTACAGTGGCGCCCGGCATAGTGACGATAATCCATTCTGAAAAAATAGTCGCTATACGGATTCATCGCTATGCGGAACAAAGAAGCCCATAGGAACGCATTAAAACACGTTTAATGCGTTCCTATGGGCAAAAAACTCCGTTCTGCGAAAATCCTCCATGCGGCCGACATTTTCGCTGCCCGGTAAGCGAGGAAAGGGCGCAAAAACACTGCAGGCAGCCATTTTATTTACCCGGTGGCCATTTTGGAACCACCGATCAGCTGTTTTTAAAACATCGCTATGCGAAAATCGGTAAGCGAAACGCTTACCGATCATCGCAAAGCGATGTTTTGCCATCTAAAACATTGCAATGTGATCGCAAAAACGATCGCAAAAAACACATCGCTATGCGGATTCGTCGTTAAACGAATTGCTCGTTATGCGGGGCACCACTGTAATTATTTTCCTACTGCTCTGCCATCATAACGAGGAAGACTATATATAGTCCATCCTGCCATCATGGATTAGGTAAAGGCTCCCCTTGACAGAAGGTCCAGACGTGTCCGACTCTAGGGCACGGCGCTCATCCCCGTTTCCAAGGCATAGAGCCAGCCTTTGGCATGACTAGACACGGAACGCCGTGACCTTCCCACCGAGGTGGTAGTTTTTCATCTACTCACATTTTTACATGCTTTCAAATGGCTAGGTTGGCAGGAGCTGGGACAAGCGACAGGAGCTCCCTCCGTTGCGTGGATTTGATCTTACAACGGCTGGTCTTCTGACCTTGCAGCCCAGAGGTTTAACCTACAGCGCCACCACGTTCCACCCTCATGTAAAGTGGTGCCTTGCTTAATGGGCGCCCCGTTTAACGACGAAACCACATAGCGATGAATTTTTTGCGATTGCTTTTCTATCGCATTGCGGTGTTTTAAATGGGGGAACTAGCTTTGCAATGATCGGTACCCTGTTTCGCTTACCGATCATCGCAAAGCGATTTTTAAACAGCTGATTGGCGGTTCCAAAATGGCCACCGGGTAAACAAAATGGCCGCCCGCTGTGTTTTCGCGCCGATTCCTTGCTTACCGGGCAGCGAAAATGGCGGCCGTATGGAGGATTTTCTCATTAAGGTGAGTTTCAAGCCCTTAGGAATGCATTGAAGGGCTTTGCAGCGATTTTTGCTGCACGGATTATCGTCGCTATGCGGGACACCACTGTATTACGGAGGAATTGTTACAATTTGCTGCCACTGCCAATGTACCACCTTTACCCTTTTATTTTATCTTTTCTAGCATAAGCCTTTGCTAGCTGGGTTCAGACGTAACATAAATCAAAGGAGGGAGTTAATCTGTGTTTCTGGGTGTACTAAACCATTGGTTGACCCCCTCACAAAGGTTAAAAACCCCACTAGCATTACTGTACATATGGATTGACCTAACAACCCACAAGAGGTGGAAGACTTATGAAGATTATAAGTTGGCTTCCTCATCTGAACTCTGTAGATCATTCCCCTCTCGGGCAGCCCTCCTTTACAGCGTTTGAAATGCCAACTTGGCTCGGACAGAGCAGGCAGTGAGGCAGAACATTGTGGCTGCCTTGGCTATCCGAATGCTGGGGTTGGCACGTTGGGGAGGGCCCCGCGGCTACTGGTCCGGAGAGCCTCCCTCTCACAAGCTGGCCAAGCCCCATATGGCTAGCTGGGATGGTGGCTTCAGAGACAGGGTTTGGGAGTTCCCCTCTCCTGGGAGCAGCTCTCCGTGCTTTTGAGGGGCCATGGCTGCTTCCAGTAGAACTTACCGTAGCTGAGTTTCTCCGTTAGTGTGGATTTTTTCCAATTAAGAGTTTGTGTCTTCTTTGAGAAGCTATTTGCTGCCTTGCTGCCGTGCAAGGCTGCTGGGCAACCCTTTCGTCACGATGCCCAAACATCGGGAAACTCAGTGGAGTGTGACAACATTGCAAAAACTGCATTGGTAAAAAAATGTACAAGGAAGGGGACTTGGATCTAGAGAAACACTTTGAGAGGAACAGGATCCATGTTTGTTTCTCAGTGCTGGTCTAAAGTTCTCCCACCCATCATCCACCCACCACCCCCAGTCTGTTAACTATAAGCAGAGGGTCCTTTCTTCCATACTGCTGTGAATGGAAGATTAGTGTCTCTCCTGTCAGCCAGTCCCATTGATAAAATGTACCCTTTCCTCCTTGATTGGAAGACAGCAAACCAGGCCACCTGCAGACACAGGGGAGAGAATCGTTTTTAGCCTGGGTAACCCTGGGAATGTTGGAGGTTGGTTGTTTGGCTGTCTGTCTGTTTGTTCATTTGATTTTCTATACTGCCCATCTAACCACAGGCCACTCTGGGTAGTTTACAGCACACAAAACCCAATAATCGAACATTATAAGCATAACTAAACTTCAAAATAGACATGAAATAAAACCAAGGTCAGATTTTAAAATACAAAATCCATAAAACAATCATTCATTCATTTATACATACGTCACCTGTTTAGCAAGCATGCCACTATTCTGGGTGGCTTACAAAATATTGTAATACATGCAGCTGAAAAGATTAAAACCATACAAAACATAAGACATATTAAAAAATATATCCTACATTTCCCCCCCCCCCCCAAATGAAATCAACTGTCTAGGATATAAGGTGGCAGACAACAAGCCAGCATAATTTAAAATGGTAGTTGTTTCTTTCTGTTTCTCTCAAATCCCAAAAGTTTTGCACGTATTAGTAATTCTCAGAAAGACTTGCCAGAGCATCTTCTTCCACCTAGTTCTGCCCTCTCCACCCATTCCAGTCAGACTGGGCTTTTGTCATAAAATTGGGCCTCATTTTTTTTAAATAAATATTTTAATTGTATTTTTCTACTTTTCTGTCCGTTGCAGCCAGAGTGATTTATTACAATATGTTCCATTCACTTAATCTTGTCTTATACTCTCTAACCTAATATTAATCTAATCTGTTCGATTTAAATTGGTGTAGATTTCATCCAGGTCTAAAGAGGTTCCCATTTATTACTATCCAGTCTATCATTTAGTGTATCCATCAACATAGCCAAAGTCTTCTCAATAAATTCCTTCTTGGTCGGCGCCTCTGTAGTCTTTCACTTACTGGCATGGACAATTTTAGCTGCCATTATCAGATTTAAGGTCAGGTAAGTCTTGTTGGTTTTTTTTGAGTGTAGCTGGTAATATATTCAATAAGAAGATTTCTGGTGTCAAAGCAATTTTAACCCCTAAAATTTTCTCTATCATTTCATGAATCATTTTCCAAAAGTCCTTGGCCTTATTGTACGTCCACCACATAGGATAGAAGCTCCCTACTTTCTTTTCACATTTCCAACACTTATTAGACATTTTTTTATAAATTTTTGTTAATTGCTCTGGTGTTACATGCCATCTGTAAAACATTTTGTATATACAGTAATTTCTTTTAGATTTATAGATTTAGTAATTTCAACATTTTGTTCCCAAATTTGTGACCAGGCACTTCGTTCTATATTATGACCTATATTTTGAGCCCATTTTACCATGCAATCCATCACAATTTCATTTTCCATTTTTCGCTCCATTAAAATATCATCAATTTTTCCTCTGAATCCAGCAAGCCCTTATCCAAAGTTATTTTGTCTTTCTGAAACCCTGTAGCTTTATCTTTTACATATTTTGATTTCAACAAGTTTATCGACCACGGATCTAAGATAATACCTTGTTCTGCCAGTTCATCTTTGTTCTCTAGATTAAAATCACTAGCTAATATCTCGGCATATCTCCCATTTGTCCCTTGAGATGTTCTTGCCGGATCAGAGAACTCTTCTCATGGAGCTATACCAGGGGTCTCAAACATGCGGCCCAAGGGCCATTTGCGGCCCGCCGGACAATAGTTTGCGGCCCCTGCCTTGCCTGCACCCCTGAACCGCCCGCGCGTCCTCTGCTGTCAAGAGTCAAAAAAAGCCTCGCCTCACTCACCGGCTCTACCCCAAGACAGCGCCTCTTGCACTCTCCATCCAGAACTACAGCCAGCCCGCCTGTCTGCTGGCTGCAGTTCTGGATGGAGGGTGCAAAAGGCGCTGTTTTGGGGGATTGCTGGCGACCGAAGCGCACTGATGGCCCTTTTCCCTGAGCGCCGGAGCCGCCACTGAGTGATAACTGAGAGCGGAGCTCACTCCCAGCCCATCCTCGAAGAGCACCTCCAAGCCACCAACAGCAGCTAACAGCAGCTGCCACCACTTCCAGGGAAGTGGCTCTCTTTCTCTCTTGGCACCCCCAGCACCAGCCTGGCCAGCGGCCACCTCAGCACTTGGCAGTGCTTCCTCCTCCTCCTCCTCCTGGGGCTGCCTATGCTCGCCTCATAAAGTTTGCTCCTCTGTCGTGGTGGGGGTAGCTGCTGCTGAGTGCACCTTTTTTTGAGGGGGGCCCTCAGAGGAAGGTTGCCAAACCTGTGTGTGTGGTGTGTGTGTGTGTGTACATGCGTGCATGGGGGGCCCACCCCGTTCTGTTTAATTTTGCAGGTACCAATGGGGGCTTTTCTCCTTTGGCAAGGCGATTCTGTGAGGGTTTTTTTAAAAATTTTATGTTGTGCCCTCCTCCCCCACCTCACCCCCGGCTAGGCGGTCGCCGGCGCTCCCTCCCTTCTCCTCTTTTGTCCTCCTGTTGGTGGTGGTAGTAGTGAAGAAGGAGCCGGAGGGGATTGTGGCCAGTGATGAGGGCTCGCGCGCTCCTCCTCCTCCTCCTCAGAGCCCCAGGCAGGCTAAGGAAACTCCTGGGCAGCTTCCTCAGGCTCTTGCTCCGCTTGGCGGAAAATCTGATGTAGACCAGCCTCACTCAGACTCTGCCTCCAACAGCCCCCAGGTAAATTGAGTTTGAGACCCCTGAGCTATACCCATAATGGTATCTTTCTAAAATGTTGTGCCTTAACTGTCTTCCAGACCCATAATGAGCTCTCCCAATCAAATGTAAATTAAATGTTTTGCCCAGGACTCCAGGTGCTTTGCCCAAAACCCCGCAGGTCGAGCCCAGGAACCAACCATGCCCGCCCCCTCGCCTGCAGCACAGCCCTCGTCTCCTGGTCTCCCCGCGGCTGATAGTGCAGGAACGGGAGGGCCCTATGAGCCTGGGCTTCCTCCTGAGGCTCAATGTAGCCGAGTCCAGCAAGTGGGGACTGGTGCCAGGGAAGGACGCCTGCCAGAGGCAGCCGGGCAAAGACCGGCCCTCCAAGCCCAAAGGGGGTGGGGGCAGGAACAGACCCCCAAGAGTCGCACTACGAAGTCCGAGCCTCGGGGCCCAGAGAGGACACCCTGGCTGGCTGGGCAGCGTTCCGCGCACGACATTGCTCCAAGGCCCGGAGGCCACAAGGCTGCTCCCACAGCCCCAAAGGTCAGCTTTCCACCCACTCCCAGGTCCCCCACCAAACGATGAAAAGCACAAACGCACTCCTGGTCTGCAAAGCCCGTCCCGGTGGGAGAAGGATCCCTCCAGCCGAAGGCCCCCCAGAAGCGTCCCAACATCTTCAAACACCTGGTGCTCTGCCTCAAGGGAGTCTGTGCTCAATTACGGAAGAAGAAGAAGAACCCCCAAAGCAGATCTCTGTGGGTGCCTTGCTGATGTTGGATGTATGTTGAGTCCTTTACCTATGTTGTGGGACAGTTCTACCATTAATCCAAGTTATGCTGAACCTCTAGAAGCTATTGTTGAGAAAAACCCGGTTTGCTTTCCTTTGCTTTTAGAATGATCCACTTTACAAAGTTGTTGTACGGAACAGGCAGGCGAAGGATTCGTTTCCTCGCCTACAAGGAGCAGGAGCTCCTAGAGGGGCACAGCGCTAGGAAAGGTCAAGCGAAGGAGGAAACACTCGACCTTTCAAGCCCAGGATCCCGCCACGCCCGCCCCCCACCCGTGCCTTCCCCTGCAGAGACACTCCCTTCCCTCCTTCCCATCGGCCCCTCCGAAAGCTGGACTGGCCTCGAGAAACGAAGATGGAAAAAGAGGAGCCTCCGACAGAGTTGGGCCGAGACGGCCCTAGCAGAGTTGCCCGCGGTGAGTAGGGGCCCCCCAAACGACAGAGTCCTCCTCCGCTCCCCATCTTAGAGGCTGCCGCCGTCCACCAGAAACCACTGGAGTTGCCACTGGTTGCTGCCACAAACGTTGAGGTACGCCAGGAAAGCCACCAGGGCCTGCAGGAGACTCCCAAGCCTTGCATCCTCGTGGAGGTCCTGGAGGAGGAACGGGCCACCCCGAAACTCTGTCTGCGCCTGGCCAAGAGCCCCTCGCCTCCTGGGCCGACTCCTCCTCCTGCTGCCCGAGGCGTCCCTTCAGAAGAGTACCCCGCCTGCCTGCGCTGCGGCCGAGGCACCCCTATCTGCCCGCCCCCTCGCCTGCAGCACAGCCGTCGTCTCCTGGTCTCCCCGCGGCTGATGGTGCAGGAAAGGGAGGGCCCTATGAGCCCGGGCTTCGAATTCAGTCTCAAGGAGGTCGAGTCCAGCGAGTGGGGACTGGTGCCCTGTGCTTTTCAGGAGCTTTCCTCAGAATTCTAGTTAGCATTCTACTGATTCTTACTCCTCTGTCTCTGGCCCCTTCCTTTCAGGAATATCCTTGAAAGCAGCTTCCCATCTTCTTGCCATCTTCATAAAATCTCTGTAGACCTGGATTTTAAGAATTGGGCCGATAGGAGTGTTGCATAAAAGTTGATTTCGTTCTTGCCATGTCCATACTAAGACATTAGCATGCCCAGTCTTAAGCAGGATGTCAACTGGAAAAATAAGAGACCTTAATTTGCACTGGTTGCACTAACAATTTTGGCTACAAAGATGATACCAAAAAATGAAGGCGAAGGTTGGACAAGTAAAGCAGAGATTCAGAAGATGAGGAATTCTATGCCTGACGTAGTGCTATTAATGAGCTCCCGCAGAGCAGGGGGTTAAAAACAGAGCTGCAGAAGGCTGGGGCAATGGGTTGCGCCCTTGAGATTTTGTAGCGGGTAGACTGAAGGACCAGGATTCTGGAGACCAGGTTTCAAATGCCCACTTGGCTGTGGAAACTCACTGAGGATGTGAAACTGAAAAAAATGACTTCTTCAAGACCTCATTAACTTTGACAGCCCTGTTAGGGGTCACTGGAGGTCAGTATTGCCTTAATGGTATATAAAAACAAGAAAAACAAAATAGGAGCCCTAACGTGCTTTCTTTGTGCTTCTGAATCCATTTCCTATCACTGCAGGATGACCTGCTCTTCATCCATGGGTTCCATCATCGCCGAGCGTGGTTCAGCCCGGTCCTCAACATGTTCTTCCCCAGAGCCCCTCCGTTCATCCCATCGGAGTCCCTAAAGCTATGGCTGTGGACGAAGACATCCAGGCAGCCGCCTTGCCTGACAGCAAAGGCCACCAGAGTCACCGGTATAATCGGAGCCATCAGAGCCACGAGGAGTGCTGGTCTCGTCATTACCATTACTACTACTACTACCACCACCACCACCACAGTCACCATAACAGCGACCATGAGTCACTATGGAGCCAGTAAGACAGCGACTCCACCAAAAAAACCCGTGTGTCCTATGCCAACTACAGGGCCCTCCATGAGAAGTCCTTGCAAAGTTTTAGCAGCATCTTTACTTGCTCACCTAGGGCGTCGGTCTGCTTTGATCCTGCAGTGCAGAGAAAGAGGAGTGTTATAAATTGAAGAAGAAATGGCTAAAGTCCTGCAGAACCACCTGTGTGTTGTTTTTATTTTCAGTTCCAAAGAAAGGCAAAAAGAGAAGTATCAACTATTCCACCATCTCCAAAATTCTGGGGGAGAAAAATAGGGAGAGAACAGGCACTGAGCCCTGGCAGGGAGGTGTCTTGGACCAGGAGGAGCTGAGAGGGCAGTAGAAGCCCCAGGTAGGCAAAGCTTTGTCTTGAGCTTCCTCTTGAAGGCTGGGAGGGAGGGGGTCTGGCGAAGCTCTTAACGGGAGCCCAGTCAAGGATGGTGCCACAACCGAGAAGGCTCCGTTTCTTGGCCTTTTCCTCGGTGTGGCGACCCGTCAGAGCAAGGCCTGTGAAGTTCAGGTGGTGTGGGCTGAATGTCTTTGGGAAAGACCTTCCGTCAATGAATGTCAGGTTGTGGGACACCCCTGTCTCTGGGCCATCTTTTACCAAAGGATCCGAAGACACGTCATGTTTTCACTCTTAAAATTAGGGCCTTAAAGACCTAAAATAACAGGCAAAGTTGGACACAAGTTATAACAGCAGCAGAAGGAATTCTCACCCCCCCCTTTCTCCAACACATGGGTTGGCCTTTGGCGCTTGCTCAGCTGGACCTGGTCTAAGACCCAGGCCCCCACGGATGGTGTGCCTTTCCTCCCATGGCAGGAGGGCTATGGTTTGACCTGGGCAGCCGGAGGTCTTTATCGTTCAGCCTCTCCACGCTGAAACTGGTGGGGAGGAATGGAGGACAAGTCCCTTTCAAGAGACACAAGCCGAAAGACACAAAATCCTCTTAGAACGAGGGGTTTGTGAGCACAGGGATTCTTTGCTAGCCCTTTTCTTGGGGAGGCTTTTTATGAAGTTGACGGAGGAAGGTTTCCTTCTAGGTCTCTTTGAAGTCCCAGGAGAAGCGAGTATTCTGTGGAGCCAGCTTCCCCCTTTCTTGGGGAGGAATCAAAAGCCCTTCTTCGTCTTCATCCTCAAAGGACACCAAAGGGGACTCTTCGGTTTCAGAGCGTGAGGCCAACATCAGCGAGGCAGCCCCAGCGTCCTGCTTTCGGGGGGGGGAATCTTTTCTGCTTCTTCTTCCATAATTCAGGAGTTAGCCCAGGCTCGTATGGCCCTCCCCTTCCTCCACCCTCAGCTGCAGGTAGACCAGGAGACGAGAGCTGTGCGCAGGCGAGGGTGCGGGCAGAACGGGGTACTCTACCAAAGGCCAGCCAGCCCCTTTTTCCAGGTCCTGGGGCAGGTCCAGGCGCAGGTCCTGCATGGCTTGCTCCTTATCCACGGATCCGACCAGGGTGCGAGCCAGGCACAGAGCAGCAAGAGGACATCAATTTACAATCGGGGCAAATGAAAGAGGAGGTCACACAGGAAAATCAAGAAAGACAGAAGACAGCGAGACCAGCAAAGATAATGGAGAAGAAAATAACAGAACTTCAGAAGGACTTAAGAAAAGTGGAAATCTGACAAAACCAACGGGAGACATCGACAATTCAAACCCAGTTAGAGGATGCATCATATATTTTGAGAATACAGAATAAACTAGAAACTCAAAATGAAGGCCTCCTAGAAGTCACAACTGACTTATTATCAGATTGGGCAGAATGTGAGGAGGAAACTAAGGGGAACATAGACAGGGCCAGAAGAATTTCCTCATTATTTACCCCAAAAAAATCATCCCCAAAAGACAAGCAAAAAAGAAGGAAGGAACCGGAAGACACTGAAATTTATCCCCTGGGAAATAAGAAAAGTGCCATGGCATATAAGAAATAAAAGAAAAATATAGGAAAATGGATCAAGACTATCAGCTATATATAATCAATAATCAGAACAATAATAACAGTCCAAATGTGATTTTCCCTTTTGCTGTAGAAATATTATTAGATACAACGTATAGAATTACTATGGAAAATAATGATCTGTAATGTCTCCATTCAAATCCACCCCCTCCAAGGGTACCCCCTTCCCTGTTGTCCCTTACCTTACCCTACCCTTATAAGAAAAATAAATATACAGCATATATATATAAAAAATATTTTAGACTCTGTTTTTAGTATTTTGTTGTGTTTAGTGTTTATTGCTCTGTGTAGTTTGTTTGAACAGTTTGTAAACCTCTCAGAATTATGCGTAGACTATGGCTGTGGCCGAAGACATCCAGGCAGCCGCCTTGCCTGACAGCAAAGGCCAGAAGAGTCACCGGTATAATCGGAGCCATCAGAGCCACGAGGAGTGCTGGTCTCGTCATTACCATTACTACTACTACTACCACCACCACCACCACAGTCACCATAACAGCGACCATGAGTCACTATGGAGCCAGTAAGACAGCGACTCCACCAAAAAAACCCGTGTGTCCTATGCCAACTACAGGGCCCTCCATGAGAAGTCCTTGCAAAGTTTTAGCAGCATCTTTACTTGCTCACCTAGGGCGTCGGTCTGCTTTGATCCTGCAGTGCAGAGAAAGAGGAGTGTTATAAATTGAAGAAGAAATGGCTAAAGTCCTGCAGAACCACCTGTGTGTTGTTTTTATTTTCAGTTCCAAAGAAAGGCAAAAAGAGAAGTATCAACTATTCCACCATCTCCAAAATTCTGGGGGAGAAAAATAGGGAGAGAACAGGCACTGAGCCCTGGCAGGGAGGTGTCTTGGACCAGGAGGAGCTGAGAGGGCAGTAGAAGCCCCAGGTAGGCAAAGCTTTGTCTTGAGCTTCCTCTTGAAGGCTGGGAGGGAGGGGGTCTGGCGAAGCTCTTAACGGGAGCCCAGTCAAGGATGGTGCCACAACCGAGAAGGCTCCATTTCTTGGCCTTTTCCTCGGTGTGGCGACCCGTCAGAGCAAGGCCTGTGAAGTTCAGGTGGTGTGGGCTGAATGTCTTTGGGAAAGACCTTCCGTCAATGAATGTCAGGTTGTGGGACACCCCTGTCTCTGGGCCATCTTTTACCAAAGGATCCGAAGACACGTCATGTTTTCACTCTTAAAATTAGGGCCTTAAAGACCTAAAATAACAGGCAAAGTTGGACACAAGTTATAACAGCAGCAGAAGGAATTCTCTTCCCCCCCCTTTCTCCAACACATGGGTTGGCCTTTGGCGCTTGCTCAGCTGGACCTGGTCTAAGACCCAGGCCCCCACGGATGGTGTGCCTTTCCTCCCATGGCAGGAGGGCTACGGTTTGACCTGGGCAGCCGGAGGTCTTTATCGTTCAGCCTCTCCACGCTGAACCTGGTGGGGAGGAACGGAGGACAAGTCCCTTTCAAGAGACACAAGCCGAAAGACACAAAATCCTCTTAGAACGAGGGGTTTGTGAGCACAGGGATTCTTTGCTAGCCCTTTTCTTGGGGAGGCTTTTTATGAAGTTGACGGAGGAAGGTTTCCTTCTAGGTCTCTTTGAAGTCCCAGGAGAAGTGAGTATTCTGTGGAGCCAGCTTCCCCCTTTCTTGGGGAGGAATCAAAAGCCCTTCTTCGTCTTCATCCTCAAAGGACACCAAAGGGGACTCTTCGGTTTCAGAGCGTGAGGCCAACATCAGCGAGGCAGCCCCAGCGTCCTGCTTTCGGGGGGGGGGAATCTTTTCTGCTTCTTCTTCCATAATTCAGGAGTTAGCCCAGGCTCGTATGGCCCTCCCCTTCCTCCACCCTCAGCTGCAGGTAGACCAGGAGACGAGAGCTGTGCGCAGGCGAGGGTGCGGGCAGAACGGGGTACTCTACCAAAGGCCAGCCAGCCCCTTTTTCCAGGTCCTGGGGCAGGTCCAGGCGCAGGTCCTGCATGGCTTGCTCCTTATCCACGGATCCGACCAGGGTGCGAGCCAGGCACAGAGCAGCAAGAGGACATCAATTTACAATCGGGGCAAATGAAAGAGGAGGTCACACAGGAAAATCAAGAAAGACAGAAGACAGCGAGACCAGCAAAGAAAATGGAGAAGAAAATAACAGAACTTCAGAAGGACTTAAGAAAAGTGGAAATCTGACAAAACCAACGGGAGACATCGACAATTCAAACCCAGTTAGAGGATGCATCATATATTTTGAGAATACAGAATAAACTAGAAACTCAAAATGAAGGCCTCCTAGAAGTCACAACTGACTTATTATCAGATTGGGCAGAATGTGAGGAGGAAACTAAGGGGAACATAGACAGGGCCAGAAGAATTTCCTCATTATTTACCCCAAAAAAATCATCCCCAAAAGACAAGCAAAAAAGAAGGAAGGAACCGGAAGACACTGAAATTTATCCCCTGGGAAATAAGAAAAGTGCCATGGCATATAAGAAATAAAAGAAAAATATAGGAAAATGGATCAAGACTATCAGCTATATATAATCAATAATCAGAACAATAATAACAGTCCAAATGTGATTTTCCCTTTTGCTGTAGAAATATTATTAGATACAACGTATAGAATTAC
Organism: Pogona vitticeps; assembly: GCF_051106095.1. Lineage (NCBI taxonomy): Eukaryota > Metazoa > Chordata > Lepidosauria > Squamata > Agamidae > Pogona > Pogona vitticeps. The sequence continues at coordinate 3,135,377 of NC_135783.1, forward strand.
TATGGAAAATAATGATCTGTAATGTCTCCATTCAAATCCACCCCCTCCAAGGGTACCCCCTTCCCTGTTGTCCCTTACCTTACCCTACCCTTATAAGAAAAATAAATATACAGCATATATATATAAAAAATATTTTAGACTCTGTTTTTAGTATTTTGTTGTGTTTAGTGTTTATTGCTCTGTGTAGTTTGTTTGAACAGTTTGTAAACCTCTCAGAATTATGCGTAGGCTATGGCTGTGGCCGAAGACATCCAGGCAGCCGCCTTGCCTGACAGCAAAGGCCACCAGAGTCACCGGTATAATCGGAGCCATCAGAGCCACGAGGAGTGCTGGTCTCGTCATTACCATTTCTACTACTACTACCACCACCACCACCACAGTCACCATAACAGCGACCATGAGTCACTATGGAGCCAGTCAAACAGCGACTCCACCAAAAAAACCTGTGTGTCCTATGCCAACTACAGGGCCCTCCATGAGAAGTCCTTGCAAAGTTTTAGCAGCATCTTTACTTGCTCACCTAGGGCGTCGGTCTGCTTTGATCCTGCAGTGCAGAGAAAGAGGAGTGTTATAAATTGAAGAAGAAATGGCTAAAGTCCTGCAGAACCACCTGTGTGTTGTTTTTATTTTCAGTTCCAAAGAAAGGCAAAAAGAGAAGTATCAACTATTCCACCATCTCCAAAATTCTGGGGGAGAAAAATAGGGAGAGAACAGGCACTGAGCCCTGGCAGGGAGGTGTCTTGGACCAGGAGGAGCTGAGAGGGCAGTAGAAGCCCCAGGTAGGCAAAGCTTTGTCTTGAGCTTCCTCTTGAAGGCTGGGAGGGAGGGGGTCTGGCGAAGCTCTTAACGGGAGCCCAGTCAAGGATGGTGCCACAACCGAGAAGGCTCCATTTCTTGGCCTTTTCCTCGGTGTGGCGACCCGTCAGAGCAAGGCCTGTGAAGTTCAGGTGGTGTGGGCTGAATGTCTTTGGGAAAGACCTTCCGTCAATGAATGTCAGGTTGTGGGACACCCCTGTCTCTGGGCCATCTTTTACCAAAGGATCCGAAGACACGTCATGTTTTCACTCTTAAAATTAGGGCCTTAAAGACCTAAAATAACAGGCAAAGTTGGACACAAGTTATAACAGCAGCAGAAGGAATTCTCTCTCCCCCCCTTTCTCCAACACATGGGTTGGCCTTTGGCGCTTGCTCAGCTGGACCTGGTCTAAGACCCAGGGCCCCACGGATGGTGTGCCTTTCCTCCCATGGCAGGAGGGCTATGGTTTGACCTGGGCAGCCGGAGGTCTTTATCGTTCAGCCTCTCCACGCTGAAACTGGTGGGGAGGAATGGAGGACAAGTCCCTTTCAAGAGACACAAGCCGAAAGACACAAAATCCTCTTAGAACGAGGGGTTTGTGAGCACAGGGATTCTTTGCTAGCCCTTTTCTTGGGGAGGCTTTTTATGAAGTTGACGGAGGAAGGTTTCCTTCTAGGTCTCTTTGAAGTCCCAGGAGAAGCGAGTATACTGTGGAGCCAGCTTCCCCCTTTCTTGGGGAGGAATCAAAAGCCCTTCTTCGTCTTCATCCTCAAAGGACACCAAAGGGGACTCTTCGGTTTCAGAGCGTGAGGCCAACATCAGCGAGGCAGCCCCAGCGTCCTGCTTTCGGGGGGGGGAAGCTTTTCTGCTTCTTCTTCCATAATTCAGGAGTTAGCCCAGGCTCGTATGGCCCTCCCCTTCCTCCACCCTCAGCTGCAGGTAGACCAGGAGACGAGAGCTGTGCGCAGGCGAGGGTGCGGGCAGAACGGGGTACTCTACCAAAGGCCAGCCAGCCCCTTTTTCCAGGTCCTGGGGCAGGTCCAGGCGCAGGTCCTGCATGGCTTGCTCCTTATCCACGGATCCGACCAGGGTGCGAGCCAGGCACAGAGCAGCAGGAGGACATCAATTTACAATCGGGGCAAATGAAAGAGGAGGTCACACAGGAAAATCAAGAAAGACAGAAGACAGCGAGACCAGCAAAGATAATGGAGAAGAAAATAACAGAACTTCAGAAGGACTTAAGAAAAGTGGAAATCTGACAAAACCAACGGGAGACATCGACAATTCAAACCCAGTTAGAGGATGCATCATATATTTTGAGAATACAGAATAAACTAGAAACTCAAAATGAAGGCCTCCTAGAAGTCACAACTGACTTATTATCAGATTGGGCAGAATGTGAGGAGGAAACTAAGGGGAACATAGACAGGGCCAGAAGAATTTCCTCATTATTTACCCCAAAAAAATCATCCCCAAAAGACAAGCAAAAAAGAAGGAAGGAACCGGAAGACACTGAAATTTATCCCCTGGGAAATAAGAAAAGTGCCATGGCATATAAGAAATAAAAGAAAAATATAGGAAAATGGATCAAGACTATCAGCTATATATAATCAATAATCAGAACAATAATAACAGTCCAAATGTGATTTTCCCTTTTGCTGTAGAAATATTATTAGATACAACGTATAGAATTACTATGGAAAATAATGATCTGTAATGTCTCCATTCAAATCCACCCCCTCCAAGGGTACCCCCTTCCCTGTTGTCCCTTACCTTACCCTACCCTTATAAGAAAAATAAATATACAGCATATATATATAAAAAATATTTTAGACTCTGTTTTTAGTATTTATGTTGTGTTTAGTGTTTATTGCTCTGTGTAGTTTGTTTGAACGGTTTGTAAACCTCTCAGAATTATGCGTAGTCTATGGCTGTGGCCGAAGACATCCAGGCAGCCGCCTTGCCTGACAGCAAAGGCCACCAGAGTCACCGGTATAATCGGAGTCATCAGAGCCACGAGGAGTGCTGGTCTCGTCATTACCATTACTACTACTACTACCACCACCACCACCACCACAGTCACCATAACAGCGACCATGAGTCACTATGGAGCCAGTAAGACAGCGACTCCACCAAAAAAACCCTGTGTGTCCTATGCCAACTACAGGGCCCTCCATGAGAAGTCCTTGCAAAGTTTTAGCAGCATCTTTACTTGCTCACCTAGGGCGTCGGTCTGCTTTGATCCTGCAGTGCAGAGAAAGAGGAGTGTTATAAATTGAAGAAGAAATGGCTAAAGTCCTGCAGAACCACCTGTGTGTTGTTTTTATTTTCAGTTCCAAAGAAAGGCAAAAAGAGAAGTATCAACTATTCCACCATCTCCAAAATTCTGGGGGAGAAAAATAGGGAGAGAACAGGCACTGAGCCCTGGCAGGGAGGTGTCTTGGACCAGGAGGAGCTGAGAGGGCAGTAGAAGCCCCAGGTAGGCAAAGCTTTGTCTTGAGCTTCCTCTTGAAGGCTGGGAGGAGGGGGTCTGGCGAAGCTCTTAACGGGAGCCCAGTCAAGGATGGTGCCACAACCGAGAAGGCTCCATTTCTTGGCCTTTTCCTCGGTGTGGCGACCCGTCAGAGCAAGGCCTGTGAAGTTCAGGTGGTGTGGGCTGAATGTCTTTGGGAAAGACCTTCCGTCAATGAATGTCAGGTTGTGGGACACCCCTGTCTCTGGGCCATCTTTTACCAAAGGATCCGAAGACACGTCATGTTTTCACTCTTAAAATTAGGGCCTTAAAGACCTAAAATAACAGGCAAAGTTGGACACAAGTTATAACAGCAGCAGAAGGAATTCTCTTCCCCCCCCCCTTTCTCCAACACATGGGTTGGCCTTTGGCGCTTGCTCAGCTGGACCTGGTCTAAGACCCAGGCCCCCACGGATGGTGTGCCTTTCCTCCCATGGCAGGAGGGCTATGGTTTGACCTGGGCAGCCGGAGGTCTTTATCGTTCAGCCTCTCCACGCTGAAACTGGTGGGGAGGAATGGAGGACAAGTCCCTTTCAAGAGACACAAGCCGAAAGACACAAAATCCTCTTAGAACGAGGGGTTTGTGAGCACAGGGATTCTTTGCTAGCCCTTTTCTTGGGGAGGCTTTTTATGAAGTTGACGGAGGAAGGTTTCCTTCTAGGTCTCTTTGAAGTCCCAGGAGAAGCGAGTATTCTGTGGAGCCAGCTTCCCCCTTTCTTGGGGAGGAATCAAAAGCCCTTCTTCGTCTTCATCCTCAAAGGACACCAAAGGGGACTCTTCGGTTTCAGAGCGTGAGGCCAACATCAGCGAGGCAGCCCCAGCGTCCTGCTTTCGGGGGGGGGGGGGAAGCTTTTCTGCTTCTTCTTCCATAATTCAGGAGTTAGCCCAGGCTCGTATGGCCCTCCCCTTCCTCCACCCTCAGCTGCAGGTAGACCAGGAGACGAGAGCTGTGCGCAGGCGAGGGTGCGGGCAGAACGGGGTACTCTACCAAAGGCCAGCCAGCCCCTTTTTCCAGGTCCTGGGGCAGGTCCAGGCGCAGGTCCTGCATGGCTTGCTCCTTATCCACGGATCCGACCAGGGTGCGAGCCAGGCACAGAGCAGCAAGAGGACATCAATTTACAATCGGGGCAAATGAAAGAGGAGGTCACACAGGAAAATCAAGAAAGACAGAAGACAGCGAGACCAGCAAAGATAATGGAGAAGAAAATAACAGAACTTCAGAAGGACTTAAGAAAAGTGGAAATCTGACAAAACCAACGGGAGACATCGACAATTCAAACCCAGTTAGAGGATGCATCATATATTTTGAGAATACAGAATAAACTAGAAACTCAAAATGAAGGCCTCCTAGAAGTCACAACTGACTTATTATCAGATTGGGCAGAATGTGAGGAGGAAACTAAGGGGAACATAGACAGGGCCAGAAGAATTTCCTCATTATTTACCCCAAAAAAATCATCCCCAAAAGACAAGCAAAAAAGAAGGAAGGAACCGGAAGACACTGAAATTTATCCCCTGGGAAATAAGAAAAGTGCCATGGCATATAAGAAATAAAAGAAAAATATAGGAAAATGGATCAAGACTATCAGCTATATATAATCAATAATCAGAACAATAATAACAGTCCAAATGTGATTTTCCCTTTTGCTGTAGAAATATTATTAGATACAACGTATAGAATTACTATGGAAAATAATGATCTGTAATGTCTCCATTCAAATCCACCCCCTCCAAGGGTACCCCCTTCCCTGTTGTCCCTTACCTTACCCTACCCTTATAAGAAAAATAAATATACAGCATATATATATAAAAAATATTTTAGACTCTGTTTTTAGTATTTATGTTGTGTTTAGTGTTTATTGCTCTGTGTAGTTTGTTTGAACAGTTTGTAAACCTCTCAGAATTATGCGTAGACTATGGCTGTGGCCGAAGACATCCAGGCAGCCGCCTTGCCTGACAGCAAAGGCCAGAAGAGTCACCGGTATAATCGGAGCCATCAGAGCCACGAGGAGTGCTGGTCTCGTCATTACCATTACTACTACTACTACCACCACCACCACCACAGTCACCATAACAGCGACCATGAGTCACTATGGAGCCAGTCAGACAGCGACTCCACCAAAAAAACCCCGTGTGTCCTATGCCAACTACAGGGCCCTCCATGAGAAGTCCTTGCAAAGTTTTAGCAGCATCTTTACTTGCTCACCTAGGGCGTCGGTCTGCTTTGATCCTGCAGTGCAGAGAAAGAGGAGTGTTATAAATTGAAGAAGAAATGGCTAAAGTCCTGCAGAACCACCTGTGTGTTGTTTTTATTTTCAGTTCCAAAGAAAGGCAAAAAGAGAAGTATCAACTATTCCACCATCTTCAACATTCTGGGGGAGAAAAATAGGGAGAGAACAGGCACTGAGCCCTGGCAGGGAGGTGTCTTGGACCAGGAGGAGCTGAGAGGGCAGTAGAAGCCCCAGGTAGGCAAAGCTTTGTCTTGAGCTTCCTCTTGAAGGCTGGGAGGGAGGGGGTCTGGCGAAGCTCTTAACGGGAGCCCAGTCAAGGATGGTGCCACAACCGAGAAGGCTCCATTTCTTGGCCTTTTCCTCGGTGTGGCGACCCGTCAGAGCAAGGCCTGTGAAGTTCAGGTGGTGTGGGCTGAATGTCTTTGGGAAAGACCTTCCGTCAATGAATGTCAGGTTGTGGGACACCCCTGTCTCTGGGCCATCTTTTACCAAAGGATCCGAAGACACGTCATGTTTTCACTCTTAAAATTAGGGCCTTAAAGACCTAAAATAACAGGCAAAGTTGGACACAAGTTATAACAGCAGCAGAAGGAATTCTCTTCCCCCCCCTTTCTCCAACACATGGGTTGGCCTTTGGCGCTTGCTCAGCTGGACCTGGTCTAAGACCCAGGGCCCCACGGATGGTGTGCCTTTCCTCCCATGGCAGGAGGGCTATGGTTTGACCTGGGCAGCCGGAGGTCTTTATCGTTCAGCCTCTCCACGCTGAAACTGGTGGGGAGGAATGGAGGACAAGTCCCTTTCAAGAGACACAAGCCGAAAGACACAAAATCCTCTTAGAACGAGGGGTTTGTGAGCACAGGGATTCTTTGCTAGCCCTTTTCTTGGGGAGGCTTTTTATGAAGTTGACGGAGGAAGGTTTCCTTCTAGGTCTCTTTGAAGTCCCAGGAGAAGCGAGTATTCTGTGGAGCCAGCTTCCCCCTTTCTTGGGGAGGAATCAAAAGCCCTTCTTCGTCTTCATCCTCAAAGGACACCAAAGGGGACTCTTCGGTTTCAGAGCGTGAGGCCAACATCAGCGAGGCAGCCCCAGCGTCCTGCTTTCGGGGGGGGGGGGGAAGCTTTTCTGCTTCTTCTTCCATAATTCAGGAGTTAGCCCAGGCTCGTATGGCCCTCCCCTTCCTCCACCCTCAGCTGCAGGTAGACCAGGAGACGAGAGCTGTGCGCAGGCGAGGGTGCGGGCAGAACGGGGTACTCTACCAAAGGCCAGCCAGCCCCTTTTTCCAGGTCCTGGGGCAGGTCCAGGCGCAGGTCCTGCATGGCTTGCTCCTTATCCACGGATCCGACCAGGGTGCGAGCCAGGCACAGAGCAGCAAGAGGACATCAATTTACAATCGGGGCAAATGAAAGAGGAGGTCACACAGGAAAATCAAGAAAGACAGAAGACAGCGAGACCAGCAAAGATAATGGAGAAGAAAATAACAGAACTTCAGAAGGACTTAAGAAAAGTGGAAATCTGACAAAACCAACGGGAGACATCGACAATTCAAACCCAGTTAGAGGATGCATCATATATTTTGAGAATACAGAATAAACTAGAAACTCAAAATGAAGGCCTCCTAGAAGTCACAACTGACTTATTATCAGATTGGGCAGAATGTGAGGAGGAAACTAAGGGGAACATAGACAGGGCCAGAAGAATTTCCTCATTATTTACCCCAAAAAAATCATCCCCAAAAGACAAGCAAAAAAGAAGGAAGGAACCGGAAGACACTGAAATTTATCCCCTGGGAAATAAGAAAAGTGCCATGGCATATAAGAAATAAAAGAAAAATATAGGAAAATGGATCAAGACTATCAGCTATATATAATCAATAATCAGAACAATAATAACAGTCCAAATGTGATTTTCCCTTTTGCTGTAGAAATATTATTAGATACAACGTATAGAATTACTATGGAAAATAATGATCTGTAATGTCTCCATTCAAATCCACCCCCTCCAAGGGTACCCCCTTCCCTGTTGTCCCTTACCTTACCCTACCCTTATAAGAAAAATAAATATACAGCATATATATATAAAAAATATTTTAGACTCTGTTTTTAGTATTTATGTTGTGTTTAGTGTTTATTGCTCTGTGTAGTTTGTTTGAACAGTTTGTAAACCTCTCAGAATTATGCGTAGACTATGGCTGTGGCCGAAGACATCCAGGCAGCCGCCTTGCCTGACAGCAAAGGCCAGAAGAGTCACCGGTATAATCGGAGCCATCAGAGCCACGAGGAGTGCTGGTCTCGTCATTACCATTTCTACTACTACTACCACCACCACCACCACAGTCACCATAACAGCGACCATGAGTCACTATGGAGCCAGTCAGACAGCGACTCCACCAAAAAAACCCTGTGTGTCCTATGCCAACTACAGGGCCCTCCATGAGAAGTCCTTGCAAAGTTTTAGCAGCATCTTTACTTGCTCACCTAGGGCGTCGGTCTGCTTTGATCCTGCAGTGCAGAGAAAGAGGAGTGTTATAAATTGAAGAAGAAATGGCTAAAGTCCTGCAGAACCACCTGTGTGTTGTTTTTATTTTCAGTTCCAAAGAAAGGCAAAAAGAGAAGTATCAACTATTCCACCATCTCCAAAATTCTGGGGGAGAAAAACAGGGAGAGAACAGGCACTGAGCCCTGGCAGGGAGGTGTCTTGGACCTGGAGGAGCTGAGAGGGCAGTAGAAGCCCCAGGTAGGCAAAGCTTTGTCTTGAGCTTCCTCTTGAAGGCTGGGAGGGAGGGGGTCTGGCGAAGCTCTTAACGGGAGCCCAGTCAAGGATGGTGCCACAACCGAGAAGGCTCCATTTCTTGGCCTTTTCCTCGGTGTGGCGACCCGTCAGAGCAAGGCCTGTGAAGTTCAGGTGGTGTGGGCTGAATGTCTTTGGGAAAGACCTTCCGTCAATGAATGTCAGGTTGTGGGACACCCCTGTCTCTGGGCCATCTTTTACCAAAGGATCCGAAGACACGTCATGTTTTCACTCTTAAAATTAGGGCCTTAAAGACCTAAAATAACAGGCAAAGTTGGACACAAGTTATAACAGCAGCAGAAGGAATTCTCTTCCCCCCCCTTTCTCCAACACATGGGTTGGCCTTTGGCGCTTGCTCAGCTGGACCTGGTCTAAGACCCAGGGCCCCACGGATGGTGTGCCTTTCCTCCCATGGCAGGAGGGCTATGGTTTGACCTGGGCAGCCGGAGGTCTTTATCGTTCAGCCTCTCCACGCTGAAACTGGTGGGGAGGAATGGAGGACAAGTCCCTTTCAAGAGACACAAGCCGAAAGACACAAAATCCTCTTAGAACGAGGGGTTTGTGAGCACAGGGATTCTTTGCTAGCCCTTTTCTTGGGGAGGCTTTTTATGAAGTTGACGGAGGAAGGTTTCCTTCTAGGTCTCTTTGAAGTCCCAGGAGAAGCGAGTATTCTGTGGAGCCAGCTTCCCCCTTTCTTGGGGAGGAATCAAAAGCCCTTCTTCGTCTTCATCCTCAAAGGACACCAAAGGGGACTCTTCGGTTTCAGAGCGTGAGGCCAACATCAGCGAGGCAGCCCCAGCGTCCTGCTTTCGGGGGGGGGGGGAAGCTTTTCTGCTTCTTCTTCCATAATTCAGGAGTTAGCCCAGGCTCGTATGGCCCTCCCCTTCCTCCACCCTCAGCTGCAGGTAGACCAGGAGACGAGAGCTGTGCGCAGGCGAGGGTGCGGGCAGAACGGGGTACTCTACCAAAGGCCAGCCAGCCCCTTTTTCCAGGTCCTGGGGCAGGTCCAGGCGCAGGTCCTGCATGGCTTGCTCCTTATCCACGGATCCGACCAGGGTGCGAGCCAGGCACAGAGCAGCAAGAGGACATCAATTTACAATCGGGGCAAATGAAAGAGGAGGTCACACAGGAAAATCAAGAAAGACAGAAGACAGCGAGACCAGCAAAGATAATGGAGAAGAAAATAACAGAACTTCAGAAGGACTTAAGAAAAGTGGAAATCTGACAAAACCAACGGGAGACATCGACAATTCAAACCCAGTTAGAGGATGCATCATATATTTTGAGAATACAGAATAAACTAGAAACTCAAAATGAAGGCCTCCTAGAAGTCACAACTGACTTATTATCAGATTGGGCAGAATGTGAGGAGGAAACTAAGGGGAACATAGACAGGGCCAGAAGAATTTCCTCATTATTTACCCCAAAAAAATCATCCCCAAAAGACAAGCAAAAAAGAAGGAAGGAACCGGAAGACACTGAAATTTATCCCCTGGGAAATAAGAAAAGTGCCATGGCATATAAGAAATAAAAGAAAAATATAGGAAAATGGATCAAGACTATCAGCTATATATAATCAATAATCAGAACAATAATAACAGTCCAAATGTGATTTTCCCTTTTGCTGTAGAAATATTATTAGATACAACGTATAGAATTACTATGGAAAATAATGATCTGTAATGTCTCCATTCAAATCCACCCCCTCCAAGGGTACCCCCTTCCCTGTTGTCCCTTACCTTACCCTACCCTTATAAGAAAAATAAATATACAGCATATATATATAAAAAATATTTTAGACTCTGTTTTTAGTATTTATGTTGTGTTTAGTGTTTATTGCTCTGTGTAGTTTGTTTGAACAGTTTGTAAACCTCTCAGAATTATGCGTAGACTATGGCTGTGGCCGAAGACATCCAGGCAGCCGCCTTGCCTGACAGCAAAGGCCAGAAGAGTCACCGGTATAATCGGAGCCATCAGAGCCACGAGGAGTGCTGGTCTCGTCATTACCATTTCTACTACTACTACCACCACCACCACCACAGTCACCATAACAGCGACCATGAGTCACTATGGAGCCAGTCAGACAGCGACTCCACCAAAAAAACCCTGTGTGTCCTATGCCAACTACAGGGCCCTCCATGAGAAGTCCTTGCAAAGTTTTAGCAGCATCTTTACTTGCTCACCTAGGGCGTCGGTCTGCTTTGATCCTGCAGTGCAGAGAAAGAGGAGTGTTATAAATTGAAGAAGAAATGGCTAAAGTCCTGCAGAACCACCTGTGTGTTGTTTTTATTTTCAGTTCCAAAGAAAGGCAAAAAGAGAAGTATCAACTATTCCACCATCTCCAAAATTCTGGGGGAGAAAAACAGGGAGAGAACAGGCACTGAGCCCTGGCAGGGAGGTGTCTTGGACCTGGAGGAGCTGAGAGGGCAGCAGAAGCCCCAGGTAGGCAAAGCTTTGTCTTGAGCTTCCTCTTGAAGGCTGGGAGGGAGGGGGTCTGGCGAAGCTCTTAACGGGAGCCCAGTCAAGGATGGTGCCACAACCGAGAAGGCTCCATTTCTTGGCCTTTTCCTCGGTGTGGCGACCCGTCAGAGCAAGGCCTGTGAAGTTCAGGTGGTGTGGGCTGAATGTCTTTGGGAAAGACCTTCCGTCAATGAATGTCAGGTTGTGGGACACCCCTGTCTCTGGGCCATCTTTTACCAAAGGATCCGAAGACACGTCATGTTTTCACTCTTAAAATTAGGGCCTTAAAGACCTAAAATAACAGGCAAAGTTGGACACAAGTTATAACAGCAGCAGAAGGAATTCTCTTCCCCCCCCTTTCTCCAACACATGGGTTGGCCTTTGGCGCTTGCTCAGCTGGACCTGGTCTAAGACCCAGGCCCCCACGGATGGTGTGCCTTTCCTCCCATGGCAGGAGGGCTATGGTTTGACCTGGGCAGCCGGAGGTCTTTATCGTTCAGCCTCTCCACGCTGAAACTGGTGGGGAGGAATGGAGGACAAGTCCCTTTCAAGAGACACAAGCCGAAAGACACAAAATCCTCTTAGAACGAGGGGTTTGTGAGCACAGGGATTCTTTGCTAGCCCTTTTCTTGGGGAGGCTTTTTATGAAGTTGACGGAGGAAGGTTTCCTTCTAGGTCTCTTTGAAGTCCCAGGAGAAGCGAGTATTCTGTGGAGCCAGCTTCCCCCTTTCTTGGGGAGGAATCAAAAGCCCTTCTTCGTCTTCATCCTCAAAGGACACCAAAGGGGACTCTTCGGTTTCAGAGCGTGAGGCCAACATCAGCGAGGCAGCCCCAGCGTCCTGCTTTCGGGGGGGGGGGAAGCTTTTCTGCTTCTTCTTCCATAATTCAGGAGTTAGCCCAGGCTCGTATGGCCCTCCCCTTCCTCCACCCTCAGCTGCAGGTAGACCAGGAGACGAGAGCTGTGCGCAGGCGAGGGTGCGGGCAGAACGGGGTACTCTACCAAAGGCCAGCCAGCCCCTTTTTCCAGGTCCTGGGGCAGGTCCAGGCGCAGGTCCTGCATGGCTTGCTCCTTATCCACGGATCCGACCAGGGTGCGAGCCAGGCACAGAGCAGCAAGAGGACATCAATTTACAATCGGGGCAAATGAAAGAGGAGGTCACACAGGAAAATCAAGAAAGACAGAAGACAGCGAGACCAGCAAAGAAAATGGAGAAGAAAATAACAGAACTTCAGAAGGACTTAAGAAAAGTGGAAATCTGACAAAACCAACGGGAGACATCGACAATTCAAACCCAGTTAGAGGATGCATCATATATTTTGAGAATACAGAATAAACTAGAAACTCAAAATGAAGGCCTCCTAGAAGTCACAACTGACTTATTATCAGATTGGGCAGAATGTGAGGAGGAAACTAAGGGGAACATAGACAGGGCCAGAAGAATTTCCTCATTATTTACCCCAAAAAAATCATCCCCAAAAGACAAGCAAAAAAGAAGGAAGGAACCGGAAGACACTGAAATTTATCCCCTGGGAAATAAGAAAAGTGCCATGGCATATAAGAAATAAAAGAAAAATATAGGAAAATGGATCAAGACTATCAGCTATATATAATCAATAATCAGAACAATAATAACAGTCCAAATGTGATTTTCCCTTTTGCTGTAGAAATATTATTAGATACAACGTATAGAATTACTATGGAAAATAATGATCTGTAATGTCTCCATTCAAATCCACCCCCTCCAAGGGTGCCCCCTTCCCTGTTGTCCCTTACCTTACCCTACCCTTATAAGAAAAATAAATATACAGCATATATATATAAAAAATATTTTAGACTCTGTTTTTAGTATTTTGTTGTGTTTAGTGTTTATTGCTCTGTGTAGTTTGTTTGAACAGTTTGTAAACCTCTCAGAATTATGCGTAGGCTATGGCTGTGGCCGAAGACATCCAGGCAGCCGCCTTGCCTGACAGCAAAGGCCACCAGAGTCACCGGTATAATCGGAGTCATCAGAGCCACGAGGAGTGCTGGTCTCGTCATTACCATTACTACTACTACTACCACCACCACCACCACCACAGTCACCATAACAGCGACCATGAGTCACTATGGAGCCAGTCAGACAGCGACTCCACCAAAAAAACCCTGTGTGTCCTATGCCAACTACAGGGCCCTCCATGAGAAGTCCTTGCAAAGTTTTAGCAGCATCTTTACTTGCTCACCTAGGGCGTCGGTCTGCTTTGATCCTGCAGTGCAGAGAAAGAGGAGTGTTATAAATTGAAGAAGAAATGGCTAAAGTCCTGCAGAACCACCTGTGTGTTGTTTTTATTTTCAGTTCCAAAGAAAGGCAAAAAGAGAAGTATCAACTATTCCACCATCTCCAAAATTCTGGGGGAGAAAAATAGGGAGAGAACAGGCACTGAGCCCTGGCAGGGAGGTGTCTTGGACCAGGAGGAGCTGAGAGGGCAGTAGAAGCCCCAGGTAGGCAAAGCTTTGTCTTGAGCTTCCTCTTGAAGGCTGGGAGGGAGGGGGTCTGGCGAAGCTCTTAACGGGAGCCCAGTCAAGGATGGTGCCACAACCGAGAAGGCTCCATTTCTTGGCCTTTTCCTCGGTGTGGCGACCCGTCAGAGCAAGGCCTGTGAAGTTCAGGTGGTGTGGGCTGAATGTCTTTGGGAAAGACCTTCCGTCAATGAATGTCAGGTTGTGGGACACCCCTGTCTCTGGGCCATCTTTTACCAAAGGATCCGAAGACACGTCATGTTTTCACTCTTAAAATTAGGGCCTTAAAGACCTAAAATAACAGGCAAAGTTGGACACAAGTTATAACAGCAGCAGAAGGAATTCTCTCTCCCCCCCTTTCTCCAACACATGGGTTGGCCTTTGGCGCTTGCTCAGCTGGACCTGGTCTAAGACCCAGGGCCCCACGGATGGTGTGCCTTTCCTCCCATGGCAGGAGGGCTATGGTTTGACCTGGGCAGCCGGAGGTCTTTATCGTTCAGCCTCTCCACGCTGAAACTGGTGGGGAGGAATGGAGGACAAGTCCCTTTCAAGAGACACAAGCCGAAAGACACAAAATCCTCTTAGAACGAGGGGTTTGTGAGCACAGGGATTCTTTGCTAGCCCTTTTCTTGGGGAGGCTTTTTATGAAGTTGACGGAGGAAGGTTTCCTTCTAGGTCTCTTTGAAGTCCCAGGAGAAGCGAGTATTCTGTGGAGCCAGCTTCCCCCTTTCTTGGGGAGGAATCAAAAGCCCTTCTTCGTCTTCATCCTCAAAGGACACCAAAGGGGACTCTTCGGTTTCAGAGCGTGAGGCCAACATCAGCGAGGCAGCCCCAGCGTCCTGCTTTCGGGGGGGGGGAAGCTTTTCTGCTTCTTCTTCCATAATTCAGGAGTTAGCCCAGGCTCGTATGGCCCTCCCCTTCCTCCACCCTCAGCTGCAGGTAGACCAGGAGACGAGAGCTGTGCGCAGGCGAGGGTGCGGGCAGAACGGGGTACTCTACCAAAGGCCAGCCAGCCCCTTTTTCCAGGTCCTGGGGCAGGTCCAGGCGCAGGTCCTGGGGCAGGTCCAGGCGCAGGTCCTGCATGGCTTGCTCCTTATCCACGGATCCGACCAGGGTGCGAGCCAGGCACAGAGCAGCAGGAGGACATCAATTTACAATCGGGGCAAATGAAAGAGGAGGTCACACAGGAAAATCAAGAAAGACAGAAGACAGCGAGACCAGCAAAGAAAATGGAGAAGAAAATAACAGAACTTCAGAAGGACTTAAGAAAAGTGGAAATCTGACAAAACCAACGGGAGACATCGACAATTCAAACCCAGTTAGAGGATGCATCATATATTTTGAGAATACAGAATAAACTAGAAACTCAAAATGAAGGCCTCCTAGAAGTCACAACTGACTTATTATCAGATTGGGCAGAATGTGAGGAGGAAACTAAGGGGAACATAGACAGGGCCAGAAGAATTTCCTCATTATTTGCCAAAAAAAATTAATAATCATCCCCCATAAGACAAGCAAAAAGAAGGAACTGGAAGACACTGAAATTTATCCCTGTTTTTAGACCCTGTTTTTAGCATTTATATTGTTTTTAGTGTTTATTGCTTTGTGTAGATTGTTTGAACAGTTTGTAAACTGCTCAGAATTATGCTTAGGCTCTCATGGGGCAGTATATACAGTCAATCATTCAAACAAACAAACATATGTGCCTGCTATTGATAAAACCTTCAAAAAAAGCACATTTGACTGAAAGTTGCTGTAAACTTCAGACCTGGGATGGGTCATTTCAGGAAGAAATCTCGGTCCTGCCAGTAAACAATAAAAGTCATCAATGGATCTGAATGCAAACATTACTGATCCGTGGCATAAATGAAAATTGAAAGGGCAAAGGAAATGAAAAACATTTGTGAAATAATGGTTTTAGATTTAGACCAATATTCCCATGAGTTACCACCAGAAATTAAACTTTTGGTGAGAAATGCAGGCACAAAAACTGTTATGGAGGCAGCAGAGCTGACTGACACGTTTGCATTGAGCAATGGAGATGTGGAGACCCATTCTGAGGCAACTGCTGAAATGGAGCAAGAGGGCAGTATTTGAAAATAAGCAGTTCCTCTCCCCACAGCAGAACCCTTAACTGAAGAAGCTATTTCCAAGCTGTCCAGTAAAAGAACCTACTATAAATATATTGATAAGAGGTTCCTGGACACCACCATTTTCACAGATGAAAAGTGTACTTTGAAAAAACAGCTAACCAAAATGTCTACCCAAGCATACCTGCCCTCCTACCTCAGCTCAGTAACCAAGTAGAAAACAGCTTTGTGGTGCTTTAAGAGGAAAATACTTCATTACCTCAAGTAGGAATTTAATATTTTTGAAGGAAAGATTATACAGCATGAGAATGAAAGAAGGAACTAGCATTAATCAGCATTTGGATGAAATGTTGAAACTTGTCTCAGAGCTTCATGCTGCAGGGGCAGAAATATCTGATTCTGAGTTGCATACTTGTATATTACTCAGTTTACCACAATCTTTTGCAAATCAGAAAACCACGCTTGAGTGTGGTGGACTCAAAGGTGGGCCTGGATTATACAATTGCCTCCTTGAGAGATTCTGGACTTAAAAGGGCAATAGATAACATGCCTGAAAAATGCCTGTATTATGAATGAAAAAATGGCAGGAGGACTATGTGCAGATGGATCAGTGGCAGGGAGCCACAGCCTTTGAAATTAGAAGTTGTTTGTATGGACTATTGGCAATGAGTGTATGGGGAGTGGAGGTAGACATCTCAT